>NC_134583.1:114060483-114375291 GCF_037038515.1 Microtus pennsylvanicus | reverse complement strand
ATGTTAATCTTGTATCCTGGTACTTTTCTCAAAGTGTTTAAAAATTCTATGGTTTTCTAGTTGAGTCTTTGGGATCTGTTGTGTGTTCATCTGCAAATAGAGATATTTGATTTCTTCCTTTCATATTCCATTTTTATTTACTTCTCGTCTCAAAACCAATATTTGGAAACTGGTGCTTGGTGGAAAAGAAATAAGCTTTATTCAAGATCTTTCACCTTGAAAATCTGGAGGGACTGTCACATTCGCAGCTCCATCTTCAGAGACTCTGGACCTGATAAGATTTTTCATAGGCAGAGAAAGGAGATACTCAGAAGCAATAGACAGGAAAGCCAAAAGCTGAGTGACATTTTCATCCTATCGGACAAGTGTCTATGTTTACTTCCATCTAGTCAGAGCAACCATGGCTTCTGGTACTCTGTCTTTCATTAGCGGATACACAAAATCAATTAACAACAATAAGTATTACAACAGTAAGTCTTACACATTCTGTTCTTATCTGAAGCTCACCAGATGTTCTGGGTGCAGTGAATCTGGAAAAAGTAGATTATTCAGCACTTGTCATCTAATCTGATCTGTAAAACTGGATAATAAACACCTAATGAGGGCTAGGAGTGTGGATCAATCAAGAAATTGCCTAATCACCAGTGTGATGAGGTACACCTTTTATCCCAGCACTCAGGAGACAAAGACAGGTGGGTCTCTGTGAGCTCCAGTACAGCCAAGCTACATAGTGACTATCCCAAAACAAAACATTAAGAAAAGAAAAAAGAAATTGCCTAATATTCACAAGTCACTGGTTTTGATCTCTGGCAACACAAACAAAAAAGATAATAATTTACATAATGATTATATATATATGTGTCATATTATGAAAAATTAAATGACATAAGGAAAGCAAACAACCAACACAAGTATCTTTAACAACTCTCTCTCTTCTATAATTTCCACCATTTCATTGTTCTGATTGGATTACTCTTATTTTATGCTATACCTGAATTGGAATGATGACCAATATGGTCACAAAGTATATCAAAGAGGATGAGGAGCTTTTGGTGGGCTTTGGGACAGGATGAAACAATCCTGTCAGTAAACATTTTTCTCAAGCCAGATATGAACACTTTAGGCACTAAGAACAATATGGTCTCTACAGGATGTCTGTCTCTGCAGATTGGAGGCTTTGCTTGTGTCAGACAAATATTATATTACTGAACTATAACCTCAACCATATTTGCTTTTGTTTTCTAATAGCCTTGTCCCAAAGATCAATCAATCAGTTAAAATGATGATTTCATTCAGATTGCTGGACTAGTCAGTGTTTCTTAATAAGGAATAACTCAAAAAGGGTTTAGGGAACTTGTCCATAGGAACAAGTCCTTCCTGAGTTGTGTCAGAGTTTTGAAGATAGGTGTTCTTACCCGGACATGAGCTAGGCCACGTGGGTCATCTCACATGAACATGAGCTAGGCCAAAGTAGTCATCTGAATCAGTCTCAGAAAACAAAGGAATGGAATTTTGTTCTTAACAGTTGCTTTGCTTTTTTTATCCTTGCGCTGTAAGACCCGGGCTATATTCATTCACCATCACCTTGCCAGCCAGATTTGGCTCTCATGAATATTCTTCACCCTCCTCCATTCCAGAAGATAGCTAAATTCACAGTAGATCACATTTTCCTGCTTAGCCCCCTTGCTCAGTCAGTCTTATCTAGGTAGTGAATATAAGTGTTTACTTGTCATCCTGCATTTACTTGGCAAGTATACTCTTTGCCATCCAGTGAAAAGTCTCAGGTCCCACTGTTATACCAACCACAAGCCTCATTTAATCTTCAAAAACCTCCTGAGGTAGGTGTGATTTCAACCACACTTTGCAGAAGCTTATTTGCTTTTTGATTGAAAAGGGAAAGGAGGGGAGGTGAGGAGAGATGCATAGAGCCACCTGGCTGGATAAGCACAGGAGTCTGCTTGGGCCTACTATTTTTAGCTCCGAAGACAGGTCTCTTACACCTTATAGTAAAATGTCCTTTTTATATATCGTTATCCTGGATTGATGAACCAATTTTCTTTTTTTTTTTATTTCTCCATTCAAAAATTTACACTTCCTCCCCTCCTCCTATTCTTCTCCGACTCTCCCACTCACTCTCCTCCCTTCCCCTCCCTCCTTAAGAGAGGGCAGGGAACCCTGCCCTGTGGGAAGTCCAAGGCCCTCCCCCCTCCATCCAGGCCTAGGAAGCTTTGCATCCAAATAGACTAGCGTCCCAAAAAGCCAGTACATGCAGTAGAAACCAGTCCCAGTGCCTTTATCAATGGCTTCTTAGTCAGCCCCCATTGTCAGCCACATTCAGAGAGTTCAGTTTGATCACATGCTTGTTCAGTCCTGGTCCAGCTGGATTTGATGAGCTCCCATTAGAACAGGCACACTGTCTCAGTGGGTGGACCAAACCCTCACAGTCCTGACTTCCTTGCTCATCTTCTCCCTCCTTCTGCTCTTCAACTGGACCTTGGGAGCTCAGTCCATTGCTCTGATGAGGGTCTCTGTCTCTATCTCCATCCATTGCCGGACGAAGATTCTATGATGATATTCGAGATAATCATCAGTGTGATAGTGGGGCAAGGACAGTTCAGGCACCCTCTGTTCTGCTGCCCAAGGACCTAGCTGGAGACATCCCGGTGGACGCCTGGGATCCCCTCTAGAGCCAAGTCTCTTGCCAACCCTAAAATGGCTCCCTTAATGTAGATATCTTCTTCCCTGCTCCTATACCCGCCCTTCCTCCATCTCCACCCTCCCACTCCCCCAAGCTCTCCCCAGTCTTTCCCTTCTCTCTTCTCTCTCCCCCTCTCCCCTTCCTCCATCCTCACTCCCACCCTACCCCCACCCCCATGCTCCCAACTTTTGCCCGGCGATCTCATATATAGATCCTCCTGGTAACTGGAAGCAAACCAATTTTTTTAGCTTCTTTTTTTTTTCTATGTAGACTCAGCCCAGATACAGCTAGAATGCTGGGGAAGCTCCCCCATTTAGCAGCTTTAAGATCTGAAAATGACTTCAGTCTGAAAACATTGCTGTTTATGTCTTTAAACAAGCAAGAATTTGGTACATGATACATTCACTCAGTTACTAAATTCAGAGAGTAGTGATGAAAATCGCAAAATGCTCTGTAAGTCATGCCAAAACATCTTGGAGTGTAGTTAGATTTATAGAAAATTTAAAATATTTATGAACATTATTTGTAGGAAAGCATTGCCCCCAGCAAGTTATAAAATGTTACTAAGTTCCTGAATCTAGTTGTGTTTCTTAGAAGGATTGTCTCCACCAGAGCTAAGGTGCTGTCCTTGACATAATACCACGTCAAGGCAGCTTTGAGTCCAAAGGGAACTGGATACAATCACCCCTAAGATTTTTTTTCTGACCCTGGTGGGCAAACATCTGACAAATTGGATATCACCTCTGGAAAGCATCTATAAAAATGGTGCATCCAAGTCAAGTATGAAAAGAGAAGCAGCTTTAGGAGTTACACAGGACAGAGTTATGTAAGGACCTATGCTTTGCCAGAAAACTAGTTCTGTATGTCTTTTTCTCAGATTTTTTTGGTTACAAGTCTCAAATATCCAAAGGATGCTCAATCATGCCATAAGGACATGTGCTCAACTATGTTCATAGCAGCATTGTTTGTCATAGCCAAAACCTGGAAACAACCTAAATGCCCCTCGACAGAAGAATGGATAAGGAAAATGTAGTACATTTACACAATGGAGACATTTTCTTCCATGTCTGTCCACTGGCAAAGTGTCCATGCCAATGAAATTCATTGAGTTACCTTTTAAATAGCACGAGAATAGAAGGAGGATCAGTTAGGAAAAGGAGAAAGATCAGTTGAGTTCGAGGGAAGCAAGAGAGAGTAATGGAAATATGATCAAAATATATGATGATATACTTGTATGAAATGTCATAATGCTGTATGACTGACTTCCTAAGGAGACACCACATACACATCACACACACACAACAACAACAACAACAAGAGGCCAAACTAACAACCTCTGGTGGGAGGTCTATAGCTGGAGTTGCTGATGGCCTGGGTACAGTAGGCATCCTTATCAACCTGAATGATACTCATAAAACAAAAAGAATGAACCATCATGACACAAATGTAGCAATGCCAGAGACTTTGGGTGCCATCTTGAACTCTTTCTCTTCCCTGTTTTCCACAGATGGTTCTTTGAATCCCACCTAGCCCCTTCTCTGGATGTCTCTTAAAGCCGAGACTCCTCTGCAGTCCCTCCAACTCATCATCATAATCCAGGTCACAGTCTCTTTCACCTGGGTTGCCAAACTCTCTGTAGGTCCCTCAACTTTCCCCACCTCTAGACATGCATTTCCATCCAGTCCTCTCTCCACTCATTAGCTGCAAGTATCTTCCTTAAAGATCCTATTTGGATATGACCAAGATAAAGCTCTACTATGGCTGTTCAGAGGCTCCATGGTATTTAAATCAAAGAAAAATTTCTTCACATAGCTGAAGGAGGCAATCAAGAGTGCGGCTTTTAGATATAACACAACCAGTGTGATCAATCTCACAGCACCTGTGATTACTTGAGCTGGGCTTCCAGAGAAAGACCATCTCTGCATCTGTTTGTGTGCCTTAAATATATTTGTGTATCTCTCTTGCAACTCAAAGAGAAATCTTGCCAATCTTCTATCAGCCTCTGACTTCACCTTCTCAAAATGACTCATGGATGGGAGATGAGCATGTGGGATTTTGCCCCTAATTGCTGAATAACAGGCTACTGATGGGCTCTTGGGGAGGAGAAACCACTGTCTTTAGCTGTGTATCTGCTGATGGCCTCACCAGACTTTCAAGGCCAAAGCCACACAGATGTTCCTGTCAAACCCAGAGGGACTCAAACAAAACAAAAAGACATGAATTGGGAAGATAAGGAGCAAAGAAGGGAAGTGTGTGTGGGAGGAAGCAGATGAGAAGAAGTAGGGGTGAGGTGAATCCATTATACGCATGTATAAAGCTGCCAAAGAACAAAATTTTGTGAAATGTTTTTTTTTAGATCATGACTTCTATAGTTCCATCACTCTGCCAAACTCTCTCACCTCATTGTCATACTGATCCCCTTTAAGATTAATGAATATGCCCTGCTGTCTGTCACCTCCGGGTGAGCAGAAGGTTACCCTATATTAACATCTCATTCCACTTTTCCCACCCATACATTTTCATTTTCTGTTTAAATATCTCACATTCTAAAAAAAATTCCAAAATTTCCAGTCCAGAGTTAAATGTTCCTCCTGTGTGCTTCCATGGTAATCCACACTTCCTATGACACCATATGTAATATGATTGACTATTCATTCACTTACTGCTCTCCTGATATATATATAAGCTGTGTTCCATAAAAATCCAGGCCTATCTGAACTGTAGAGCTATATCTAGTGTCTATGACAGACAGGTCCTAAAGCGGTATTTATTGCACAAATACCCTAAAATGTATTTGTGCATCTTTCTTGCCCTCAGACAGAAATCTTTCCAATCTTCTATCAACCTCTGACTTCACCTTCTCAAACTAACTTCCTGCTTCTCATTGTCTTCCTAGGGTGGGCCTTTTCAATAGGAATACCAACGTGGCCACTGCCAAAGGGACCACTACACTAGAAGACAGCAGAGAGGAAACACTTCTACTCTGGTCTCTTGTTTCCTTCTATAGCTTCCCTGACAGACCACACTCTAGGACTCCATGTTTGAGGCACAACTTAGATGCTCCTGAGACTCCAAACAGTTCTCCTAAAAACAAAGAATGTCTCTGATTTTATGAACACCTCCCAAGCTATGGAAGACCCACAGTCTCAGAAGCAGGCGTGATGTTATAATTTGTAGACCCACATAGTGCTAGATATTAATAAGCTTTTTGATGGCACTCCACCTGACTCTGAAGTCTTCTAGTCAGGAAACCAAGATACTAGAGATATATGTCTTACCTTAGGTCAAGAATCTTGGAAGGAAGGAAACAAACTAAGAACCCAGAATTCACAACTTCTTCCTCTTTTCGCTGAACCAAGAATTTACCTAAAATAAAACATATTGATATAAATACAAATCTCTCAGAGCCCCCAGCTCCAAACAACCATGAGGAGTACTCTCCTTGATGCAGACACAGATTCCTGCTGTCCTGAGAGCTAGGGAGCCCAGCATTCCCCGACCTCAGCTTTGCAAGCAGGTTAATCCTAAAAACATTTTCTGATTGACAGAAACATTTGCTGAAAAGTAACACAATTAAGGTACACCCTTGAAATCAATTTAGGGCTGATTCTAACAAATTAACCTTTCTGATCAAATTGACAGGTCTCCTCAGGAAAAATCACAAGTAAATCTGCCTTTTAAAAACTGAATCCTCAAAGACAGAATTGGCTGCCTCATTCTACAACAGTCTTCTTCTGTTTTAGTTTCATATTGGCTAACTGTCAGTGAAAATGAAGCATTTTATTTCTTAAATCTCCATCATCAATTGCTTCATCCCATGCTCTAGTGGGTAGCATTTCTACTTTCTGAGATATTTTAAGGGTTCAAATGGCTTGTATTATTTTGCTTAGAATTTTCAATTTTCTCTTGGATTGAAAATGAAGTGAATTCAATTTGTCAGCAACAGATTAAGCATTTCTATAATGCACTCCTTTGCACACAGAACTTAGCACACAGTACCTGATGACCCAGATAATTCAGTTGTGCATAAAAATGGGCCAATACATCAACCTACACATATAATCAAGCAGTTTTCCCCATAATTAATAGGCAATATAGATATTAGTTTATTTGTTCATTCAATTAACATTTTGTTTAATATCAGGTATTATTTAGGTATCTATTGCGGTGAGGAGACACCATGACCAAAGCGACTCTTATAAAGGAAAGCCTTTAATTGAGGCTGTCTTGCAGGTCCGGAGGTTTAGTCCATTAGCATCATGGTAGGGAGAATGGTGACGCGAGGGCAGACATGGTGCTGGAGAGTAGCTAAGAGCTCTACATCTGGATCCGCAGGCAGCAAAGAGAGATGCTTGGCCTAGTGTGAGCATCTGAAACCTCTAAGTTCTTCCCTCCTCCCCCCACTGGCACACTTCCTCCAACAAAGTCACACCTGCTCCAACAACCACATTTCCTAATAGTGTCACTCCCAGGTTGTTGGCGAAGGCTGCTCATTTGTTTCCCAGCCATCCAGACCCAAAATAACCATATAGAAACTATATTAATTAAAACCCTGTTTGACCAATCACTTAAACATATTGATAGCTAGCTCTCATATCTTAAATCAACCCATTTCTATTAATATTTGTATCACCATGTTGTTGTGGCCCACTGGTAAAGTTCTGTCATGGCATTTCCTTGACTCTGCCTACTCTCTCCTGTATCTGCTTGGGATTCCCACCTTGCCCTATTTTGCACTTCAATAGGCCCAAAGCAGCTTCTTTATTAACCAATGATATTCACAGCATACAAAGAGGAATCCTACATCACCTGGTGACCAAGCATTCAAACCTATAAGTCTGTGGGGGCAATTCTTATTGAAACCACCACAAGTTTATACCCTATACCCCTGTGCTATTGCCAAAAACTGATGGACATCCCTGTCCTCACATAAGGAAATGAAAGTCAATAGTTAATGCCAGATGCAGTAGGCTCCTTGTGTCACCATGGTGAAGCCTTTATTGCACACTAGTCCAGAGTAGGTGAAGAAAGCATCTCTCAATCGAGACTGAAATATTGGTTCACGGTGTGCCGAAGACGCTGTAGCTAGCTCCAGCCACTGGGAGTAAAAATAAAAATAAAAAAAGCTATGACTTATATGTTTTTATCTAACTCTATTTCAACTTTTTTTTTTTCCTATTCTTTCTCTTAGCTTCAGCTATAAAATCCTCCCTCGGTTCCACTTGACCTTGAGTAAAACCAACAGCCATCATTTATTAGTCAGACAGGCACTGCAGTGTGTTCCTGATGGGCTGTGTATTACATCTCAATGGGAACTACTAGCTGGTGTAATTATCTGCATGTCACACACAAGGAAACAGAACCACCACCACAAGACTTTGGACCCAGAAAGTGCACCAGGTGGAAGCCAATGTCCCCACCATCATTATTTCTATACAAAGTCGTTTCTCTGGCTGATGATCATGATGGTATCTCACTCCCCTCCTGTTCCTCATAAAGCCCTTTTTGTTCTAAAGAAGGTACTGAATCCCCATGTTGGGATACCAGGCATTCTGCAGTGATGGTAGGTGTATAGACAGAAGAACATTGCAAACACCAAGTAACGTCTATGGTTACTCACACAAGACCTGCGTGAGATGAAGTCAGGTAAAAATTCCAACTGAAAGGGTGGTTCAGTTGCTAAGAAAGGTTGCTGCTCTTGCAGAGGACCTGAATGTGGGTCCCAGTACTCACAACTGGGCAGCTCACAACTGCTTACAACTCCAGCTCCAGAGAATCTGACACCTTCTTCTGCCTTCCACAGGTACCTGTACGCATGTGTATATGCACATATACAGACATAAACATGTAAATTAAAATAATGAATTTTTTGGAAAAAAAATCCAGGATGCTCTAAAGCTCACAGATCATTGCAGAAGAAGGGACATAAAGCTTGTAAGAGCCAGAGGATCAGGGAGTTTTTCTGTGAGATGGTGTCTCCTAGGAATGTCAGAGGCTGCATGCATAAAGTCTCACCACCACGACTGCCTAAACATGAGCTGAACAAGGACAACAACAGCAGACATGCTAAAATGAACAAGGAAATGCCCAGGAGGCCTCAAACCTTCACAAGAACTGCAAACAACTAAGGAATGCTGGGAGCAGAAGAAACAGTCTTACCCAGGGAAGAGCACAGCAATTGGGTATCCAATACCACATAGTCAGCCACAAAAACATCATATGAATAAAATTATATATGAACTTATATATTTAGAAATATATCTATATGTATATTAGGAATATACATACATTATATATGTGTGTATGTTATAATTAATAAACATTAATTAATGTTTTATTAATAAATTAATAAAAAAGAGGACATGAATTGGAAAGAGAGCAAGTAAGAGTATATGGGAAGGTTAGGAGGGAGTAAAAAGTGGAAAATAGTGGAATAAAAAAACATATTTTTTAATTCCAGTGTGGAAGAGGGTGGGGCTCCTGGTGTCCCACCCTTAGCTAAGGAGCTGTTGGAAGTTGATGGATGTTGAGAAAGAGGCCTTTTTCTTTGGGTTGTAGCCATTGGTAGCTTGCTTGTACTCCAGTGGGTGCCCCCACACTCATCTGTATATGGGCAGCTCTAATTGAATTAGTACATTATTTTTTTAAAAATTGAGAGAAGATGTTCTAAAGGTGTAGGGAAAGTTAAAGAAAGGGAGTAGTGAGTAGATATAACCAAGACAGACTCTGTGTGTGTGTGTGTGTGTGTGTGTGTGTGTGTGTGTGTGTGTGTGTGTGAAATTTAAAAAAAAGAGTCATCTAATTGTATGTCAAAGAAGCAAGGAGATAAACACATTTAGTTTTAGATAAATATGCAATGGTCACATAGCAACCAACAAGGAGATGTCAAAATATGCTCCTGACTCACCTGTATCCACTTAAGAGCTAAGTGTTGGCTCAGACACTCTAGGAGGAGCCCAGTCACCCAGTAGTTATTGCACACACACAGGTGGCCTGAGTCATCCCAGCTCACATACAAGAAAAGTCTGAAACAATGGCTGAATATGTAAAGCACTCAATTCTCTTTCAGGTGGGAATTTTTCTTTAACTTCCAGTGCACTTCTTCCTAAGATAAAGGATTGGTGCTCCACAACATATCCTAAAGATGGAGAAACTCAGAACCATCAAAATATCACTCCACGTGTTGTGACTACCAGACAATACAGCCTTGGTCCTAAGAGGAACTTCTGTAGAACCTCTGATCCCCCTTTTAGTCTTTCAGCTTCCAAAATGCAGAGTCCTCCCTGTTCTAAGAAGACCTTCCCCCAAGATGATTTCATCACTCTCACCTAAGTGTTCCCAAAACATTCTGCAGCTTAGCAAACGTCATCCACAGCCCTGTGTAGGGATTCTGCATGGAGAGACTTTTCCTATGTACCCAAAGTCCCTGCCCTTCTCTTCCCAACCCCATGTCCATTGGTAACTTGAAATTGGCCATGTGGAAGCAATTATGCGAGGCAACTCAGCAAACTCTACAGAACAGAAATCATTTGTATTCATGGCTACAGAGACGATTATTAAACATTCACTCTAGATATCTCTATGCCGTTGCACATTTCCAGAGCTCATTCGTTTTTATTGCTGACTATTATGTGGCTATTGTGTGTAACAACTTTCTTTCACTATGACAGAAGACCTGAGACAATCAGTTGAAGAGAAAGAGACATTTATTTTGGCTCACATCATAGCCAGAACGCAACAAAATTAAAGAACAGGCCAGGATCCCCCCAATCCCCTTCACATGGTAAAGGTTCCGTACTCTCCTGTAGCAACCCCTGGGCCTTTGGGTGACCTTCCAAGTCCAACCTATAGCATGATTTAAAAATGGTTCATCCAAAGCCGGGTGGTCGTGGCACATGCTTTAATCCCAGCACTCGGGAGGCAGAGGCAGGAGGATCACAGTAAGTTTCGAGGCCAGCCTGAGCTACAAAGTGAGTTCCAGGACAGGCAGGACTGTTACACAGAAAAACCCTGTCTTGAAAAACCAAAAAAAAAAAGGTTCATCTAGAGCAGGGAGACCAGTGAATCAGTAAGGTTCTTGTAAGCAGACACGAGGACCTGAGTCTGATCCCCAGTGCCCACTTTAAACAGGTTGAGCAGTGGCATGCCTGTAGTCCCAGCACTGGGGAGGCAGAGACAGGCAAGTTCCTAGGGCTTGCTAGCCAACAGGTCTACCCAAATTGATGATCTGCAATTTCAATAACAGATTCTTTCTCAAAGCCAGGGAGAGGGTATTTTAAAAAGACATCCAACATAGGCCTCTGGCCACTACATACAAGTATACAGACACACGGGCATATATGAGCACCTTCACACACCACACACATACCACACACACATACCTCACACATACCTCACATACACCACACACACATACCTCACACATACCTCACATACACCACACACACATACCACACACACATACCTCACACATACCTCACATACACCACACACACATACCTCACACATACCTCACATACACCACACACACATACCACACACACATACCACACACACATACCACACACACACCTCACATACACCACACACACACTACACACACACATACCTCACATACACCACACACACATACCTCACATACACCACACACACACACCTCACATACACCACACACACATACCTCACATACACCACACACACATACCTCACATACACCACACACACACTACACACACAGTTAATTCACATTATTCCTAGCTTTCTGTCTTCGTGGCAGGACAAGTATATATTGCTTTGTCATGGTTAAAATAGAAGCTGGTATCCCTAGACCCATTTTGAGATTTGGCTCAAGAATTTCCCTTTCCAAACTCCCCTAATAAAATCTATTGTTTCTCATATTTCACCCTGAACCACAATGCTACATAGATTCATTTCTACACAGCTGAGAGTCTTCTTGGATTCCGAGAGCAGACACTGACTAGCTTGGTATAGGATACAGATAGAATATATTCCAAAAGTGTGCCTAATGATTTTTAAAATAAAGTGGATAAATGCCTCCCACTTAAACTATGGCTTGCCAAGTTACAGAATTAATGTAATTGTCTTACATAAATGAAAATCTTTTGAACCTCCTGACAAAAATTATAAGATAAAACTGAAAGTTGGCAGTAGCTATGAAACATTCCCTTTCTAGGGACGTACTGCCTGTGTGTGTAGTAATAACAGAACTTTCCTTAGTAGAGACAAGTGGGGGACCTAGTTTTGCTTTGGTATTCTGCTGCTAAAAGGCCCAGAAGAAAAAGGAAATTAGCTTTTGGTTAAGGTAGAGCAATCTGTCCTTCGATCTGCTTTAACCTAACATCTGGGAACTAGCTCATGACCCCAGTACACTAAAAGCTGAAACCACAGCTGAACTTGCTAAGAGTTCAGAGCTGCAGACTTTTGAGATAGACATTGCCCATGCTCTAATATTATGCCCACCACTTATAATTTACAGATAAAGTTATTAGTGACTAAATGAGTGAAAGACTAAAAAGCAGAGGATTTAGATCCTGTTTCCAGAAATAAAACCCCACACACAATGGAACAGCCAAAGTATCGCTTCTATTACATAGTACTTTAAGGGTCTCAAAGTAGTGTCCCATGTAGGATCGCTAAATAGCCTTCTTTAGTGGTGATGATGGGGCAAATTTCACTCAGCTGCACTGTTCACCTCAGAGTCAAACAAAATCTAGGGAATATATAGAGTACTCATGGGAAACCAGTAAGATAAAGAGAAGTTAAAAGAATAAAGTGTTTAAACTTGAGATCCAAAGGTGACTAAAATCCTCAAGCCATGGAGAAATATCCTGCTGTGATTGTATCATGAGCCAGTTTCACAAAGAATAGAAACAGAAGAGGCTTGCAATAAAAAAGAGGAAAATCGTAGGGGAACTGTAGTTTGACACTAATAACAACTGGACAGGTCCTTGTCTACAAAGTCTGTTTATGTGACATCCTAAACACAGATAAAGTCCTTTTTCCAAGTCAGAAAGAAATCCCAGTCGTTTCTCACAACACATTTCAGTCCATGGCTCTAGGTGCATGAAAAGTTCTTTAAAAATATGTGCTAGGCATTTTTCTCATCCCTGCAACCAAATGCTTAGCAGGACGTGATTGGATCGTGTTTGGGGTGCTGCGGTCCGCTGTAGCATGACTGACATGGGGCAGCCGTGCGGTGGCAACGGGAGTGTGATGCATTGCGTGCTCATGTCTCCACAGGACAGTAGCAGAGTAAAGGGGATTGTCAGAACTCACTGGCTTTCTCTTGTCTCATTTTACTCAATCTGGGACTCGCCCCGTGGACTGGTGCCACGCTCATCATGCTCTCAGAAACCCTCTCCTGAAATGCCTCCTAGATATACCCCAAAATGTGCTTAATTAAGATCCTTAAAGTTCGCATTAATTATTTTATGTATGTGTATGTACATGCATGTACTCCCAACATGCCAGACATATGGAGGCCAGAGGACAATTTGCAAGTGTTCAAACAGGTCTTGGGAATGGAATCTATGTCAAGCCATATCCCAAGGCCCCTACCTGGGGATTTCCCATTTCTTAAACCTATCAAGTTGGCAGCTTGACACCCAAACACATCTCTTTAAATAATCACACTGCATCCTTGCCCCTAAGTTACATGTTCGCCTAATAAAGGAAAATGTATTTAGTCCATGTCTAAGCATTGCCAAAGCTTTAGCAACTCTAACACCATTCAAAAACACTGAACTGAAAGTCTATCCTGAGACTAAGGTAATCTCAGCTGCAAGCCCCTGTAAAATCAAAACACAAGTAACATACTTCCAAAATACAATGGTCCTGAGGATGCATTTCCATCCTAGAGGGAAGACACAAAGGATAGCAAGAAAAGATCAAATGCCCAGTATCTAGAGTTCATGGTGATCTTGTCTGATAGTTGCCATCCATAAATAGAAGATATTCTAAAAGAGATATTGTTGCCCTGTTCTCTGCTGGGAAAAGAAAAAAGCTAAAGCCCAGGCCAGGCAAAAGGGAAACTTTTCCTCCTGGAAAGAGATGTGAGACTTGTCGGACCACCTTGAAGGAGAATGGAGACAAGACAATGATGGGTCAGTGATAAGCCGGACCACACCTTGGCCAGGACTACCTAGTTGTGTATATTTTTTCTATTTAAGCTTTACCTTCTGCTGGAGAGAGACATAGATGCATGGGTACCAGCACTTGCTGCCCTTACAGAGGACCTGAGCTTGGCTCCCAGCACCATGTCAGAGAGCTCACAACTGTCTGTTAACTCCAGCTCTAGAGAATCTGATACTCTGTTCTGGCTTCTATGAAAACTAGCACACATGCAGTATACATTCACACAGAAACACATACATACATACAAACAAAACTAAAAATAAACTTTGCCCTCACTTGAAGGCCCCAAAGATAGAGTTGGTGGGCATGGTGGTTTGAGTAAGAAATGTTGCCCATAGGTTCATGGATTTGAACACTTGGTCCTTGATTGGTGGTGCTGCTTGGGGAGGTCACAGCCTTCATGGAGTAAGTACATCACTGGGGCAGGTTTGGGAGGTTTATAACCTTTCCCCACTTCCTGTTCACACTCTTTGTTCCTAGGTGAGGTGGCATACGTAATTAGTTAGCTTTCCCCTCCTGTTGGCATTCCATGCCATCCACGCCCTTATGAACTTTGGTCCCCAGGAAACATAAGCCAAAATAAACTCCCTCCCCCTTAAATTGCTTTTGGTCGCAGTGTTTATTACAGCAACAGAGAGGTAACTAACGACTGTTAGTCGGGGTAATCAGATCTCTCTGTCTCTCTCCCTACTACGGTCATACTGAGTAATAAATCTCTTCTTTTCCTCCTTTTCACTATACATCAGACTCTTTCAGCTGGTTTACAAAGGATGAGTGGCTGAGTCTGGCTTGGGGGGGGGGCAGTCAGGGCACAGGTTTTGACTCTAACTCTGGTAACAGTCTGGTACCTAAGAGGCTTGGGTACCCTATTCCTGTACTTTTGCTGTCTACATCACATGTGGCAGCTCTCTTGGGCTGGCGCCACTTAACCTACAACTGTCCATACAAACACTGAACGTTTCTAGCATCCCTGATATCCTAGGGCTTCATCTTCATAACTTCATACAGAAGACTCTGGTACCAAGGTGGCCAACAGTGGAAATATCTGGATCCTTGTGAGAGCTAAACTTCATCGTCAGCACCAGAATAGAATCACCTAGGAGAGAGAGTCACTGTGATTGGTTGCACCTTTTCTTAAACTGTGAGCCAAAATAAATAAAATTAAAAAATAAAAAAAATCTTTTTCTATGGAGTTTCTTGTGAAAGTATTATGTAATAGCAACAAAAAAAGTAACTACCTTTTTATGTTTCATCCAGACAGATGTTCTTGGATAGCTTGGTCTGTAGGCCTATTTGTTCTTCTACATTTTGATAATAAAACACCTGCAAGGGTTTGTTAGATGGTACAGAGTTCTGAGAATTTAAAAGAAGTTATTATGTGAAATTCTAAAAGGTATGAATGGGTAGTAAAATTTGATGAAGAGGCAGATCTTGGAAGCTCCCTGAAGAATATCTGGGATGTTATTAAGGTGGGTAGCTCTTTGGGAGAGTTCCAAAGATCTATGTAGTAACACAAAAGCAATGGCATCTTTATGTGGAATCCAGAAAGGATCCAACTTTGATGAACATCCTGATGTATGCAATTACAAGAAGCATCAAAGTAAGTTGTAGTCCTCATTGTCCGCTATGTTCAGAGAGACCGGTTTTATCCCAGGCTTTTCCAGACCCAGGCCAGCTGGTCTTGGTGAGTTCCCAAAGTAAGTTGTAAAGAGATATGAGAGGAAGTCTTAACTCACCAAAGACAGTATCTAAAAAGGAGCATCTTCACAGAGCAGGTGACATTCTAAGACACACTGGGAAAAGAGATTCTGTATTCCGAGTCAACTCTCATAAGTTGACAGAGAAAGAATTCTGAAGCAGGGGTTGTCACAATAGGAAAGATGCTGTGAGTGAGCAATGACATCACCTAGTAAGAGAATCTTGGCAGGTAGATCCTCGAGGCTACTTGAAACCCATGGAGGCTTAGTATAAAGATTCCACACACTCAGAAAAATGGGTACTTGTATTGTATTTGTGTGTGCACATACTCACACTTAAGATTCAGTTACATTTTTATTTTGCTGACTATGTAATTAATAGTCATACAGATAATTTGGTCCTGTGTGTCTTAACTTGATGACACCCTGTTAAAGTAATAAGAGTGTGAAAGAGAAAAATCATTTCAAAGGCCAAGGAGTTGAATGAAATGCCTGAAAAGAAAAGGTCTAGGGGACCGACCGCTTCTGAGCTTGTTTTCTATATTACATTATCTTTACAATTCAGTCTCAGGAGATTAAAAAAAGAAAAGTTCTGCTGCCTAGTGACCACTCCGTTTACTTGGCATCGAAAGAAATCTGCCCTGATATATGCACAAGAACTTATCTTTTCTTAACTGAAGTTCCCAAAAATCAACAAAAAGCTACAAAGATGAAATCATTTCTAAAACGAAGTGTGTGTCAGTTCAGTTACCAACAAAAAGAAGCCTACCTTTGAGTTAGCAGCTTGATGCTCCAGGAGTCGGGAATATTAGTAATACAGGCAACACACTCAAAGGCTAGGTGAAGCTGTGTTCGTGGTTATCCTTCAAGGCATTCAAATGCAAAATAGCAAGACAAGGGTTTGTATTCTTTTACTGTTTCCTCTGGTGCTGTTTAGTGCTTTTCAGAATGGAAATGTTATCTTTAATGTCCTTACCTATTTCAGCTCAAAATGATAATAGGATATCTAGGCATGCTATCAAAAAGCTGCAGTTTCTTCTTCATCTCCACACCCTTCCCAAACTCATTTTCAGCTTCAAGAAAAAAGAACAATAAGCAATCTAAAGTATTGTCAAAAAAGTTTAAGTGTCACATTAAAAGGGGAAAAAAGCCCTATATTAGCACAGTTATCCAGATGTACGGCTCATGGACACTCACTCCTTTAGGCTCTCCTAAGCAGTGTGGGTGAAGAGTTCACTGTCCTTAGAGTGCTGTTTCACCAGACCCAAAAAGATGAATATAGTATGTACTCACTCATTAGTGGATTCTAGCCATAAACAAAGGACATTGAGCCTACAGTTTGTGATCCTAGAGAAGCTAAATAATAAGGTGAACCCAAAGAAAAACATATATTTATCCTCCTGGAAATTGGAAGTAGACAAGATCACCGGGCAAAAGCTGGGAGCACAGGATAGGTGTGGGGTGGGGGGAAGGAGAGAGGGAGAAAGAGAAGGGAGAAGGGGAGGATTGGGGAGAACTTGGGGGAGTGGGATGGTTGAGATGGAGGAAGGGTGGATATGGGAGCAGGGAAGAAGATATCTTAATTAAGGAAGCCATTTTAGGATTGGCAAGAGACTTGGCTCTAGAGGGGTTCCCAGGTATCCAAGGGGATGTCTCCAGCTAGGTCCTTGGGCAGCAGAGGAGAGGGAACCTGAACTGGCCTTCTCCCATAGCCACACTGATAAATAACTTGAATATCACCATAGAACCTTCATCCGGCGATGGATGGAGATAGAGACAGAGACACACATTGGAGCACTGGACTGAGCTCCCAAGGTCCAGATCAAGAACAGAAGGAGGAGGAAGATGAGCAAGGAAGTCAGGATTGTGAGGGGTGTGTTCACCCACTGAGACAGTAGGACTGATCTAATGGGAGCTCACCAAGGCCAGCTGGACTGGGACTGAACAAGCATGTGATCAAACTGGACTCTCTGAATGTGGCTGACAATGGGTGCTGGCTGAGAAGCCAATGATAATGGCACTGGGTTTTGATTCTACTACATGTACTGGCTTTTTGGGATCCTAGTCTATTTGGATACACACCTTCCTAGACCTGGATGGAAGGAGGAGGGCCTTGGACTTCCCACAGGGCCGGGTACCCTGACTTCTCTTTGGACTGGAGAGGAAGGGGGAGGGGGCTAGAAGGAGTGGGAGGGAAATGGGAGGAGGGGAGGAGGTGGAAATTTTTAATAAATAAAAAAATAAAAAAGACAATGATAATTTTAATGTAAAACACACAAAAAAGAAAAAAGAAAAAAAAGAATGCTGTTTCACTGGAATAAGAGTTTAGGTTGGAGGACAGAGCATCTGCCATTGAAGAGAAAAAAATCTGGTGTTTATTTAACAAGTAATGATCTTTGCCTGGAGACCTGAGTCCAATCCTCAGAACCCATGTAAAGGTAGAAGTAGAAAACTAACTCCAAAAGGTTGTTCTCTGGCCCCACACATGCACCATGGCACATGTGTGTCTACACAAGCATAACAATAATAAAAATTTTAAACATATAGTTACCCAGTATGATTTGCTTGATGTTGGGTGCAAAGATGAAGCATTAGTTATCCTGAACTCAGGAATCCTCCAGTGTGAAAAACTTTTTAAAATGTTTACTATAAAGACCCAGACAAGCATAGGAACATATACCTCTGGGTACAGTGACATTTGTCATTATTCAGGAGGGGTTTTGAGCAAGAAAGGCCAGGAATATGAATTTGCTAGTTGGGTTTTTGTCAACCTGAAATAAATCTATACATATCTAGGAAGAGGGACTCTTCATTGAAAAAATGTTCCCATAAGATTGACCTATAGACAATTCTATAGTGTGTTGTCTTGATTAATGATTGCCTTGAATTCTGCCCTGATGTCTTTGGTGATGGTCCTGTAAGTCAAATAAACCCTTTTTCCCTAGGTTGTATTTGGTTGCAATATTATATCATAGCAATAGAAAACCTAAGTAAGACAATGGAAGAAATTTGGGGACTGAATGTACATCTAACCTCCCTGATTTCAAAATCAAGCAATGTGGGTTTTTTTCCCACCACTACAAAAACATTCTTGATACTCAAATTTAAGAATGGGAATTTAATCTCATTTAGGTGATAGACAGTGTTTAAATATTTTTATTTCACTTGTATTTTATATACTCAAACATATTATATATGTGGGTTTGTTATAAAATTATAAAGTTACCAAAAGTTATATCAAATTAAAACTAATCATAAGAGGTGAGGATATTTGCTTGACACTGGTAGAACACTTTTGTTGTATACACCGGGCTCTGGGTTCAATCCCTAGCATGGAGGAAGAAAAGTAGGAAGGAATAAAGGAAGGAGGGAAGGAGAAAAGGAGGTAGGGAGGGAGGAAGACCACAAGTCTGAGGTCATTCTAACTATATAGCAGAATGCTATGTCCTTTGGGTATATACACAGAGAGAGTGTACTTCTTTTAGTTTTACTGATTTCCGTAGTGACTACACCAGTTTACAATCCCACCTACAAGAAATGATGGCTAACCTCTCCATACACCCATGTAAGTATTTGTTGTCACTTGGCTTCTTGATGATAGTCATTCTTTATTATTTTTTATGTCTCATTATGAGTTTATTAATGTCAGATGTCCCTCTGAGATTGGGAGCCATGAGAATAACTAGGATACAATGCTCATCCATGCCTTCATTTTGACTTATTCTCCCAAAACATTTGACTTCATCCAAATGACGCAGGAAGATTCAGGACCAAGAAGGCAAAAAATAAAATGTGCACCTGACCCATTTTGCCCAACCCTAAGGCAGTGATGCTCTGGGTTACGAGTGTGCAGATACCACATGCCCATGCATATTTACACCTGTTGCTTACCAAGGAGGCCATTCATATTCCCCAATTCCTTTCTGTCCAGCCTGTAATACTCTACTGAAAAAAAAAAATAAGAAAACTTCAGTCCTGGGGCTCTGTATCTGAGGACCTCCTGATGTGGCAAAAAGAGTACAGAAAACATAAAATCATCTTTTTCTGTTTTATGTGCTGTGATGCCATTTGTATACATAACATAAAAGTCCCAAGGATGAGATTGCCTTGAGAAAATTTAGGACAAGATCTGTGCCAATAAACCATGTGCAAACCCCATTTTCAATCATGTAAGTGGATTTCATTAGAATATCCAAAGTAAGATATGAGGCATCATGATAGCTCATGCCCAAGAAAGCTCATGCAAAAAATGAGCCATGCTTTCTATTATTATCCACAGTATCCCTTGTGTACCTATATTTGTGCATAGCTATTAGAAGTGGTCCATATTAGTCCTATATGCAGAATTCTTAGTAACTGCATGAGTTTCCCATGATCTTAAGAACCAATAATCATGACACAATCAGACATTCCCATATTAATTCTGAATCCAATAATATCCCCCTCTTCAATATCTATATTTCAAGAAACATAAGTTTCATAGCTGAATTCTAAGTGATTTACCTATTTCATGTTCCTAAGTTTTCACAGATGAACAGCTTATTAAGATGCATTACCTCACATATCACAGGCTTTAATATTCCATCACTTATTTTTCCTTTTATTGAATATAGAATTCTCTTCTCACATAATACATCCTGATTACAGTTTCTCCAACACCTTTACCCCTCCCAGTTCCTCACGACTTTTGCTCCCATCCAGATCCACTCCCCTTCTGTCTCACATGAGAAAAGTACAGATTCCTAAAAGATAATATTAAAATAAAACATAAGATAAAAAACCTAATACATCATGACTTGGTGTAGGAGTTCCTTCTGTTTATGTGTTGCTTTCATTGGTTAATGAATAAAGAAACTACCTTGGCTTTTTGATAGTGCAGAACTTAGGTAGACAGGGAAAACAGAACTGAATGCTGGGAGAAAAGAGGCAGAGTCGGAGAGAAGTCATGGATCCTCCACCTGAGACAGACGCAGCTTAGAATCTCTGGTAAGTCACTGCCATGTGGCGATACACATATTAATGGAGATGGGTTAAACTAATACATAAGAGTTAACCAATAAAAACTTAGAGCTAATGGCCAAGCAGTGTTTTAATTAATACAGTTTCTGTGTGGTTATTTCAGGTGTAGTAAGCTAGCTGGGCAGCCAGAACAAGCAAGCATGCCCTCTCCCTGCAACAATGACTGAACAGGATAAATCAACAAAAGAAAAAAGCTTAAGAAAAGGCACAAGAGTTACAGACACTCTCACTTACATACTAAGGAATGCCATTAAAATACTAAACTGGAAGCCATAATATATATGCCAGGGACCTGGTGCAGACCCTTGCCTGCCCTGTGCTTGCTACTTCAGTCTCTATGAGTTCATATGAGCTTTGATTTTGTTGATTTACAGGATTTTGCTTTCTTGGTGTCCTCATGCCTTCTGGTTCATAGCACTCTTTCTACCTCCTCTTCTGTGGGGTTTCCAGATGTGGGAGTCCCCTCTGTGTGCTGTGATTATCATTAATGTAAAAAAAAAAAACTGTCTTGGCCCGTTGATAAGGCAGAGCTTAGGTAGGCAGGGAAGACAACAGAATGCTGGGAAAAAGAAGGGTGGAGTCAGGGAGACGCCATGGATCCTCTGCCTGAGACAGACACTGGTTAGAATTTACCCAGTAAGCCACTGCCATGTGGCGATACACAGATTAATAGAAATGGATTACATTAAGATGTAAAAATTAGCCAATAAGAAACTAGAGCTAATGGGCCAAACAGTAATTTAATTAATACAGTTTCTGTACAGTTATTTTGGGGCTAAGCTAGCCAGGCAGCCTAGACAAACAAGTGGGTTTTCTCCCTGCAAGAGTTCCCTGAGCTCTCAGGAGAAAAATTTGATGGAGACATCCCATTTAGGGATGAGTGTTCAAATACCCTCTCTCTCTCTCTCTCTCTCTCTCTCTCTCTCTCTCTCTCTCTCTCTCTCTCTCTCTCTCTCACTCACACACACATATGCATGCCCAGACACACACACAGACACAGACACATCTCTTCATCTCACCAAAATAAACTGGACTCAAACTGGGCCCTTGGACTTTCACTAGAGGAAACCCAGAACACACTTTAATAAGAAAAGGAAACCACATGCCTGGGTCGTTTATGTTACACAGTCACACACACACTTGACTTAATGAAACCTCCCTTCTTATTTGCCAACAAGGAGCTCCACACTCAACCGCTACTGCTCATAATCACCACTAAGCCATGGGAAGCCCGGCAGTTTGCAATGCAATTTTAATGATCGCATTTGCTAGTACTTTTGTTTCAATCAACGGAATGCCCTTAGTGATTGCAAGCATATGCCGAATAAGGTAAAAGAGGTGCTTATGAAAGATGAAGACAGGATTGCAACCAAGTACCCTGGAAGGTAAAGGGTGCAGAGGCTGGGAGGCAGTGGAACCTCACACTCACCCCTAACTCTCTCTGTGCAGCTCTTCATTCTTGGCAGTCACTCAACTACACTTTTGCTTTAACAAACTGCTCTCTCCTCCTTTTCACTGAATGGCTTCTGTTCTGAATTATCCGGTACAGACTGGCTTCTTCTAATTCCCCAGTCCATACGGCAGAAAACTATGACTAGTTCAAGCTCCCAAGTTTAAGGCTAAAGTACAACCATGTCCCAGCTTGGGGATGCTGCCTCTGCCGCCCTGTTTGGGAGGATGCCAAGGATGTTGTGAAGGATGGGGGAGGAGGAGAGATGCAGTCATTTCCACACTGAGTCAAAAGGAAAGATCAAAGACGCAATCTTGGTTGCCAACTTGACGGGCTTTAGAATTGCCAAGGAAACCAATCTATAGGCATGTTGGTCTGAGATTTTCCAGACTAGGTTAACTAAAGGCACCATTCCATCTGCTGGAGTCCCAGACTGAACTAAAAGGAGAGGAGTAAGAAGCAGCATGTGTTGCTCTCTGCCTCCTGATGTGGACAGGACGTAAACAGCCACCTCATACTTCTGTCACCCTACCTTCTGTGTCAGAGTAGATTGGACTCTCAAATGCTGAGCCAAAATAAACCCTTCCTTCATCAAGTGTTTTGTCACAGAAACAAGACAGGCAACTAATACACAACCTGTGTCTATTACACCGGGGAAATTTTTCAACAGACAAAGACTTGCTCAGTTAATCACAGACATGTTATGAATGTCATGATTGCCAATCTAAATTCCAGCCTCAGGTTAGAATGTAATTAGAAGTCAGTAAATGTGACAAAAATACGTTCATTCTCCCTTCCCAACGAAACACCAAGACAAAGGCAATTCAGAAAAAAAGAAAGAAAGAAAGAAAGACCCAGCAGGCTAAGTGAGAATTAAACCAATAAGCATTAATATGTAATAATTCCACCCTCATATTAGGTTCTCTATCATTCATATGCTAAGGACTGAAGGTTTATGCATTTTTTTCTGTGTATATTTCTACTTTCTTATTAAGCATTCTATAGTTCTTATCAAATTATCCTTCTATACAAGCGAGAGCATCTAGGGAAAAGCCTTATTCTCTCATAAGATGCCACGACATGGTCCTAACATATTCCCTAACACAACTCTGCCACTTCCTTGTGCCATCTGCGTTTCTGCCGCATAAAATGTCCTGTCCCTCAAAGACGATGGGACATACTAAAGGTCATTCACTATTTCTCTGAAAATTCAAATACTAGTGTT
This sequence comes from Microtus pennsylvanicus, assembly GCF_037038515.1. Lineage (NCBI taxonomy): Eukaryota > Metazoa > Chordata > Mammalia > Rodentia > Cricetidae > Microtus > Microtus pennsylvanicus. The sequence continues at coordinate 114,352,048 of NC_134583.1, read as the reverse complement.
TCCTATTTTTATTTATTAAGCCTTACCTGACCACTGGTTTCCAAAACCTCCTGACGTCACTCTGCACCTTCTTTCAGTTGGCAGGCCCCTCAATAGGCTCCTCCTTTTGGCCAGCTGATGTAGGATGTCCTTCTGTATATGTATGTGTTGCTTTATTGGTTGATGAAAGAAGCTGTTTCAGCCAATGGCTTAGTAGAGTAAAGCCAGGTGGGAAATCTGAACAGAGATATAAAGAAAACATAGGTGGAGTAAAAAGGTCCCATGTAGCTGCCAAAGGAGAAAGATGCCAGCCACCAGCCAGAACCTTACCAGTAGACCACAACTTTGTGGTAAAATACAAAATAATAGGAATGGGTTCATTTAAGATGTAAGAGTTAGTTAATAAGAAGTCTGAGCTAATAGGCCAAGCAGTGTTTTAATTAATATAGTTTTGTGTGATTATTCACATCCGGGCGGCTGAGAAATGAACAAGCAGCCTCCATCTACAGCCAGTGCCTTCTGTTCAGCTGGCATGCCAATCACTAGGACCCTCCTGTTGGCCAGCTCATTCTCCAAGAATCACTTCAAACGCCCTTTTCTCTGAAAAACATTGTTTATTCTTTTCACAAGTCTATTGAACATTTTCAACAGTGGATACCCTGCTTGCTTCTCCTGCTGACCATGAGTCTTTCAAGGAACTGTCAGGCCTGGACAGCTCAGTACCTTCTTGCCTAGTATGAAGGAGAGAGTTTAATGTTTGATGAATAAACAAAATAATTTCTTTGTGATTGAAGTTGCTTGTACTTAACAAAAAACATCTAACTCCTATTTCCCCCTCACCAGTGTGATTCAACCCCTAAAACAGTATTTTTCAAATTCCAGGGCACTCCTTAGTGGGCATTCCTTTGCTTGGTTTAGTGGATAAAAAGAAGCAGCATAAAAGAGTGAAGCACAATAGAAAGAGTTCATGAAGTGGAAAACCGAAAGTAGTGTACATAGTAATATTAAGTCTTCTTTTATTAAATAAGCTTACGGATCCACATGGTAAGTGTGTGCATGTGTATATGTGTGTTACATATTGTTGTATTTGTGAATGTATGTTGAATATGTGCATATGCATGTGTGTTGTATATGTATGCATGCGTGTGGGTTGTATATATGTACATGTGTATATATGTGTGTATGCATGTTGTATATATGCATATTATGCATTTTATATGTTGTTGAGGGAAGCTGCTTGTTCATTTCCTGATGGCTCTGACTTGAAATAATCACACAGAAACTATATTATTTGCAGTACTATTTGGCCAATAGCTTACGCGTATTTCTAGCTAACTCTTATATCTTAAATTAACCCATTTCTATCAATCTGTGTATTGCCACATGGTTGTGACTTACTGGTAAGGTTCCAGTGCATCTGTTTCCTGTGGACAGCTACATGGCTTCTCCCTGATTCTGCCTACTTTCCCTAATATACCTCTTTAAGCCTGGCTATATTTTGTTCAGCCATTGGCCGAAAGCAGCTTTATTCATTAACCAATAAAAGCAACACATATTCAGAAGGACTTCCCACACCAATATATGACTATGTATGTTTGTTCTATGTATTCATGTGAAAGCATGCTGTGCACATATAATACATATATGCATATGTGTATGGTATATGTGTATGTGTATTTGTTCTATATGTGTGTATATGTATGTATATCATATATGTTTGTATATGTGTATGTTTTATAAATGCATGTGTGTGTTCTGTATATTGTGTATGCAAGTTGTGTATGCATTGTATATGTATCCATATGTAAATATATGCATACATGGACTATATATTGCATATGTGTGCTGTTTTATATGTGTGTGTTGTAGCATGGGTAATAAAACCCAGAGACAGACATTGGGGTTCAAGATGAAGATCAGAAAAGCAAAGCAGTCAAGTCAGTAGAGAGCTCTTACCTCTATGAAATCTTCAGACTGAAAAGGAGAGAGTTCCTGTCTCATCCCACCTTATCTTCCTCTCTAGTGCTGAGATTAAAGACATTCACCATCACCACCATCTGGCCTCTTTGTCTAACTTATGTGCCTGATAAAATTAAAGATGTGGGCACCCAATATCCAGTCTGTATGGCTGACTAGTGTGGCTAGCTTTGCACTCTGATCTTCAGGCAAGCTTTATTTATTAAAACAAAAATAAAATATCACTATAGTGCAGATGTTTGTTCTATTTGCATGTGTATATGTGTGTTCTATTTTATGTATGCATATATGTGTATGTAATTGTACATGTATGTTGTGTGTGTGTGTATATATACATATGCATGTGTGTATATGTGTTAAACTTCTTCCCTGAAAGTATGGTTGACATATTATAAAAGTCCTTGCTGTTAAGAAGACCAGGATGATGTGATTAGCTGCTAGTGGTCTCTGGCTGGATGGAATCAACACTTCTATGAGAATGGCACACCTACTGTTTGCACTGAACGATTTCTTGGGTTTTCACACAGTGAAAATTATCTGAATTATGTAGTGTGTACAGTTCAGAAGGCAAAGTAAGAAATAGATTTTATACCTGCTCTATTACAACTGTCAAGTTTACACAAAGGTATTAGGCCAACAACAGCCTAAAGGCCCTTTTAATTGGCCATAGTTCTCATAGGTTCATAAATGATAAATGTGTTAAAATGTTGGTCCCAGCACTCTGTAACTGATGCCGATAAATGGAAACAACCAGCGAAAACACATTTTTGTTTTGTTCTGCAAATTGCATTGAAATTCTTTACAGAGAGAGCCAGTGTCAATGTTTTTCCAAATAGAATGCCGTATACCCATGTTCTGCTTCATAGATCTCAAAGCGCTCTGATTACATTTACTCTCTGCCCAAAGGCTAGCCTCATTAGTTAGGACTAAAAATGGCTTGCTTACCATTGATGTTCACTAGGGGAAAAAATACAAATAAATTTCAAAAGCAAATGTGTTCTTTATCCAAAAACTCCTAGATAGTCTTCATGAGCACACACACCAATCAATTTCTAGCATGTGCTAATTAGTTACTTATCTTGTTGCTATGACAGAACACTTGACCAAAGCCACTTGTGGGGGGGGGATCATTTACTCAGACTCAGAGTTTGAGGGCACTTTAGCAGGGGTGTCGCAATAGCAGAAGGTGACAAGAGCACAGGAGTGGAGAAATACAAAGATGAAAATGAGAAAGAGCCCAGCATGAGAGGAGGGCTGGAAAATCCTCTTAAGACCACAGCAATACGTGTAACAGTAGACAGGAAAAGCATCTGAGAGCTCTGGGAGAAGGCGAGTGTGATGTAAATGACCTTTGAGAGATCAGAGCTCACACACTTTCTTTGGAGTGCCTTTCTCTTCTTCAATAAACTGTTCCTATTCGTATTATTATGACCCACATGTCTGTCTGTCTCTGGTCTAGTTCTTTGTTGTAAAACACAAGAGACTGGACTCTCAGTCAGCGCCCCTCTGATTCTGACCAACGCCTATGGCAGGTGCTAGAGGCAACTGGTCACATGGTAGAGCTCAGCTCACTTTTTCCTTTTTATCCCCGTCCAGGAGCTACCATCCATGAAATGGTGCTGTGCATGGATCTCTGCAACCACCAAGGCCAGCAGAGGAACTAACTATCTCTGGGAGAAACGGAGGTAGTTCTATAAAAGCCCAAGGTTCTAGCCTCCCAACCCCACTGAGTTACCCATCACTGAACACTCTCAGGTATACAGAGTTCACATGCTAGTTACTTTTTCTTTTGTTAATCGTCCTTTATTAGTGTACTTCACTGATCCTCAGATGATGAATATAACATGGAGAGACAGAGCTTTTTTATCCCTTCTGTGCCTAAAAATACCTGTAACACATTCAATTCATTTATATGAATTCTAAGGTCTTACCCTCCATGGTTTAATAAATGTTATTAGTTCACATTTAATATTGTAGTAGTACTAAATGTCTGCTATGTGTATCCCCTTATCTTAACCTCAAGGTATCCAAGTAGGGTATACTTGCAGAAATCAAAACTAAGCATATTTCTGTTATAGACTAAATTGGTTCTCATTCCCCAATTCATACAGTGAATGAGGGCTAGAGGGATGGATGAGTAGTTAAAGGAATTTGCTGCTCTTGCAGAGTGCTGGGAATTGGTTCCCAGTATCCACATCAGGTAGCTTACAACCTCCAGGGGATATGACCTCTGTAGGCATTTGCACGTGTGTGTACAAACACACACACACACACTTTTTTAAAAAATTTTATTTGCTATAATTAAAACAATACATCTATTAATATTAGTACAATCTGATGTCACAGGTAGCGTATTTTTTTTCTGAACTATATAGTATCCCAGCAAGTTTAAAAACCAAAGCTTGCTGAAATGGCTAAATGGCTTCGTGTGACATTACATATTTTTCCTTTTTTCTCACATTTTTCTATCATCTCTGCTGAATTGATGTGAAGAGTTAGAGGAATAACTCCCTGCAATTCCAGCTCTCCATTTAAAGCTATCTCAGCCTGCCTTTCCTTCGGCTCCTTGGAAAGACAAATCGCATCAGCTAAGAGTCATATATTCCGTGCTGCTGTGGCTGTTCTGGTTTCACTGAGAGCAATCTGTCAGACAGTCACGTGCCCTTCAAAACCGAGTTCCAAAACTCGGAATTCTCTGAATTACCCTGACAACGACTTCCGGGTGATGAGTCGCTCCGTGCTCCCACCAGGTACCTCAGAAAACCTGAAACCATCTAGTCCATCACTGATGCAGGCACAGATAATACTCCACGCTGCTCTTACTTATTGGGTCCTTGTACCCCCAGGTGCTGTGCCAAGGATTTTATATGTGAAATCTCACTTTGTCATCTCAACACACTTCATCACAAGAAAAGTTCGGTGTCCAGCGACCAGGAAAGCAAATCAGCATCTTTCTCAGCCTGCATTAGGAAACCTTCCTCCTCCGTCAGATAGGGACAAATGCAGAGACCAACAGACAAACAATACACAAGCGAGAAACTGCTGAACACTCAGCCCTTCACAGATGTCTCCACTAAATCTCTCCCCGCAGGACTCAGGGAACCCTGCAGAAGAAGGCATGAAAAGAGGGCAGGAACCAGAGGGGATGGAGGACACCAAGGAAACAAGGCCTTCTAAACACAACAGGACCAACACACATATAAACTCACAGAGACTGAGGCAGCATGCCCAGGGTCTGCATGGGTCTGCACCAGATGGGGTCCTAGAGCTGGAGGAAGAAGTAGACACGTGCCCCTGTCCCTACCCCAGAAGCTATCTCCAATTGATAACCACTTGAAAACGGAAATTTAGTTTTCTCCAAGGGAATCTTACTAGGGGAAAGAAACTACTCTTAAGGGTAGGCTGCATGCCTAGCAGTAGATGGCCAATAGAAAACTCGACATTTTTGGAGGTTCCTTATCTCATAAATGTCATGTCAGGGCTTTTCCCCCTATAGATTTTAAGTACATATATTATGGTTTCTAGTCTTGTGTTTTATGGGATTCCTAAGTGTACGAGTGAGTAAGTCTCTGCTTCGTGCGCCTTTTCTTGGCCTGTTTTCCTTTTCTTTGTGTTTCCCATTCCTGTTTATTTGCTTTTGTTTCATCTTATTTTATTCTTATCCCTTAGATGCCTGTTTCTTTTTTCTAACAAGAGTCAGAAAGGGGGTGAATTCAGATGGAAGGGGAGTTGGGGAGGAACTGGAAAGAGAAGAGGGAAGAGAAACTGTAATCAGAAAATATTGTATGGGAGGGGGTAGTCTATTTTCAATAAAAGAAAAAAATTTGACTGCAAATGGGAACTATTCAGTCTCCAAAACATCTTTCACATATAAGGAAAATAACGGGCTTGTGTACTCAGAAGAGTTAGGGTATGGTGGGTTAAACACATGGCTATGTCTACAATATATACAAAGCTATCCAAACTTTTTCTCTCCACTCTAAATTGCTCAACTCTCAGGTTAATCCCATGTTATTGTGAGATGGATGCTACTATCTACACATTAAAACCTATCAAATAAAAACTGCTATAGACTGAACTGTGTCTCCCCAAGTTCATGTTAAGTCCTAACCCTTACAGTTCAACAGGAGAGAGGGGATCTTTAGCGTATAAGATTAAATGGGCTCGTAAGAGTCAGGCCCTGCTCTGGTGATCTGTGGCAGGAGGGTAACAGGACCTTGTCCCTCTTTCTACTGTATAAGGAGATGGTGGAAAAGCAGTCATCTTCGAGCTAGAGAAAGGGTCCTCACCTGAAACCAACATTAATGGCTTCTTGGTCTTGGACTTCTCAGCTTCTGGAGCTCTAAGAAATAAATTTTCATTGCTTAAGCAACCTGGTATTTTGTTATGCCAAACACACAGGTGCAACCAACTGTCTAGTGCACAAGCCTGTGGATGTTTCCCCCACAACCTTAAACAAAGGTCTCAGCATCGACTCTGACATTGTTCAAGCCTCATGCCCAGCTCCGACCCAATCATCGGAACAAGGGTTAAGAAACCCGAATTACCGGCTGATCCTTCAGCTGGAACATGAAGCCAGCCTTAATTCAGCTGTTTGAACCAACCTCAGCTACTCTGTGAAGAAGGTTCTGTTATTCCTTCACACATGCAAATGGCGCTTAGACTGGAGGGGGTTAAACAATGCTAAAGAGGCCCTGTCTGTCAGACCTGGGGTAGAAGCCTTCCCCAAGTGTGAACTCAGCTGCTACATGGTTCTCACCAGCTTCCTTAACATGGCCTAGAGTGCTGTTTGAACCCTCTTCAAAATGAGCTCATTTTCCTTCACCATAAAAAAATTTACAATTTCTCCAGAAATCAAAATTTAAATTTCTTAGAATGCTAAGCAAGTAATGATTTTTTTTCTCAATAATTGTTATCAAAAGATTAAAAACTAGAGTGCTCCAGTCACAACAAAAAGAAAATAATTTTCTGGGTTGGGTCAGTGGTTCATTTATCCCAATAGTATTGTCAGCAATCCACGTGGGGTCTAATTTGCCCCTTATTATACAATCTTAATAAGCACCTCCCCAAACACGTTAGTCAGGGGCTCTTTCATCCAGGAACACAAAAAAATTTCCAAATCCATGATAATCCTTGGCTTACTATTCTTTAGAGCAAGGGGTGAGTTGTTTTCTGTTTTTGTTTTGGTTTTCATCCTAAGCATTTTTGATTATTCAATAATCCATCAACTCAAATCTGTGCTGTCTACGTGTTTCTGAGTGTGACCCCATCCGCCAGTGCATGGAAGACTAATCAGAAGCCACATCCTTAAAGAAACCTGACTCTTCCACACCCAGAAGTGATCAACTAATCTTAGCTCCTGAGTCAGGAGTGAGGGCTCATAGACCCCTTCATTGACTGGCTTGATCTAGTATAGGTCCTATGCAGTTTATGATTTCAGATGCTGTGAGTCTATGGGTTCAGCAATCCTGTTATGCCCAGAGTACACTGTTTGCTTTTTCCCTATCCTAAGCATTCTTTACTTAAGCTGCCAAGGAGCCTACTTTCTCTCTCTGGTGTTTCAGGATTTGAAAAAAAACAGTATCCACTGATCTCCAAATAAGACTGACAATGGTCTTTTAGATTAGTTGGGCATTTATCTCCCTATGCATCCCTCTTTTTCATCTGTTTCTTGAACAGTTAAGCCTATTAGCCTATCCTCATGAGGAATGCTTCCCACGACATCCAATAAAACTGTGTTCATTTTCACCCAAAACAGGTTTCTATTGATGGCACTAGACCATCTCAGCATCGCGGGTCCAGATCAGTTAGAAACACCAATCCCTGAGAAGTGAAAGGAACAGTGGAGAAGATGGAAGTGACTTGGTACGTGCTTTGTAGCTGAGGGACGCACAGCCTATGGATTTATAATGAAGCTGCTTTCCACAGTAGAGAATGTTCAGGAGACAGGTCAAACAGCTCAGTTTTGAGTACCGCCCAGGTCATTTAGGTTTATTGCAAGCTTCCTCAAGAGCACAAGCCAATCAAAAATCCATTGCTTGTAGAAACATTGGATAGGGATTTTTTAAAAGAGAGAGAAAAACAATAATTAAAAGTTATTAGGTTGTTAGTAGCCATGAACAAGATAAGTGAATGAGTCATTTCCAGAATAAAGCTTTGTTCATTAATGTTTATTACTCAAGTATTTTATTGAGGATGAGAAAATATATTGTCTGAAAACATTTCCTTCTCTTTTACAGTTAAATTTAAAGGTGATGATTATAGAATTCATATGGCAATGTTAAGATTTAGAGAAAGTAGAGCACACTGGTTCTGGATGTCAAATCTGCAGTTAATCAGACTTGGGTGTTTAATTTTAAACTTTATTCATATGTAAAATAAAGGAAATGATAATTACATTTGGAGAAGCAGAAATTGACAAATATTTCCTTATTCCTAATCATGTCTCTGAATTTTTACAATTGATATTTTAATAGTGATATTTTTCTGTCATAATATACAGTCATATGTATTATTAAAGTTTATTATTTAATTAATTTATTTAACATATCTCATAGCAATAAAACATATATATATATATATATATATATATATATATATATATATATTTGCCACCAACTATTTCAAAGTCCTGGGTTGAGTCTAAACTTTAGCAAGGATTTCAATGCCCAGACTTTAAGCATTGTATTTGAAACTCAAAGTTTCATACACTTTTGTAGAAGTCGAGCAAAGCCCTAGGAACCAATTCAGTTTTGAATGATTTTTATATACAAAAGGAAGTAAAAAAAAATTGCCTCTTCCCAATACCCCACTGTTATGGTAATATACCAAAGAAAATAGAGCTAAAGGAAGTCTCTCGAATGCTCAGAGTACTTGACTCAGCTTTGTCTCCTAAATGGACTATTATCAAGTTCCTGGAACTCTGTGTCATGTTGGAAATTCAGACCAGTTCTCCAAAAAAATATACTTTGTTCCTCATTTCTATTTTCAAGCCTGGGTCTGAGGACCACAGAAGACTGAGAGAGGCGGGCTTCTGTGGAATAGCAAAACCCTCTGTAGCATGAAGAAATCAAGGCAAACATTATGGCATTGTCTAGGCATTCAAGAAGCCCCCAGGACAGCCCGAACAGAAGCATTGCCAGGCTTCTGTGTACTCATATGAGGTCTACATGCTGAGTCAAACTGTTCAACAAAAGCAACTTCAACACGTTGAAGTGTAAGTTAAAGAAGCTCTTAAGAGGGGCTGGAGAGATGACTCAGCGGTTAAGAGCACTGACTGTTTTTCCAGAGGACGTGGGTTCAATTCCCAGCACCCACATGGCCGCTCACAACTGTCTGAAGATCCAGTTCCAAAAGATCTGACACCTTCACACCAATGCACATAAACCATAAAAAATATTTTTTTAAAAGCTTACTTTTTAAAAAGAAGCTCTTAGTAGAATATAAATGCTGCATTTTTCAGAACAGGGTTGAACACTTGTCTGCTTCAGAATTGATAATTCGCCCTCACCTATTCAACACTCAATCCATGCCGTTCTTCTTATTAGTCTGATCATCTGAGACAGATCAGGAGACCCACTTTCTTGGGACACTGGACCACACTAAGCCGTGTTAAAGTTCTCCTAAGCATTGCTAAAACTCATTAATGTTAGTGATGTATCCTTAGTGAATAACAGTTTGTGTTTCCCATTTTAAAAAAAAAAAAAAGCTAAAATATCAGGGTGTGGGTGATTTGACTCCCTGACTGGCAATTGTTACACCCTGCCTGGTGCCTGGCTGCCTTGAGGAAAGGACAACCAGCCGAAAAGCCAACTAGATTTCCCTCAAGAAAGGACTGGCTGCGTTAAACACTTCACCAATGTGCTGAGAAAGCTACATGGTAATCACAGCTGCTTGCTGCCAAAGACTAACTCTAGCTCCTGAAGCCATTGTCCTAGCTGTGACTATTTCAAATGACCTGGGCCAGACTTTTGGTTATCACAAGTCTTGGGGAAAATTAGCAGGAAACTGCAATCACTTCTACCCAGACCAGAAGAAAAGCACTTCTTTTGGTGGCCCGGCATGGGGGGGGGGCGGTGATTGTAACTGGCACAAAGGAACCATGTGCTATGATTGGTATGAACACAATTCTTCATTTGCATGAAGTTCTGCTGTGACTGGAGCAAGCATCCTGGACATGGAAGCAGGCTTTTCAGCTCATTTTGTGAGCTGGCCAAAAGATACCCTCTTGTATTTGCTTATCAGTGTTGCAGCATTAGGCCTAGGAAAAGGCTTTTCTCTCGTGATTTTGTCTTTGTTTTCATTTTGTTTGTTTTGCCTACTTCTGTTCTTCTTCATGAGTAGAGCAGGTTAAGGTGGCAGCTTGCAGGAAGGAAATAGCAGGGGAGAAAGAAACAGCAGCAACAGCAGTGGAAATGGTAGCAGCAGAGGAGATAGTAACCGTAGCAGCAGTAGCAGTGACCATGGCAACAGGGATGAGGGACATCTGAACTGTTGCCAAAAAAGCTCAGAGAGCCGACAGACCTTAAGGGCCCAGAGTCTCAGACACCTTATGTTGTGAAGCTAACACTAGCTGCTCTCAAGGACAAAGGAACTCAGAAAACAAGGGCTGAAAGCTTTTATGCCGATGCCATCAAGAGTTGGAGAATCCTGGGGGAGGCAAGAAAACTCAGCGGATAAAAGCACTTGCTGTGTAGGCCGGATACAAGCCTGATAACCAGAGTTTGGTCACCAGAACCCATATAAAAGTAGGAGAGAGCCAACTCCAGTCATTTCTGCCCTCCATATGAGCATTCTGTGACATGCATGTGTGTGAACACGCAGAATAATAATAATAAACCATAACTGTTTAAAATTAGAATTTAAATATATTGGGCCAAAAGTTTTAACTCTTGCTTCTCTTCTAAGTGGGGAATCCTGGTACCTAGACCCAAAGGCTGCAATATTAGCATTTGTCCAAGGCTAGAATATACCAGCTCCCTTGGCATGCGCCAGAATTCCTGCACTAGCAGTCACATCTGTTTGCTTATGTTTTCTGAGGTAGGGTCTTATTATGTCACCTCGGATGGCCCAGAACTCTCTGTGTAGACCAGACTGACCTCTAATTCACAGAGATCCATCTGCTTTGGGAGTTAAAAGCATAAGCCACCATACCCAGGTTTATATATATATATATATATATAAATATGGATATAGATATATAGGGAAGGTTCCTCTAACTACTGCTTGTACTCACTGCTGCCAGAAGTTGGGGGTTAAAACATTACCAAGTGCCCACCCTAAAAACAATAGTCTAATGCTCCTACAAGGCTTTGGGGTGGGATTTCAAAAGAAAGCTATGTCTGCCTTGCTTGCAGCTGTCCACATTGAGGCCAGCGCATTGCCTCGTGAGCACAATTCCAATGCAGAGTTGTTCATAAAAAATACCTGATTATAACTGACTACTTGAAATTGGGGAAGACAAAATGCAGCAGATAATTAAACAAATGGTTTTATATAGGTCACTATAATAAGGGGATGTTCTCTTAGTAAAAGAAATGAAAGAGGGTCTGGGCTTCTGTGCAGCTGAGTAGGCAAAGAAATCATCCTTGCGTCTTCTGGGAGTCATAAGGAAGGGTGGGATGAGCCTGGGCTTGGAATATGAGAGGGAAGAGTGTTCCTTTACCAGGAGCCATTTCCCAGAATAGAAAACAGTAAGAGGAGTTTTCTATCACTCCTCTTTCTGGGAACATGGCTTTAGAAATAAAGTTCAGCATTCCAACAAAGTAGGTGGAGCAGTTAACGCAAGATTGAGAGCTCATAGTAGGAACGATTAAGGAACAAAAATCACCATTTAGAATGAAAACCAAGACAGGCCTACTCTGGTTGCCGTGAGCACTCACTTCCTGTCAGGTCTATTGCCGCCAACACTTCTGGTCTGATGAGTCAGGTCCTTGTGGGTCTCCCCAGGTATGCAGACACTCTAGTGTCTTTTTCTTTCCCATGCTTTACAACCACCCTTTCAGACTCTTTCTAATTGCTGTCTGTGTAATGCATTGTGCCTGTCTACACTTAAGAGATTCACCTAACTTTGGAATTCATTAGCACAGCTTCTAGATTCTCCCAGCAGTTGAAACCCATCAATTTACCTTCCCCGCAATAGCTCAGCATTAGCGGCAGAACGCTGCGGATGTGGGAGACTTTACTGGGCAACCCTGTCCCTGCATCATTTATAAGGGAGTAAATAAGATTGGTGAGGGCAAGTCCCTGAGGACTCCAGCGGTGTTTGTCCTTTCCCTTCCTAATGGATGTACATTCCTACTCATTTTGCCAGTTCTACATCTGTGACAAAATATCCTCACCCATCCTACGGTGACAAGAGCTCCCATTAAGCTGTACTTTGGTGGTTTTGTAAAGCACAAAGTGCCACTGGGGGACAGGGGTAATTCATAGTGTGCCGATATGACACCATCCTCCCGACTGTGACATTTAAGAATCATTTAACCCAAAGGTTAAACATTGTCTCCACAGACAGTCAAGCACAGCAGATGGCAGATCTGAGATGCAATAGAACACTTGGAGCCCAAACCTCATCAAGAAAAATGTGTCAAGTAACGTTAGTCTTTAGTAGAAGGACTTTCAGAGTTCCGATTATTTTGATTTGAAAATGTATCCACTTAGGAATGGTGCCTCCTTCTGAGTACTGCTGTGCGCACTGTTTTACAGGAATCCTGGAGGATTCTATGCAAACTTTAAGTTCTTTATAGGTCTGAATCAACTATGGCTTACTTTGACTCTGAGATGATTTGGTCTATATTAGCTCTTCACTACTTACTAACGAGTATTCAATAGCTACTCAATACACAGGTTTCTGTGCTATCTGTAGCCCTACTGAAGCACCGCTCCATCACTAAGCTTCTCTGGCTATGATGTTGTTGCTTGCCTATGTGATTCTCTCCTGCCAGAATCTATGAGCCTGTGTGTGGCAAGGAAAGCGTTGAATCCATCTCTAGATCATGAGAGCCTGAATTATAACAGACACACACTACATAACTGGATGGATGGATGGATGGATGGATGGATGGATGGATGGATGGATGGATGATGGATGGATGATGGATGGATGGATGATGGGTGGATGGATGGATGGATGGATGGATGGATGGATGGATGGATGATGGATGGATGATGGACGGATGATGGATGGATAGATGATGGATGGATGGATGATGGATGGATGGATGATGGACGGATGATGGATGGATAGATGATGGATGGATGGATGATGGATGGATGATGGATGGATGATGGATGGATGGATGATGGATGGATGATGGATGGATGGATGATGGATGGATGGATGGATGGATGGATGGATGGATGGATGGATGGAAACAAGCCATGCAGCACTTTTCCCCTTAGGTCACTACTGCATTTGAAATAGGAAGTATAAGGAAGGCACTTTGAGGCAAGCTGCCTTTGTGTTTCAACTTGAGAGCGGCAAGAGCACATACCTAAGCCAAAACATCTATTTTCACTCATTTAGGAGGAAGTTTCCAGCCCCATTTCTCTGGTCCTCATCAGTGGCCCTGACATCACTGCCCAGGACAGGAGCAAGGACTCTCATGTCAAATCTGTGTTAATTGCCCTGGTCTTCAATGCAAGGCACCATAGGCTGGTGGGTGGCTCAGACACTTGTTTCTTGCAGGTTTGGGAGGGAGTGAGGGTGGGGAGCTGGAAGACCAAGAGTAAGGAAGCTGGCAGCCCTAGACTGCCCCCAAGGCTTTGCCCCTTGCCTCACAGATGGCTTCCTTCTCACCGTCCTAAATATCACTGATATTTTCCTTCCCCTTTCAAAAGACATCGATCCTAATGGATCAGCATTCCATCCCGATTGCCGATATCTCGGTGGAGACCTCCAATTGCCACACACGGCGCCCCCGTGTTTGCGCTCGGTGCGCTATTACCCAGTTCGCAAGCTTCAGGCAAGGGGGCTGGAGGTTAAAATACACAAACACACACAGACAGAGAGACAGCGACACGGGTCATCCTTGAATTCCCCAAGAATGCCCCCTTTATTGTGTTCAGGGGAAGATTACATAGAGACAGCCACGCCCCAGCCAAACCCACCAGAAACCACTCTCCTGCCATCAGGAACTCCTGAAGGTCTCGTGCTCAGAGCAGCTGTAGGCACTCAGATCAGGGGAATACAAGTTGTTTACAAGAAATTCAGGATCTGGGGTCTCACTGCTCCCAGCACCCGATGACCTCCTTTAAAACTCATGACCTCTTTAAATGATCCATGTCCAATGGGGTAACACTGGGGATTGGGACTTCCGTGTGTAAACCTGAGAAAGCATATTACAGTTATAACACTGTTCTGCATGCCCCCCACAGGCTCCCGGTCTAGGCTCTAAAATGACTGACTTTATCCTTTCCCCTCCAAGGCCATGCTCGATCCAAAAGAGAGCTCTCACTTTAGGAGAAGTTTTAGTCCATCTGCTTCCATTCATTCAGTGACCATTTCCTGGATAGCCACTGGGTGTCAGGTCCTTGCGATGCATCCATAAACAAAAGACACAAAGATAACTGATTTCAGTCACTTGCCATGATGGGGAGTGGAAGACAAGCCGTAAGCATAAGGAAGACTTAAGTATGCCATCAAAATTGAAAAGACGTTAAGGGAAAAGTAAGGAGGAAGTGAGGAGACACTTTGAAATATTAAATAGCATTATCCAAAAAAGCCTCATTGAGAAAGTGATACTTTAATAAAAAAAAGTAGCTAAGGTAAAACTCAGACCCTTTAATTTGTTGAACGGCAGGCCCAGGGCAGGTATTGACTCCACAGGTAGGTGTTCAGTGCAGCACAGAGACTGTGGGGACAAAGATAAACACAACGGAGCTACCTATAGGAAAGATAAGGCATATGCTTGACATGCACATAGGTGTGCAAGAATGGAATGTTCTATGTTTCTCTAAGGTAAGTTTACAGTAAAATAATGTTTTAGAAATATTTGAGGTACTGGGGAAACGGCTCAGTGGATAAAAACACCTGCTCTGGAAGCAACGGGGCCTGAATTCACATGGCCAGGTGTGCTTATAACCCCAGAGTTAGGAGGGTGGAAGTGGGAGTTTGAGAACTCACTGGCCTACCAGCCTAGCCAAAATAGTGAGTTTCAGGTGTAGTGGTGTATCACTTGTATTTGATAAATAAATCTTGCCCGAAGACCAGAGGCAAAGCTAAAGCCATTAGAGGTCAGGCAGTGGTGGCACACACCTTTAATTCCAGTATTTGGGAGACAGAGGCAGGTGGATCTCTGTGAGTTCAAGGCCACCGTGGGCTAGACAAGATCAAAGCAGAAACAAATCCAGGTGATGGTGGCCTACACCTTTAATCCCAGTCCTAGGGAGCCACATGCCTTTAATTCTAGCACTAGAGGGAATATAAAATGGGAGGAGAGAGGCTTAGTATGCTTAGTTTGCTGTTGCCTAGCCTTGGTAAAAGTTAAGACTTCTCTAGTGGCTTGGCTGTCTTGCTTTTCTGGTTTTGGGGTTGAACCCTAATTTCTGTCTCTGGGTTATTATTATTTGTGCTACATTCAGGTTCACTAATAGTTCCTGTCTCAAAAAAATAAAATAGAGAATGATTACGAAAGGTATTCCTCTGGCCTCTGGATGTGGACACATAGGCAGGTGCAACCACACAAACACATGTATGTAAGCCGCATACAAAGTTTGAAATTACCTCCCCTTACTCTTTTCAAGCATGTCCTTTCCATCTTCCCTGGTGCAGCCAGTTTTCAGGGCTAATTCTTCACCTTACCGTAGGGTAGTTCGCTGCTTCATTTTCAAAGGTAGACTGCCCTGGGACAGTAAAACCATTCTAGAAAAAGGTCACTTTTGGTAGGACCACTACCAGTGCCTTGTGTGCAGTGGGGGACTACTGAACAGGGACTAGTCCAACAGAGCCCAGGTTATCTCATTTAACACATCTTCACTTACCCTAGTCTTTCCATCCCACACCAACATAACTTTGATGCCCTTCTGAAGCTGAGCTAAAATCTGGATAGACTCCTTCTATCTATATACCCTGGCCTACCTTATCTTAGAGGATGCACCTTAGTTCTGCTGTACATTCCTTTCTCATCCCAACTCAAGAACTTTGGAGCCAACAGTCTGAAATAAAATTATCAAAAACCATCCCCCAGACTCTGGGGAAAGGTAGAATTCTCACCTAGACAAATACAAATGACCTAACCACATGGATGAACCTCCCTTCTAAAACCCTCCAGCACTTTCCTGATAGCCAGTATGCCACTATATTTAACACCCTCTTGCCTTCTGTTTCAGTGGGGTTCAATTCAATCTTTTCACCTTATTGCACTAATCTAGACTCTGGTTAAAACAACCTTAAATCAAAGTCTTCCACGTCTAGGGAGAAGAGATGGGGAGTTTAACACATTAACAGTTATTTTACTTTCCTGAATATATGTTAAAACGTTAGCTCAAATCCTGTCCTACAAGCCGCTCTCAAGTAACCACACAAAGGCTTAAAATTATTTATAAATGCTTGGCCAATAGTTCAGGCTTATTACTAGCTAATTCTTACATTTAAATAACCCATATTTCTTATCTATGCTTTGCCATGAGGCTTGGTACCTTTTCTTGGTACGATACACTCATCTTGCTTCTCTCTGCGTCTGCTCACGATTCCTCTGACTTGGTCCTTCTTCTTCCCAGTGTCCTTAGTTCTGTTGTCCTCTATACTTCCTGCCTGGCTACCAGCCAATCAGCTTTTTATTAAACCAATCCTAGTGACAAATCTTCACAGTGCACAAAAGGATTATTCCACAGCAAAATCCCATAATAACTATCTAGA
Source organism: Microtus pennsylvanicus (assembly GCF_037038515.1). NCBI lineage: Eukaryota > Metazoa > Chordata > Mammalia > Rodentia > Cricetidae > Microtus > Microtus pennsylvanicus. The sequence continues at coordinate 114,335,235 of NC_134583.1, read as the reverse complement.
GGCCATAGTGTTCTGCTGCAGCCAATGGAACAGTAGTAACTATTCCTGTAACAAACTTTCATCCTGTCCCAAAGCTGTACCTGCTAATGTTACCCTTCCCATCTTCTCTTAGCCAATGCTGGCTCAAGACAAATAGTTTCATGTTTTCTCCATCAAATTTTTATTATAAAAGACTTAGGAACTAGCAGATGTTTTTCTAACTGCTATAATACTACAAGTTAAAGAAACCTAATATGAAATCTAGTCCTCTTTCTGGATTGCAACTATAATAATTCAATAAATTCTTTTATCTAAAGACCCCCTTAGTCTCGGGCATATTTCTTTCACATGTGTTTAAGTCTACCCAGGGCACAATTTTTTGATACCCCTTGAGCATAGGCCCCATCTTCTTGAGACTCTGTGTTTAGCAGGCCAAGAGATGTTTCAGCCTGGGCCACATTGCCAAGCTGCTATTGAGCAAGTTAACTAGCAGCCTGAGCAAAGTACTTGAACTCCTTTTTCATGAGCAGACAAGCTGGAGAACAGATAAAAATTCTGCCACGTGAAGATGCACTCGTCCTTTATTTCTTTTTATCTAAAATTCACCTCACCCAGAGTTCCATTCACTGTACATACACAAACAATTCCATTCCTGAGTTCTTACAGCCTGGTCAAAATAAATCATTTCTGCCTTAGAAAGACAGGTTCTCATCCTTGCTGTGCCACTAATCTGCTTAGCCGGTTAGTTCCTTGCTCTGAGCAGCCTTCTCTAACAGAGTAATAAAGATGTGGGATAAGAACACAGTTTCTTCATTTCTTATTTTTGTATCTCACTAATTGTCAGGTTAAATAAACTGACTCCCACCATGAGATGGGCCAAAGCCAAGCTGCTGTGAGACGGATATTTACACAATCATGGGTTCCCTGTTGCTATACTGATCATATTCTGTGTCTAAACTTTGCAGATGTAAAATTACAAATACATTTCTTGCAAGCATAAGGGAAAATATGTGATCCCATTAGTGACTAACATTTGAAATAATCCTACTGGCATGTACATTATTACTATAGTAACTCTAAAACAAAACTATTTTTAGTTCTAGTGGGATGATATACCATAAAGGAGAACTGATTAAGAGAAATTAAAAAATTGGAAATGAATAATTTTTAATAATAAACCTAAATATGTATTCATCTCTTAAAGCTGGGGTTTGCATGACTTATGTAACAAAAAAGTGGGGCAACATCTCCTCAGGCGCCACACTTCTTCTGCAGTAGGTATAGTGTTGCCTCCACTCAAGTTTCCCCAGGGCTCACCCCCTCACTAACTTTTGTTCTGTTGTGCAGGAAAAAACAATTACGAGAAGCCAACATGAGAGCCTGGATTGAAAGACAAGGAGAGGTGAAATCTGGTTTGGGAGTTGAGTGGAAGTGGAAGCAAATTCAGACCGACCACAAGGATTATTTTAAAGAGGCAAAGAAAAGGTCAGATATGAGTTCTGCTCCACATTAGAAATATGCTTGGGTCGTTGTGGTGGCGCATGCTGGTGATCCCAGCACTTGAGAAGCAGAGGCAGAAAGAGAGTGAGTTTAAAGCCATCCTAGGATATATAGCAGGATCCCACCTGAAAACAAAGGGGGGGGGAGAGGAATGGGGTTGAGGAAGACAGCTCAATCAGCAAAGTGTGTCATACAAATAAGAGAACCTTGAGCTGGATTAGCCTACACAAAAGTTGTATATGATGGTGCAAATTTATAACACAGGACTAGAGAGGTAGAGACAGGTGGAGTTTACTGGCCACCCAGCCTAGCCTAAATGGTGAGCCCCAGGTACCAGTCAGAGATTCTTTCTCAATAAAAAAAAGAAAAAAAACTCTTAAGGAACCACACCAAAGATTGACCTCTGGTCTTTACACAGACATACACACATGTGTGTAAATACCTACACACACACACTAAACAAACAAATAAATACAATAATTCTCATCATTCTACTGAAGCCAGGGTGTGTTGGTATCAGAGGCTCTTGTTACCATCGAAAGTCATGCAAACACCCAAGGTCTGGGGCCATGTTAGTTTCCGAGGACCATGATACCACTGGGGATGAGCCAAACTGAGAGGCCTACACTGCCATATGGGTCAATAGTGACATCCAGACCCAGCTGCTGCCGAGAACTGGGTTTGGGTCCATAGCCCTACCGTAGATGGGGTCTGTGTTGAAGTCTGAGGTCCATGTTGCCACCAAAGGTCACACAGTAGCCCAGGGTTGGAGTGTCAACCTGTGGTCTTGTTGGTGTCCGGGGACCACACTGCTACTAGAGCCATTCTTTTCTAAGTGCCCATTGCTGCCACCTGGAGCCAGGTTGTCATCCAGGTACAGCTGCTACCCAAGAGACAAGCCTGGGCCCGAGGTCCAGCTGCAGCTGGGGCCTGTGTTGATGTCTGTGGCCTGCATCACCTATGGGAGCCATAATAACCGTGTGTGATGAAATGGCCATGCCGAGCCAGCCCCACCCTTCGCTGGCCATGAGAAAGCTGGCCTTGCCTCTCATTTGGCACTGCAGCAAGAAAGCTAGCCTCGACCCTCGCAGAAGAGCTGGCCTCTGCCATTGGGAGAGATGGCCCCACCCCTCATCCACTCCCTCATCAGGGAGAACTGACCCTGATGGCACGAGTATAGGGGTGTCGATTCTGCCCCCTCGTCTGACCAGCTCAGCTACCACCCAAGCCCACAGCTAGGCCTTGAGTTGGCCCACCCTAATATCGCCCCAGCTGATTGGACGAAAGGGTATACTTTGTGACACCCTGCTCCCAGCACCACCAGGGTAAATGAAGAGGTGTTGGAGAGGTAGGCAAGATGCAGAAGTGAAAAGGTTGCTTTGCATTATTTGTTTTGTGTTATTCTTGGTTCTGTTTGTTTGCTTGCTACATTTTGTTTTGATTTGATTTTTTTTCTTTTATGGGGGCACTTCAGGCATGAGGGAGGGATATGGGGGGAATGGGAGGTGAGCAGAATTGAGATGCATGCTGTGAAATTCCCAAAGAATTAATAAAGAAACCATACGTTAAAAATGTAATAATTCTAAGAAAAAATAATGAAAATGTGAAAAATCCTAAGCACCACTCGTCTGTTTTCTGTCACTAATCAAACGTTTTAACACTGACTGACTGCTAGCTTGTTTGCTCTGCCAGAGTGCTCTGTTGGCCTAAGCACCCAACACTATAGGCACAACTAAAATCCATGCCCAGAAGGTGACTCTAACAACTGTCACAACTCCATCAACCCCAGAAAGTGATAATAAAAAGGATGTTGTTGTCACTGGCTTTCCCACTGGTGAAATGAATGGCCTTCTGGGCATATGCATTAGATGAAAACACTATAAAGGCTCTTTGTGCATTTGTATAATGAACTAGAAGATCTAGTAAGAACAGTAGTCTTTGTTCTTTGGGATATACCCCAGGCTTTGTTCAGGACAGAAAAAAAAACTGATTCAGGGGACTCTTGCTTTGTATATATGACTTTGAACCTGAACATTTATAGTAAATTGATATTTGATAAAGGAACACACAATGAAGACTATCTGTTCAATAAGTGATGCTGGGTCAACTGGATATCACATGTAGAAAAATGAAAATATCGTAACATCTGCCAGAATCAACTCTAAATGGATTAAGGGCTTAAATATGAGACCTAAGAAACACAGGGGCAAAGCTCTGTGACTCTGGTATAAATAATGCGTTTGGAGATGTGGTTCAAAAAATAAGAAACAAAATAGAATTATGAGATTATGTCAAACTAAAAAGCTTATGCACAGACAAGGAAAAAATCAGAGGCATGAAGAGTCACCCTACAGAGTGGGAGGAAATCACTGAAAATCTTGTATCTGATCAAGGGTAGCATCCAAAACACATGAAGGAATCAAACAAATAGGAAGAAAATAAATAATCCATCTTAGAAATAAGCAAGGAACCTGATTAGACATTTCCCCCAACCCAGAATGCATACGAATGGCCAACAGGAGTTTTAAAAGGCCCTCAGCATCTCTGGTCGCCAGAGCCACACTGAGAAATCACCTTCTACCTGTCCGGTGGCCTTTGGGAAAGGAGCGTAGAGAATGGGAAATCGCGTGTACTGGAACACAGAGTGATCAGCAGTTTCACACTGGATACATGTCCAAAGGAGCTCGGATCCTTGTGTCAAAGGTTTGTGAAGGAACTAAGCTAATCATTTTGGAAGCACAACTGCTTTACTGCAGATAACCCGATGGGTATCTAAAAACAGAATAAAACTTTGGCTTTTCTGCCTTCGGTTTGTATCTGTCTCCTTTGCCTTAAGTTTCAGCCCCTGCTGATGTGTGTACATAATCATACTAACCATTTAAGGCATATTAACATTAACTTGACTCTCCTCTTCCCATAAGACTAACAACATCATAAAAGAGTGACTAAGGCCATTATTGTCAGATTCCCAAATGTCAACTTTTACCGGGTCCCTCTCCCAATCCCAGGTTTAGTTCCTAGTCTTCCACCATGACCCAAAACCTTACAGGAACATCAAACAAAGCCTTGCAAACAGACCTTCTCTCTCCCTGTGATGAGACTGCCCCCTCCAAGCAGAAGCAACTGTGTCATGGGAGTGAGTATCTTCCTGCTCCCCTGGACCACAGGCCTCTTAGAGAAATGTCTTACGAAGGAGAGTGAGATTACCATCCACACCTCCATATGCAGCAATGTCCTTTACACAAGATTCTATGTGACCAGAACTGAGATAAGGGCCAGCCCTCCCGTAAACTGACCAAGACTGCCTGACATCCTTTGGCCTTCCTACCTCTCAGATGTAATCTTGAAGTGTGACGCTAGGGACAAAGGCCCTGGTGTCTTCTCAATATAAATTTATTTAAAATATGTTGCCTGCCATTCTCCATTGCTTTTTCCATTTGGTTTCTGAGTCAAGAAGCTGGACTTCTTGACTTAATTTGTTGGAACTTCCATAGTCCAGTGGCAAAATCTGCTCTCCAATTGTCACCATGTCACCACTACTATTCTCAATAGCCAAGACAAATGGCTATAAAGAGAATGTTTTGTGTGTGTGTGCATGTGTGTGTGCATGCATGCACATGTGTGTGTGTGTGTGTAATGGAATGCGACAGAATACTATTTTGTCTTTTAGGTGTGACAATACTGATGAGATTAGAGGAATAAAATAAGCCACCATAGAGAAACACACACCAAATAATCTCACTTACACATGGTGTATTGCAAAGGCAAACCCATAAAAGCAGGGCATACAATGCTGGATCCTAAGAGTTGTAGGTGGGGTGTTGTCTGAGTAAATCTGATCAAAGGACATAAATTTTCAATTTCATAGGAGGAACAATTTCAATAGACATGTTGGGTGACATAGAGACTACAGCTGGCCGTGTTATAGCCAGAAAATTGATGACTAGGTTTAGGTATTCTCACTATTTAAAATGGCTATTCTATGAAATAGTCAACACATTTGATTGAATTCCTTCAGCAATTTCACAGTGTATATCTGCTTTAGTTTACTACCTGGGTCCAGCAAGATGGCTCAGTGGGCAAAGGCCTCCCAACTCTGGTGGCCTGTGTTTGACTTTCAGAATTCATGTAAAGAAAGCAAAGAACAAACTCCACAAAGTTGTCCTCTGCCTTCCACACAAGCACCATAACACATACACCCACACACATCATACACACACACATACATACACTAATAATAGAAATAAAATATGCTATACAGTATGTCTACATTTTTCAGAATTACAAGTGTATTATTTGTCTACAATTTCAGAATTAGAAATAAAACAAATATTTTAGCAATAATGCATGATGAATCTAGCTTCCAGGGTATCACATTTTTTTCCTCATGACTTTCTATATCAAGTTTGACCAGCGTCTTAGAACCAAAGATCTGACTGTCTGGGAGCCATCTTACTGCCTGTCAGTGTGTGGCAGAGTTTGGTCAAAACCTACCTATCACAACAGCGTACCAGGCAGTGTGAGCAGGACATCTACAACCCTCCCCAGTTTATCACCCATCAGCCACTGCACAGCAGCTTCGCTAGGTACTCCACTTGGGATTCGGAGTCATAAGGCTCTCCACGACCGCAACCTTCCACAGTCCGACCGCTCCTTTCCAAGCCTAGACACAGTTGCACAATAGTGAAAAACCTCCACTTCTTTCAATCTTCATTTTGATGTTGATCATTCCTATCCATAGCAGATACGGAAACTGACCGAGTTTTTCCAAAGCCGGCAATTCCTGTTTCAAAGGTACTATTAAGTAGTGTTGGCATAATTGGTGTTAGTAACCAATGGAACTCAACACAAAGGCCCCTAAGAGACTGTAGTGGATTTGTTCTCTTGCCTCCTTGTCCAAAGAGGCTCCTCTTGAGCACAACACCTGAAGGGCTGCATTGTCTAAACAGTGGAGCTGGTCCACTCCCATCTGATTTACTTGTCCAGAGAGCAAGGCTCTTAGTGCTGGCTCCTGCTGCTCTTTTCCACGCCAGGTTCTTTCTCTTGCAGCAGGAAGTCTGTCACTGCAGGAGAAGACCAGCTGGAGACCAGCAAATGGGTTTTTAACTCTCTTTGGGTACCTGGCAGTGACAGGTAGAGGTGCCCACATGAACTGGTAGTTTCCATGGCAACATGAAGCTGTTTAGACAAGCAATGTTAGCATTAACTAGCACTGCTACATGGGAAAAACTATTTCTCTCTTTTTTTTTTTTAAGACAGAGTTTCTCTGTGTAGCCCTGGCTGTCCTGGAATTTACTCTGTAGAACAGGCTGGCCTCAAACTCACAGAGATCTGCCAGCCTCCGTCTCCAAAGTGCTGGGATTAAAGGCATGTACCACCACCACCCAGGCTATTTCTCCTTCTTAAGAAGTCTAAATTTCAACTCAGAGCAGTATTTATCTTATTAAGCATTTACTGCAGGTCAACCACTACATTGTAACAAGAACAAAGATGAATAAAATAGACAAAATGTTTGTCTTTCTATAAACTAGTAGTCTTCTAAAAGAAAAGATTCAAGATACACAGACCTCTGAAAACAAAGGACCACTCTAAATATTGTCAATTTGTAAAACTCAATCTTCATCCATTACTAAACAGAAAAATGTGGTAGACACTTTCTTATCTGGCATTCCCTTATCTACATAGGAAAGATCTTCTCACAAGACAGATGTAGGACTTTTCTTTCCCACCCTCCAGTTCTCAAATAACCTACACAGAGACTTAATATTAATTGTAAATATTCGGCACATAGCTCAGGCTTTGTACTAGCTAACTCTTACATTTTAAATTAACCAATATTTCTTATCTACCCTTTGCCACATGGCTCAAGGTTTGTTACCTCATTTTCTACACATCCAGCTTCTTTTGTGTCTGGTGGCATCTTCCAAGACTCCACCCTTCTTCCCAGCACCCCCCTAGTCTGGCTCTCCTGCTCAGCTATAGGCCAGTCAGTTCTTTATTAACCAATGAGAGCAATATATATATTTACAGTGTACAAAGATTATTCCACAGCAGACAGATTAGAATTCCACACCTGTCACCTGCTCCACACATAGATGACCACAGTTGACCCAATGCCTGTCACCTGGTCCAGAGGTGACCACAGCTGCCCCAATGCCTGTCAACTGTTCCAGACAGAAATGACCACAGCTGACCCAAAGATTGTCACCTATTCCAAAGGTGATCACAGCTGACCCAATGATAGTCACCTGTTCCAGACAGAAATGACCACAGCTGACCCAATGATTGTCACCTATTCCAGACAGAGGTGACCACAGCTGATCCAATGACTGTCACCTGGTCCAGACAGAGGTGACCGTAGCTGACTTAATGACTGTCACCTATTCCAGACAGAGGTGACCACAGTTAACTCGATGACTGTTAGCTAGGAAATTTGACCTGCACAGTAGGACAATTTTGTTCACCTTACAATGCTCATAAACCTGCCACAGCTTATTGTGGCCTACACTGCAAGTAGTTGCAATACCCTTATTTCTTTGTGTAATCCAAAATGTTGTTAAACCCTGGTTTTGACACTCATACTGAACACGCATGATCCCTATGCTTGGGCACATAATGAAATTTGTTATTTTTTCCTGTTAATCTGGCTATTTTACATTTCTTTTGTAGACTAAAATTATCAAAACTTCAGAAGGAAATGAGACAATTTAGCCCTTCCCAACAGGTATATACAGAAATGGGTGATATACATAGCCAAGGTTACAACAAAAGGTAAAAAACAGAGCTCCAACCTTCAGAAGTAGACCTTAACAGCAGCATGCTGATCTGAGACATTCACTGTCCTTACCACACACACTGTCTTCCCACAGGACTCCTTCACCTTTCTCAGCTTAGATTTAATTGGTGTGGCATGGGCAAGAAAAGTCTCTCTAGAACACAGAAGTCAGTAACGAGAACTGCCAAGGGTCTCACTTCCTCTGAGCACTGCCTGGAAGGCAAGAAGACTAAGTGTTCATTATGCTTATAACCATGATCATCACAAAAGTGCGTAAAGTGCGAGCACAAGCCCACTATTTCCATAATGCCACTGCTGCCCAGGCTAAATTGTGGGCTGTATGTTCAAGTAGATAAGAGGGATTTTTCAATCTCTTGTGATCTGAGGAACATGGAGAGTGAAAGCAGAAAACACTTAGCTTATCTAGTTGTCTGTGATGGCATATAAAAATTAGAATCATAATGTAGCACGATTAACAAAAACCCAGAGACAGATGTTGGTATTCAACCTGAAGGTCAGAAAGCAAAATAGCCAACCACTGGCTCTTACCTCTACCTCAGTCCAAAATGGTGACCCTGCCTCCAGGAATCCTCATAATGAAATTGAGACTGAGAGCTTTCTCTTCCTATTTCATATTCCTCTCTAGGGCTGGGATTAAAAGCATGAACTACTACTGCCCGGTTTCTTTGGCAAACTAGTGTGGCTACTGGGTTTTAAGGTGTGTATCACTACCACCTGTATGTAATGCTGACCAGTGGGGCTGTTTTACTCTCTGATCTTCAGGCAAGCTTTATTTATTAAAATACAAATGAAATATCACTACATCATGATGTCAAATCTAATTTCTTAACTCATATGGGTCAAACTTTCCAAAAGCAATCCAGTCTCTCTCCTCAAGACAATGGAAAACAAATGACATGTCCACTCTTGGTTACCCGCTGTTTATTGTTTAATATGGGTATATTGTGTAATATGAGTTACCCAAGCTAGTTGTGTTAGGAGAAGATGCCCCAAAGCTTCTTTGACCCACAGATTGCTTCCCGAGTCACATTGTCTCTAATCCTTGGCAGAAATATCTTCCTTCTCTCAGCATCCATTAGAGGACATGGCCCAACGTCTTTGAATTTGTTGCCAAAGCACCTGCTACAAGCACAGATTCTGAAAAACATGCTTCCTGAGACCACTTCCTTTCCGTCCCACATTTCACCATGCTATCCGTTCTCCACCGTAAGAGACAACATCCTCAATTCAGTTTGGGCATAACTGTGCTCCTGGTGTCTGCCCAATAAAGGCACCAGCAAAGTGGATGAGTAAATGAGTCTCAGACCAGCCCTGCCACTTGGTAACACTAAATCCTTGAATAAATAAATCACTTCCTTTCTCTGTGCCTCATTTCTCACCTGAAAATAGCATAACATAAATTTTAGCTGCTCTTTTATTAATAAAACACCCAGAGTCAAATATAGATGTAGGTAGAGGCTGCTTGTTCGTTTCCTGGCCACCCAGACCTGAATAATCACACTGAAACAATATTAATTAAAACACTGCTTGGCCTATTACCTCAGGCTTCTTATTTACTAACTCTTTTTTTTTTTAATGGATTTTCGAGACAGGGTTTCTCCGTAGCTTTTTGGTTCCTGTCCTGGAACTAGCTCTTCTAGATCAGTCTGGCCTCGAACTCACGGAGATCCGCCTGCCTCTGCCTCCCGAGTGCTGGGATGCGTGCGCCACCACCGGCCTGGCTTATTTACTAACTCTTACATCTTAGATTAACCCATTCCTATTATTCTGTGTATCACCACAAGGTTGCTACCTATCAGGTAAAGTTCCATCTGGCATCTGTCCCCTTCGGTGGCTCCATGGTATCCCTCTGACTCAGCCTTCTTTTCTCTTAGCATTCAGTTTACTTTTCTCACCTAGCTCTATTCTGCAGTGCCATAGGCCCAAAGCTGCTTCTTTATTAACCAATGGTAATAAAACATATTCACGGCATGCAGAGGGAAATCCCACATCATATAGAGGTTAATGCTGAAGATCAGAGAAGCAAAGCAGCCAGCCACTAAAGAGTTCTTTTATCTCTACCAATGCTCAGACCAAAGAGGTAATATGTTGGCAGAAACTGATTGTTCCATTTTCCAGCCTCCCAGTCCTGAAATAATCATTCAGAAACTATATTAATTACAACACTGCTTAGCTTATTAGTTTATGCATATTTCTAGCTACCTCTAACATCTTAAATCAACCCATCTCTATTAATCTGTGCATCACCATGAGGTCATGGCCTACTAGCAAGGTTCTGGTGTCTGTCTCCTCTGGCAGTTACAATGGCGTCTCACTGACTCTACCTTCTTTCTCTTAGCATTCAGTTTAGTTTTCCTGCCTAGTTCTATTCTGCCCTGTCATAGGCCCAAGAAGCTTCTTTATTAACCAATGGCATTCACAGCATACAGAGGGGAATCCCACATCAGCGATCCTGTTCTCAGACTGCATCTCCAGAGTGCATCTGTCTCCACCAAACCTCAGACTGTCTTGTTCCTCGGACTGCCTCAGACTGTCTGAGTTCCTGTCTCCTTCTACATTATATTCCTCTCTGCCCAGACATATCGCTCCTGTCTCCACCTCCCTAGTGCTGGGATTAAAGGCATGTGACTCCCAAGTATGGGGATTAAATGTATGTGCCACCACTGCCTGGACTCTAGTGATTTAGCTCTGCACTCTGATCTTCACGCAAGCTTTATTTGTTAAAACACAAACAAAATATCACTACAAAAGAGAATCATAGCTATAACTTGAGACAGTTATAAATAGCATGCAAGCATGAAACTCACCTTATTTTTATGAGTATTTCAATGTTTCTTTAATGTATGATTTGTTCTCAGCAATGATACTACTAAATACAAATCAATTCAGAAAACTTGACCAAATTTAGTCCCTTTTGTCACATCCAATTATAATGTCATCTCCCAGGGTCTCATCTTTGAGATGCTACAAATTCCATTGTCACAGTGTAGTTCTGTACATAGAGATGCACAAAGCAAACCTCCCTTCTTGAAGTAGCCACATTCAGAGAGGAAGACAAGTACAACATAGATACACTCCTCTGGCCTTCTCTAAGTATGCCAGCACCATCCCCTTGGTCACTCGTGAGGCTAACATCTGATAGAGCCCCAGGGTATCGAAACGTTTCTATATTTTATTTCAGAGAGATCCCGCCTTTTTCTTCATGGCTTTTCAGGGTGACAGCATGCTGACTCTCTCCCTCTCCCTTTGAGAAACTTAGTTTTCCCCAGTTCTGTGAGCGGGCCATGAATTTAGTGAAATACTCCCAAGGTGGACCAGGGAGCAGCTATTATCCCGACTATTCTGTTCCCTGGATGGAAAATACCACTCTGCTTAATCAACATAGGAAGATCTGTCTATGTGACACAGTCTATGCCTGATTCTTCTCAGGCGGCTGAGCTATGAGGGTCTCAAGCTTGAGATTAACCTAGGTGGCTTAGCAAGATCTTGTCTCAAAATGAAATTTTTAAAAGAGCTGGGGATGTAGCTCACTGGTAGAACACTTGCCACAGGTCCTGGGTTTGATTTTTCAGGATGAAAACTTAAATCTTTTATTTTTAAATAAGCCTTTCTGTTGTCAGCACTTCCTTACCTGTTACTGTTCGCTTGCTTTTGCTCCATTGTCTCTGCCTTTGACAACAGCAGCAATCTATGGGCTTGACTTGTCTACCCTGGAGGATCACAGGCTGTGTCGAGTACGGCAATGCAACACCTTGGATTTTCAAGTGCAGGTCTGTTAAAACAACAGCAAAAGTTCTCGCTATAAGGTGAGATGTCAGAATGTACATTTTGGGCCAGAAGAGTCAATAGGGCACAAGCATTTGGCAGATGGCCTAGTATTTACAACCAGGCATTTAATTCATGCTTTTTAGGAACAGCAACAATAAACAAGGATCTTCAGCTTCTAAGGTCTAAGCTTAATCTAAACCCCAAGAGGCTTGCTTGGCTGGGTATAAATTCAATATTACAAGCATGCTTACCGTCTGTATGCCGCAGTAGTAACTCTCTAATGATGGACTAACTAGGAATTAATTTATTCCCAAACAACAAGACTGAGTAACAGTGGCTTTCCTGCTTCTTCATAAGTTCAGACATACACAGTCTCTCTCTGCATAGTAACTGCTCAGAGTGGTCACAAAGACGGGACCCCTGCACTCCCTGCCTGTCCTATCTGCGGTCCTTAGCTGCAGTGGACTTTGCCCTCGCACTTGTCATCGCAGGGACAATGATGGCCACTGCACACCAAAGTTTATGCTCCCAGGAGGATGGGGCAAGAGGGCAAGCCGGGGAGGCAAGGTAGAAAAGGTTAGGTGTGAAAGCTTTGCCATTTTATACAATGATTTGCTTTTCACCTACAGTGGCTATCTCTACTTACAAGAGGGGAAGGCCTTGGGCTTGTGGTTTTTACTTTGATGCTGGACTTAGAAAACGAGACAGGAAACTGCCTGTCTTACAACCAAGTGCTTCAGAAAAAAACGGACCCACATTGCTACCCCTGCATGCTTATTATATTTGTAAGGGACAGTCATTTACTTATACTAAACGCTGGATGATGACTTCAAAATTCTTTAGGTGATCATATTTCCAAACTTTCTATTGAATAATTCATGAACAACATTATTATTTACTTTTATATGGCATATTTCATCGAAATTAGCTAGAAACAGACTTGATTATTTCTAGATCTCAGTTCAGGTAATTAAGTAAAACTTATTTTAGCCACAGTTTTAAAAATTAGTTCCTGGAAGAGTCCTCGGTAGTGAAAAAAATTACCTTGGATGGGAAGAAACAGTATTGGAGATAACCTTACCTATCTTTCCATAGTTTTGCACTATTTGGTGTGTTACATAAATTAGAATTGTTACAGATGCAGAGTCAGAAACAAGGGCTGCAGGAACTAGTCCAGTATAAAAAGTGCTTTGTCTCCATCTGGTGGACGATGTTAACATTGCAATGAGGCCTTCTAAGGTAGGACCCATGGCTAGACTGTCTTTCTTCCTTCCTTCTTTTCTGTTTCTTTCCCCCCTCTCTCTCAAAACTCATCAACGCGTTGGAAGAAACTCAGTCATTTGGGAACCCTGAGTGCCAACTCCCCCTGTTAAACAGCCACAAAGTAGAATGTGGTCTATGCACATAAATTACACAATCTCCCAAAGGCCCCACTACACCCTGAGTTGAAATTATCAAGCTGTTTCTAGCAACAAAAGAAGTCTGATCTGTTGCTCCTTCGATGGGGTGGCACGGGGATGCAAACACAGTCAGACTTGCCCATGAGCAGAAAAGCCTTAAGTGGTTTCAATCTGATTCTGTTTCACACGTGTTCACAACTGTTAGTATTTTCCATAGAATTCTTAGATGCTTGTCAAAGCAAGCATTCTTTCTTCCTATAAGTGTCTACACTCCCTTGGGTATGAAGCCCTAGAGTTGTACACATGCCTTTTCCTCTAACTTGCAGTTTACTAAAACTTGTTTTTCTGGGGTCAACAATAGGCTCAATGGATAAAAATGCTACTGCAGAGGCCAGAGAAGCTGGGTTTTAGCTCCAGATTTCATGTGGAGGGAAAGCATAGACTCCCAGAAGTCGTCTCTGGCTTGTGTACTCACACACATATGCACACAGTAATAAAACAGAGTTCTTAAACTTGGATTATGTAATCTGCTTCTTTCTTACCTTGCTTTTTGCCAGCTGATTAGAGATTTATTTGGTGGGTCAGACACAAAGATGGTAATGTTGAGGGTAAGATACATTCAAGATACACACACCAATATTGTTTTTGTAGAGTGAGAATTCATCCTATTCTTCTAAAAGACATTTCAAATGAAGCTACATTCAAACTAGTCACTATCATCACACCAATTTTGACCAATAGTGACCGTCTTCATCATGCCATATGCATTTATTGATATAAAGTTTATATTTAACCATATATATGATTTTATATTTTAAAAAGGTAACTAAGTTTTACTTCTGGCATTATTAGATAGTTCTGAGTACTCTTGAGAACCTGGAAAAATTCAACATATACCATTAAAAGACAGATCTGATTGGTATTTACAACACCTAAATGTTAAGAGAACTCATATCCAGGATGTAGAGAACAGGAGAATCAAATAGGCGGCTGGAGAGATGGCTCAGCAGTTAAGGACACTGACTGGCTCCTTTTCCAGGGAACCAGGGTCTGAGGCCCAGCACATAGCAGTTGACAACTGTCTGGAACTCTACTCCCAGAGGATCAGACAATCTCTCCTCGTCCCTCCAGGCACTGCACACATGTGGTAACACAGACATATATACAGGAAAGACACGCATACACATAACAAGAAATGCTAATTTTTTAAGCTAGTGAGAATTTCTAAAGGCTGGCTGTTATGGGTCAGTGTGTAATAGCACTTGCTAGGCAAGCCTGGTTCTCTGAGTTTGACTCGTGGAAGGAGAAAGTGACTCCACAACGTCATCCTGTCACGTGTACCGCGACTCACGCGCCTCTCTCCCACACACATCATGCACATCCACGTTAATTAAATGTCATCGGTTGTCTCAGTGATCAAAGCACTGCAAATGAAAACCACAGTGAAACATCTGAAACATCTTTCAGAGTATCTAAAACCAGAAAGACAACACTAACCCATGCTGAGCAAATGCCACTCTTAGGTTATTTTTAACAAAACCTCAATCATTTAATCTTTTCAACAGACTCAGGAGCCAGATGGTCAAAGTCTGCTAACTCCAAGAGGACGAGAAAGCACCCAGAGGACCTTCTTCCTCCGCTATCTCAGAAGTACCCTTCTACCATACTGTCTCTCACCAAAAACAAAACAACAACAACAAAAAACTCAATGTCCCTCCCTTTTCCTTCCTGTGTGTCTATCCATCCTCCTGATTCCGCCTTACTCTACATTTCTTTTCTTAATAATCCTATGTTCACTTCCTGTCAGCTGGTTTCTTGCTCCACATGTCTATGACCTATGGTTGACCTATGATTGACTTTATTTAATCCTGTTTACAATATTCAAGCAGAAAGCTATTGGATTAAGGTGTGTGCTAGACCCGAGCCACACAACTAGAAACAGGTTTTCCAGTAAATAAGACAATCTTAAGGGTCACAGTGTGATCAAATATCCTTCAACACTCATATTCCACTAGTGAAAATGAACTTGGTACAATCAGCCTGGGAAAGCATTTAGTGGTATTTTTAAAATTTGAGCAATGCTATGACTTAGCAATGTCAATGTCTATAGATATGCAGGGAATGTTTCTTTGGCAGCATTGTTTATAAATAGCATGATGCAAAACAATACTGTAATGAAACAAAACAGGCATAGCTCCTCAGAGAGGAGTGAAGCTCACACACGGAGTCTTACACTCATGAAGTCTGACAGGGAGTACAAGCACTAGCAGGCATTCTTGGTGTGAAATCAAGACAGAGATTATCTTCAGAAGAAAAAAAAGAGTGAAGGAGGAAGAAAGGGAGGGATCGGGCAGGGGCAAGAAATTTGTATTTTTGCTGTTTTGTACATTTTACTTTTCAAACCAACATGATACTAAGGAAAATTTATTTAAAAAGGTACTCACATTCTCACCTTAAGTAGGGCAGCTTTAAAGCTTTTAAAAGCTCTAAGCAGACAGCTTTTAGAGCTATACACCTCTAAACTGGACCTGTCACTCACTAAACGATCTACTATTTGATTTTCATCAAGTAGTCTAAGAGAGGACCCACAATAATGTATTCTTGTAACTCCAAGATGGGCCAGTGAAATGGCTTAGTGAGAAGAGCCACTTCATCCCAGGACTTATGACAAGACTTCAAGCTCCAGACCCTACAAGGGGGCAGGCAAGAAAAGCAACTCCCTAGAGCTGTCCTCAGAGAGGACAGCTATATCTACACACACACACACCACACACACACACACCACACACACACACACAGAAACACTACATGGTGATGCTGATGCTGGTCCATCACCACATTTTGAGTACCAAAGTGCTAGGGCAGAGTCTTCCAACTATGCTTTATGAAAAGTAATGTTTTGCAAATTACCAAGTACTAGCAGCCATTAAATGTTTAATGATACTTTAGTTTTTTAAAAAAAAAATACTGTTGGGCCCTTTCTTTTGCTTTTGGAGAATTTGCTCTTAAATATAAGTACCAGACACTTACGTTTAATAAGATAAATAATAAATGTACAGTATACAAGCTATATATCATGGGCACTGTCAACACACCCTCTTAATTCAGAAGATGATATCAAAATATGGCAGGAAAGACTGCTTGGTAACGAGCACAAGATGTTTGGCACTGTCCTGGATAAGCAGCACTTAGCAGCTGGCATCTCTGCCGGATTGTCAATTGCAGGGGCTGGCAAACTTTCTCCATAGGGCCAGATGGTAAACATCGTAAGCCTTGCAGACCATAGGTTTTCTATCCTAACTACTCAGTTCTGCCAGTGCATCACAAAAGCTACCACAGACAACATGTATATGACTGGGCCTAGGAGGCCTAATAGAACCCCTAGTCTACTATACAACATCAGTTAACAATATTGTAGTTTGTCTGAAATTTTCCAGGGTTTTCAGAAATTGTCCTATCTAGGTATAGTGATACAAGCCTATAATTACAGCCTTTGGGAAGCTGTTAAATGTACCTAGATTCTTTATATCATTTATTTTGCCTTTCTGTTTCAATTTCACAAGAGAACTGCCTTGTTCAACCTCAGCTCCAAACACAGGGTAACTTTCTGGCCACTCTGCTCCTTTCTATAAAGGACAAGTGTGCAGTCTTCATCTGGGATGCACAAATCGGCCTTATCAAGCAAGCAGGATTGCAAGTCTGGAGTCTGTGAATAATGAGACACCATCATCTTCTCAAGAAAGAATAATGGACACACTCTAAAGCTAACAGCACTTAGGTTTTGAACATAACTATACAACACCAAAAAATATTTTCTTGCTGGCATGGTTAAAACAAGTAATGCTAAAAACGAATCTTGAAGATTTTAGATGTGTAAATGTTTTTATATTTAAAAAGGCAACTATTGTTGAGGTTTCTGTACACACAGCTATGAGCTCAATACACGAGGAAACTAGACAGGCTTTGATCTCATTTCTAAAACAAAGAAAATGTTATTTCTAAGGTCCACGTTTAAAATTTCTTTATATTTTTTTCCAAAAAAGCAACAGTTTGGACTTCTAGATGTTCTCTTTTCCAATTTTCTCCTGATGTTTCCTATTCCAAGGGGGGAAAATCCAATCCTTACATTATAAGCTGCTCTCACTGAAGTCCAGGGATCTTTTCTAAACCATGTTCACACATGCTTCAGCATATAAAGCACCAGTGCACACCTCCTCCTCCAACCTGAGCTACAGGTGAAGCACACGTGTAAAATGAGTGTACATCACAACCCCATAAAAACGAGAAAAGCTGGAGCAGGAGAGATGATGGCTTTAAGAGCACTGGCTGCTCTTCTAGAGGACCTGGGTTCAATTCCCAGCACCCACATGGTAGCTCACATCCAGATAATCTGATACACTCTTTTGGCCTCTGAGGACACACATGTGGTGCAGATATATATGCAGGCAAAACATCTACACACATAAAATAAATTTTAAATTCACAATATAAAAAACCAAACACCTGACCTGGGTCATTATATATAGAAAGAAAAGAGGAATTTTCTTCCCTTTTTTTTCTTTCTTGTGTGTGAGTATGCTAAGAACAGACCCAGAGCCTTGTATATAAAAGTAAAGTACTAAACCTCAGAGCAACAAACACCCTCAACCACTAATTCTAGTTTTTCATTTTAAAAAGTCTCATACAATAAATTTTTATATTGTTTTCCCTCCCCAACTCCTCCCAGATTCTCCCCATCTCTCTACCCATCAAATTAAAAACACCAATAAGACAAAAAAAATACCAAAACAAAGCAAGTACACGCACATGCGAAAGGAGGGAGAGAGGGAGAAAGGGAGGGAAGGAAAGATGAAATTCATTTATTCAGGGGGCCTTCCCTGGAGTGTGGTTGAAAATTATTTTTTTATGCTTAGTCATACCACAACAGCATGTGCTCAAGTATGTCCATAGCAACATTATTTGTCATAGCCAAAACCTGGAAACAACCTAAATGCCCCTCAACTGAAGAGTGGATAAAGATGTGGTATATTTACAAAATGGAGTACTACACAGCAGAAAAAAATGACAACTTGAAATTTGAGGGCAAATGGATGGCTCTAAAGAACATCATATTGAGTGAGGTAACCCAGACCCAGAAAGACAAGAAAAGACATAAAGCAAAGAAAACCAGCCTACAATTCACAATCCCAGAGAACCTGGATAACAAAAAGAACCCTAAGAGAGACACACATGGATCTAATCTACATGGGAAGTAGAAAAAGACAGGATCTCCTGAGTAAACTGGGAGCATGGGCATCATGGAAGAGGGTAGAAAGGGAGAGGGGAGGAAGGGAAAGGAGTGGAGAAAAATATATAGTTCAAAAAACTAAAAACTATCATTTTAATGTAAAGTTTCCAATGAAATTAAAAACAAAACTGACAAGAAAAAAAAATTATTTTCCATTCCCAGCAGGTATTAATTGACATAGCTTCTTGGTTAAGGTGGAACCTTATGTCCACCTCCCTTCTTAGTGTTGGGACTGTGTCTGGTTTGAATCTACGCGGTCTCGTGTGTGCCTCAGTCTGTCAGTCCTGCTGGGTCTGAAAGCCTCTATCTCTGGGGAGTCACTCATCTCTTACACACGGATCCCTGAGCCTTGAGGAGAGGGGTTTCATAAGGACATCCCATTTAAGGTTGACAGCTCTAAAGTTTCTCACTGCATTGTCCAGTTGTGGATCTGTCTTAATTACCATCTACTTCAAGAATCTCTGCCTATATGTGAACTACACATGACGTTTTAAGTTTAGTTCACATTAGACTTTAGCAATGAGGCTTTTTTTTTTTATCACTTTGTTCTTGAATCTAAGAATATCCTTTCCCCAGGATTATTTTTTTGGTCCTCTGTATGTCCTGGTATTCTAAATTTCCTTATGTAAGTCTACAAGTTTATATCAAATAGCACTCACAATATGCTCCCACCCCCAGGTACCCTCTATCCTGCTTGAGGATCAGGATTTACGTTCCACTGCTCCAGCGCCATGCCTGCCTGCTGCCACACTCCCACCATGATCACAGACTGAAAGTCTTCATTTATAAGCTGCCTTCTTCACCATGTCTCTTGCAGCAATAGAAAAGTCTCTAAGACAAGTAAAAATGACTTAGAAACACTTCTCTTGCTATTTCAAATTTGCCATCAGTCATCTGAGACTAACTAGTCTCTGCTGCAAGTCCATCTCTGTACCCTAGCTCATCTACCCCATACTTTAATTCTACCTTGGGCACCTTTCCTAATGCTGATGGCAGCATTCTTAGTGAAGCAGCACTGCTCAACCTGAAATTAAAGGGGAATGCTGCTTTTGTTTGCTTCAGAATGTTATTTTCCTGAATCAAAAAGTATACTCGGGTTTCTTTCTGGCACTGAGTGGCTGCTGTGGCTCCTCCAGTTTCCACTTCCCCTGCTATGCCTTCACTCCACAGCCAAACAATTGTGGGTCACACCCTGACCTGGGATGGGGGCACAGGACGGGGACACTAACAGACTCCTATCTATCCAGTCGCACACCTCAACAGATGGGAGCCTACTTCTACTCCTGGACTGCACTACCATTCAGAGAACTATCCCTGTGCAAGGCTTCAGTGAGGCCCTGAAGCAATGCAAATACAACATGGGCAGGGTCCCCTGCCCTGAAGAGTCCTAGGCTCTTACTCCAACCCCTTCACCGACAGACATAAGGAGGTTGTTGGAACTGGGAGTAAAGAGGACTTAACACCCACAGACTAATGACATAAACATCCAATTAGATTACTTTAGAGCAGAGTGTGTGTGTGTGTGTGTGTGTGTGTGTGTGTGTGTGTGTGTGTGTGTTTATTCCACCTGCCACCAAGTGAAAGTCACTACCTGAGCTCAATCCCCAGGACCCACAGGGCAGGAGAGAATCAACTTCTATCGAGATCCCTGCTAGTTGCCTCTGACCTCTATATGTATTCTGTTGCAAGCACACAAACAAGCACACACAATAAAGAAAAATTTTAAAAGCCTTATAAAGTATACAGTTGATATATTTATTGCATTAAAATCATATAAAACACCAATCTATACAGAGGCATTTAACACATAATATATACAATTAACTTTTAAAACTTAAAAATTTACAATGATTGTGAATATAAAATTGACAATGAAACAGTCTCCCAAAGCGATTTATTTGGCTGTTCTTGTTCGAAGTCGTCGTTTGAGAATCTGATGATCACTTTCTTTTACTTTCTGTTCCATTAAAATCTGAAATTAAGTTTTTCAAATGTAAGTAAAAATAATTTCCTTAAGGAATACACTTATGTGCTTAATCACTGACTATAATATATACATTAGAAATTTATTTTTCATCTTCTAAATAAATACATGTAAAAGAATACAGATTTGGGTTTTTTTTTTAAGAATACAGATTTTTTTTTGGGGGGGGGGGTTTGAGACAGGGTTTCTCTGTGGCTTTGGAGCCTGTCCTGGAACTAGCTCTGTAGACCAGGCTGGTCTCGAACTCACAGAGATCCGCCTGCCTCTGCCTCCCGAGTGCTGGGATTAAAGGCGTGCGCCACCATCGCCCAGCAAGAATACAGATTTTTAAGAGATTCATTCAACATTACCTAATTCAAGAATTAAAACAACCTACAGCCTACTGAATCCAATCCAGATCTAAGCTTGAAATAATTAGCAAAATATTTGTACACAAAATGCTTCAAATCAATTTTAGGAAATCACCATTTACAGCAATAAGGGTCTAACGTGAGAGGGAAGCACACTGTGCTCTAACTCAGCAGAGACACAGGTATCTGTAGACACAGGTATCTTTCTTCAGCCAAGAGGAGAAACCATACACTGCTCAGCTGGTGACATGTAACAGTACATGAAACAGCATGTTCTAACTGACCTGAATTCGTTCCAGCTGCCTTATAATATCAGCCTTAGGTTAGTTAACTGCTATTGTGAAAACCAGTCTCTCTTCTTTCTCTTGGCCACTCTGTTAACATCCTTTAATTCTGTCTCTACTTACACTTTCATCCACTGAGAAAATGAGGACAATGAATCAGAGTGATAACAACCTCCTTTTCTTAAAAAAGCCTAAAGGGTTGTGCTGGCGCACACCTTTAATCCCGGATTTGGGAGGCAGTGGCAGGCGAATCTCTTGTGAATTCAAGACCAGCCTGGTCTATAAGAGCTAGCTCCAGGACAGGCTCCAAAGCTACAGAGAGATCCTGTCTCGAAAAAACAAGGGGGAAAAAAAGAGCCTAAACGAAGCCAGAGATGTGTGCACACACACCAATGATCCCAGCCAGGCATGTGAGCACCCACCAATGAGCCCAGCAACAGGGAGGTTGAGGCAAAAGGAATACTAAAAGTTTGAGGTCATCCTGGACTGCATAGTAAGAACGTTTCTCAAAAGTACAAAGAGGACTAGAGAGCCAGCTCAATGATTAAAAACATGAGCTGCGCTCACTATCCTCTAGCTTCAGGGGTTCCAGTGTTCTCTTCTGGCACCCAAGGGTAGTGCACACATGATGCATATCCATACATATAGACAAAATACTCATACACATTAAATACAAATAAATCTTAAGAAAAGAAAAACCTAGAAGGCTTATAGAGAAAAAGGTGAGAGAAAATGGTGAAATATCAGTTTTGTATTTCTAAAAAAGTACATGGGCTCAGATTTATACAACTCTTGTAATAATAAGAACACAAGAAAGAAAGCTCTTAGAAGTAAATAAATTATTAATTGTGGTATATCTATTGATGGAAATATATTACTCTGTTGAAACTTCAAATGCCACTACATGATATATGTGTGTGCGCACACGCGTGCATGCGCATGCATGTGCGTGTATACCTATTATCATGGTATTTATATTTAATTACTATAAGGCTAATATAAACCTGAGACCAAAAGTATAGCATCTGTCTTAAGAGAGTTACAGAAAGAAATTAAAATCATGTGTTGAATGGCACAACCATATCTGATAGGAATAGCAAGTCACAAAGCCAGCACACCTGCTTCACAAAGAGCAAGCAAAGCTAAGCCACATAATGTCCAGCGTGTTTTGGTTTTGACCTCCACCTACTGCATACTTAAGGGACTTTTAATATTTGTACAATTTGGAGATATTGGATTAATGGAAATTTTCTTATGAATCATTTATGCCTTCTCCCAGTAGTACTTCTTCTAAGCTTCTCCAGGAGAGTCCTAAGCATATACTACCCCTGCCACTTTTATAGATATCCTTATATACTTGAAGGTCTTCCTTACACCCTAGAGGCTGTGACGCACATAGAGAAGCCAGAGGTCTCTTTACAAGGCTCTGAGATATTCTTGAAACATCTGTCCCTGTACTTAATCAGGAACAAGACAATCAAAATAAAGTAAACTTTAAAAGGTCATGAAGGGTTGGCCACTGATCAGATTGCAAGCATCTTCCCACTATATATCCAGGCCATTATGTGGCATATAGAGCAACAAAATTAGATTAGCTTAAGTTACCTTGTCCTACACAGAGACTTATTATATTGATGAGCAAAGAATGAGAATCAAGAATTCCCTTTCTTAGAAAAGTTAGCACATGTAGAGCCACTGTGATGTCACATGAACAAACAACAGAATGACAGGATTACATATATAAGCAAATTCTATAAATAAATGAAGTGCAAACACTGTATTGCACCAGAATTTATAAACTTCAGCAGTTTGGGGCTAAGGACTTTTCTTGGGCAATCTGCCTGGGCTGGCTTGGAGATTTGTTCTGGTCTGGCATCCTTGTAGTCACAAAAGATACTAGCCTGAGAACAAGTTGTCATATGCCTCCAGATTCTTGAAATTTGAGTTATGGGGTTAACGCAAAAAATGGTTATAAAAGATAACTTTATCAATGATAATTAAACTTGAGGGAAAATGGTTGGAAAAGATAACTCTGCTCTGTCACAGTTTATCAATAATGACTAAAAGATATGCAAGAGGAAGTAAAACACATGTCTCAAAATAAAAATGATACGATCTATGTTTTGGAATAACATGAATCTATCCCTGCATGCTGAATTCTGTATAACTAAATAAACATCTGGCTGCTAGTCAGGCAGGCAGCAGCATTCTCCAGACCACGCTGCCCAACTCACTTCTTCCCTCACCAACACTTTTCTTCTTCTCAGGACCTGTCAACTGCTGCGGCTGCCCCCAGAGCTGGAGAGATGGTTCAAAGGTTAAGAGCACTGCTGCTCTTTCACAGGGCCTGGGTTAGATTCCCAGCACCCACATGAGAGCTCACAAACACCAGGGACTCCAGTTTCACAGGATCCAGCACCCTCTTTATAACTTCCATAGGTACCAGGCATGCATGTGGTGCATAAACGTAATCAAAACACCCATACATGTTAAAAATAAAATGATTTTAAAAAATTATAATCATAAAATTCAAGGTTACAAATACTTTAGAATTAAAAAAAAGTTTTATACTGATGAAAACTAAATAGTAGCTTACCACTTGTCCAGATATGTTGATGGGAGATGAAATCTCATTTCTGAATAATTTCCGTTTGCCTTTTTTTGGCTGAGACACATTTTCTTTACTTACTTCTACAGTTGAGAGCTTTGGAGAACTCATTGTTTCAATTATCTTTTTTGCTGTAAGTAAAAATGTTAATTCTTGTGTTAATTTTCTAACTGCAAAGGATTGAAATTCTTAATGAAGAAAAATAGAAATCAAGAATAAAAACGGTGTACTATACAATGCTGACAGGGCACGAATAAACAATTGATTAAAAATTAATTAACATTTAACATGAAGTGGGGGGAAAAAGAAGGAAGTAACAGTGAGACCCTGGCATCTTTGATGGCTTGGAGGTCTCCCCACAGCCGGGTCCATGTGTGGTAAGCCTGCATTAAAAGCCAGGTGGTAAAGCCAGACCTGACACATCCAACCTAGGGTCCTGCTACCTAGGAGTCCTGCACCTGGGAGAAAGGCAGGAAGAGCTCAAGTTTCAGACTAGCCTGTGCTATATTAAAAAAACTGTCTCAAAAACTCAAAACACTAAATAAACCAAATAAATGAATAAAAAAAGTGGTAGATTTACTTTGATACTCATATATCAAGATGTTCATACGACATAATCACAAACCTTTTATATATGTATCTGTGCGTGTGCTGTATGCGAGCACACACACACACACAAAATTGTTAACAGTGGATAGATCTGAAGAAGTAGAGACTAAACATTTTTAAATTTCCTGCTGAGACATTAAAGGCACTCAGTCAAGAAAGTTTGACAACCTGCAGTTAGCCTTGACAAAGCACTCTCTGTTTCAATTCAACTATGATTTTAGCCTTCCTTTACGTTCCCATCTCCCCCACTTCTGGTCTCTAATTTATCTTATTGGTGCCACTCAGATAATCCAACAAAACCTCTCCACACGCTCTCCTCTACCTAGAATTACATGTATATTTTATACTGTTCTCTATTCTACCAGCATTAAAACTATGCCCTCTAATGAATACACACATCTGCATGTATACAGAAATACATAATACATATTTCAACAAAGACATTATACAACATGTCCACTTTATAGGTCACTGTTACTCCATGGGTCTCTGCATGAGTTCCTGCCCTAACATCCTTCAATGATGTGCTGTGATATCAAATTATAAGTAAATAAACCCTTTCCTCTAAATTGGTATGATATATATGTGGATAGTTATTATTTACAGGTATGTAAGAAAAAACAAAATCATCACAAGGACACATAATACTAACAGTGATTACTTTCATAGGGTCAAAGGGTACAATTCTATATTTCTATGCCCACATCCCACTTCTTTCCTAAAGTTTCCCAGAATTCCTCATTATTATGATGGGTTTTCTCTCTTCTCCACAGTATCCAACCACTTTATTTTACCTCTGCCATATTAAACAGCTTGCTCTATCTGAATAATTACTTAAATGTGAGCCTTTCTACTCCAATACATAGTGAACACTAGGAACATCATCTTTTCATCCGACTTTTCCCACAGTATCTAGGATAAGACAATGGCTGCCTGCTCTAGGCATTAGACGAGAGCACATGCAACCAGGCAATAGAAATGCCCTATGTGCATTAAAAAGGCCATTTAACTTTTCCACAAACCTTTGGATTGAAGAATTGTTGGAGAATGTTGCAAGAAGTCTCCAAATTTCTGTAGTGTTCCCTCTCTTTTTTTAGAGGTCATATCTGCAGTAACTGTAGGTGCCTGGCTCCGTAAAGAATATGTTTTCTTCGATGATGGATGTAAGGAAACCTAAGAAAAAAAAACACTTTCTGTCACTAATAATAAAAAACATTACATGGAAACAGTTACTGCCACAGTTAAATGAAGGAACTTGGGATTAAGTTTGTGTGTTAAGATCAAAGGGCTAAGCAACTGCATAGTGAGTCTGATGCTAGAGCAAGCAGAAGCGACACAGGAAGAAATGCCCGAGTGGGCAAATGCTAAAGGTGTGTCCAAATGTTAATTCCATGTGTATGAATGGAAGATAAATTGAGTTGTAATTGGACATAACTAAATTTTGGAAAACTACTATCATATCTTACCCCTATACCCCCACTTTATCAAGTAAACTACAGAGACGTTAACTGGAGCAAGGACAAACCTTTTGATCCTTTTTCAAAGAAGAATTTCTATGTTCTGAAGCAGAGAACTGCACATTATTTCTGGGTGTAGAATTCTTCTTATTTTCGCATTTCACCAAGTCCTAGAAGTAATAAATTTCAGCACTGTTTACTTTCTTGATAATAATTTCTTTAGACTCCAAAAGATTTGTCTATAAATGCTACATTAGTAATTAGAATAGTTTTTCTTAAACTGAGGCAGTTTGAGATCAAAAATTAATGCCAATGTTAGAAGATGCAGCATGGAAAGTTGAAGAGTAATCATGGGAAGAAAAAAAAAAAGATGGCAACTGGACCATGTTATTTGGAGAGCGCAGTAAAGAGCTTCTGGGAGTATTTACTGGAACAGAACACAGCACTTTTATAGCACTGCTGAACAGATTTTCCCAATTGCCAAAGGGCAGATTTATTATAACAATGAAGATGTAACAAAATCAGATAACATTTCACATTTCAACATTACAAAACTACAACAATCAGAAAATCTTTTCTGAGATACACATGAAGAATATATACCAGGGAAATAAATAAACTATATTTCAGCTTTCCCTTCTGAATGCTAGGGAAAAATGTATCAAGAAAAAAAAATCAATGTAGCTCAGAAGATGATGACATTCAAATATTTTAATCATAATCAAAATATGTCTATAAAATAAATAAGCACACAGATGTCTTCAGAAAGCTAACCACTAAGACTCAAGGCACTCCAGGTATCACAGAGAAGCTATGCTCACTAATACCCACTCAGGGAATGTATTACCTGACAGCCAGGAATGGGAACTACTAATTTTGCTCTTCTAGCAGCGTGAAAACATACCACTCTTTAAAGAAGTACAGGAAAGTTGAAGAATTTTTTTTTGGTCAAACATTTTAAGCTTAAAACAAGTAACTTTAAGGTAAATACCATCTATTATGTGCCTCTAACAGAAAGAGAGAAAGCACTCATATGCTACTTTGGAGAGAACTGAGGATCAGAGTGACTCCCCACACCAATGTGGCTAAGATGCAATACCAAGTCTGGCAGCCCTACCACCAAGGAGTTGCACTAACAAGTTATAAACCTTTAATTTACCACTACTACATGAAGATCCAAATCCTAATACTGGCTGATGGAAAAAGAATTTATTTTCCAAAACTTCCCATGATCATAGACTTAAGATTTAGTTAAATGGCAAAGACACTGATCAAGCTAGTCTGTCATTTTAATTTCTCTAATTTCTTTATCGAACATTTCTCATCCCACTGAAGGTAACCTAACTAGTATGGTATAAACCAGTATACTGAAGTGTCTGGTAAAATTCACATTATCTGACCTACTACGGATGAAACGAAGTAAGGAACGAAGTAGTAAGCACAGCTTTCTGAGGACTATGAAGCTCTTGCATCATTCCTAAACATCCGTAAGTTGTGATGACGGGTCTCTAGAACGAGCAGCAGACTTAACTATAACAACAACTGAGCCTAATAACAATATTCACTTGCTAAGTTCACCCATCAGGTAACTATACCTCCTCCATTTCATTACTTTTCCTCTTCCGTGCCTTGGGAATCTTAATTGTGACGGGTGTAGCACAGCCAGGGTGCTTCACTGCCATTCTGTTTGGCTGCAAAGGTGTAAACTGAATCTCCAATTCAGGCTTTGGAAATCGCGTGCTTTGCACATTTTCTGTTGACACTTCACAAGAGTCAAGAACTACTGATCCACCCTACCAAAAAGAAAAAAAAAATGGAAAGGGTCATTTATTTTTCTAACATGGATTTATAAATGACAAAGAATTAATTTTCTCAAATTAATTGAAAGTTATTCAAGACAATGACTTGAGAAAGATAAAGGACCATGCATTACCCCAATTTTTATGATCCTAAGAGCTTTATATTTAAAGGATTATTGGATCTTATTACAAAACCTGCTAAGTCAGAAACCTCCAAGAAAGAATTTGATATTTCAAACAAGCACTCAAATTACAACAGATTTAACTCTAGCAACAAATTTTTTGACTTTTTCCATTTAAAAAGGGAGTCTTTTATTTCTCCTTCTCTTTGATGATTCCCATGGCTACTAGACGTGACAGGAGAACATGATGGTCACGTACACTCACAGGAAGCACCGTCACTTGCATCCTGCTCCCTTGCCCACTTGGCAAGTTTTCAGGATACTTTTCCTATTGAAAATGTCCCAAATCCAAACCCAGCCACTATAGTATAAGCTCAGGCTATAAGCAGAGGTCACACATACTTCTTTTCAATTATCACTATACAAAATGAGTCACTTGGGCTTTCAACCTCATTGACAGATTTCACACAAACAGTAAAACTACACCAAAGAGAAAGTCAAATTTGACTCCTGCAAAACCATGAAATAGACAATAACTGCTACAATTATCAATAGGAAACTAAAACCAAGAGATTTTAGGACAAGTATATAAATTTATAGAGAAAGTAATGTTCCATCATAGTAACTGTGAAGGTCTATTCCACCTTAACTGGAGGTCAGAGTTTGAGCTTATTTTTGTTCTTTCAAAGTTGACAACAGGTACTTCTACACACCCTGACCTAGGGTGTGGTTACTTGGTGTTTTGGACATTAAGATGGCCCATAGAGGTGGATCCTCTCCTCCCTGACCAAAGTCAGAGAACTCAAGCCTATTCCTGCTCCTTCTTTTAAGATAGGAGGTTAGAAATAGGGAGTGGCTGCCTATAGGATACTGGTCTAGGGTGTGTTTGCTGCATGTCCTGCCCAAAACATCAAAAGTTTTACTCAGGAAACAATGGTTTTATGTCTCAAGTATTGAAGCAAGCAAATGTTCTGGTTGTCCTTTGTGTTATATAAAGCAATCTTTTGCCTTCTCAGCACCCCCTTTTATTGGGGTATAAAATAAAAGCATATGAAAATTGGAACATGGGTGGATTCAATATTCAGTATACACTGAGTAGCCCTCTCGGTACTATCCTATGTCTCTGTGTTTCTTTCACATCTCTGTTTATCCTACCTAATGTTTCTAATCCACATGCCCCTACCCTGAAACATATGAGCCCATTGTGGCTGGACCACGACAAAAAGTCACCTCCCCAAATGCTTATGACATGTGACCAGAAAGAGATGAGCAGAAAGAATGGAAAGGCTTTTTTTGGGGGGGTGGGGGGGTAAGAACAAAGTATAATGGTGTCCATGTAGAAATGCCACCACAAAAACAAACTTAAAAAAAAATGGATACTGTCTATACAGGGCTGAATAGGTGTCCAGCAGTTAAGGGTGTTTGTTCTTTCAGAGGGCTCAGGTTTGATGCCCAGTACCCACATGGTGCCTCACAGCTGTAACTAACCCCATTCCAGGGGCTCTTCTAACCTCTGTGGGCACCAGTCATGCACATGGTACACAGATATACACACAGACAAAACACCCATACACATGAAATAAAAAATAATCTAAAAAATTGCTGTATGGATCAACTTTAAACTGTTTCGCAAACTCTTATTTGTATTAGTCACTAAAATCAAGACTAGAATACAAGAGAAAACCAGCGTGTAATTTTCCGAGAATTAAAATCTCTCCCATTCTCTAGTTACTAAGCTTCATTTCTCCCGCAAGCACAGCATGATACCATGTTCTCTAATCCACCCCCACAATATCCCAGGCAAAACACAATGTACCTTGGGGTTCCTTCTAAGGCTCCCTCATGAGTAACATCACTCTCTAATAGGAACTTGTCTCCAATATTCCTAACTCCTTGCTGATGGCAATTATGTCTCAAAATTCCCAATGCTAAGTAACTGTATTAAGTGTGTAAAGAAGAAATTTTGAAATAATTAAACTATTTTAGGTATCATAGAATATTTATGAATTCAGTAATCCAATCTGAGGAATTCTATCTTAAACACAAAACCCTAAACCCAATAAAAAAAAATACAGTGAGTTCATGTGGCTATTAGGTTGGCGATATTTACTACAATGGATACAATTTCAAAAGAAAGTTTTGAAATGAAAACAAATAATGACCTTTATTGTATCTTTTATGAGATAGTCTATTTCTGACCATCAATAACACTCTAAAGAGGAATAAAAGCCAGTGAGATGATCTGAGCTTGGTCACCACAGACTACATAAAGGTGGCAAAAGAGAATCAGCTTCACCAAGCTGTTCTCTGACCCCCACATGTGCTGTGTGGCAAGCATACTGCCCATCCAAAAAAAGACTTTAAACTAAAAATAATTAAGTACATAAGATAAATGCAATTTGGGGGTCTAATTTCTCAAGAGCCTCTACATTTCCTTCACATAGCTGAGCATACACATAGCTAATTATGTAGCAAGGTACCTGTTTGATTACATTATATGTGCAAGTGCGGATGAATAGCAGGTAAAGAGAGCAAAGAACTGGTGGTATTATTGATTACCAACCTCTACTGCATTCCTAGAAATTTCAAAACTTGTTGATTGAGGTTCAGTTTCAACTCCACCAAGATCAAATGAACCATTATGTTCAGGCTTGACATTCATGGTTTGGTTTTCCTGAAATAAGAAAATCATTTTTAATATGAAAATAAACACGTATCACAGAATTTCAAAAATTAAGACTTGTACAGACTAATTATTAGAAATGCAGACTTCAATAAACCACTTTTCATTTCTTCAACATTTTCACCTTTAGACTAGGGAAAGGCTGGACATCTTACCAGCCTTTTGTGAGTCAGACACAGATGAGATTTGAAAAACTAAATCCACTTGCCATTCTACTTGTTCTGACTGTCTAGCTAAGTTTGAAAGAGTCACTTTTAGCAGGACATAGCAGTAAATGGTTGTGATCTGCATTCAGGAGACTGGAGCTAGAGGATCAAAAGTTCAAGGTCATAGTAAGACCCTACCTCAAAACGCAAAAAAAAAAAAAAAAAAAAAAAAAAAACCAGGCCTGATAGGGTGGTACAGCAGGTGAAAACTACTGCATCTCAGGCCTCGTAGCCTAATATCTTTGGAAGCCATGCTAAAAGGAAAGAAATAGGACCCCAAGGTTATCTTCTGACCTATGCAGTAAGTGTGGATTTGTCTCTGCATGGCCTCTATTTTCTGAACAGTGACAGACCTAACCATGTTAAACGGCAGAGACAGAACTTAGCTGGGAATAGACCCTCAATTTTCCATAAAATAATTCTTGAAAAACTATATGATTTAGCAAGTAAAGACTCATACCACCAAGCCATAACAGACTGACGTTAAGTTTGATCCCATAACCTACACAGTAGAGGGTCCTATGGTTATCCTCTGACCTCCACAAACATACTGTGGTCTGTATGTGCATGTGCATGCGCACACACAAACACTAAAAAATAAATATCTGTAAAATAAAAAAGTAAAACACCTAGAGGCCACTTAGTAATGCAACCACAGCCTTAAGAATAGAAAGAGAAAATAGTAACAAATCTTTTCCAAAAAGCCATTCTTCATGCTATTTTCCTATAAGATAGGACATATTCCAAAACCTTACTTATGTGACTCATAAAGAAATATTACATGTTTAGTTTAATAAATTCTCATGCTTATCTTAGCACAGCCATCAGAATGTCCCATGTCACCTCTTTAGCACTAGCGACTAACAGATTCCACTACATTCACAATGAGGACAGAAACTCACGAGCCAACACTGGCTTCCCGGGTGATACGAACTGTACTAATTTCTTGAGTCTAAGAGACAGTGATCCCTATATCTTATTGATTAGTTTATCTATTTTGAGATAAAGTCTCATTATGCAACCCTGCCAGGCATGGAGTTTGCTATGTAGACCAGGCTAGCCTCAAACTCACATAAATCCACCTCTCCCTGCCCCTTCTCCCCGAGCTCCAGGATTGTGCACCATAACTGGTACATTACTCATTTTAGATAGCTGAGAAATGCTCCAGTATTTCCCACCAGGATCCTATAGTCATAGTTAGTGATTAGCACTCAACACCTAGCTTTTCTAACTTCCTGTTCTGTGTTAATATATTACACAGTATACTATAATATTATATAGTATATTAACATGATACTACCTCTTTTTATAGGAAGGTTTTCTTTCCAAATAATCACTAAGTGATTTAATGCATAACACACATAAACATATACACCACATGCATGAAATCTGGTTCTATAACCCAGGCAAGCCTTGATCTTGCAATCCTTCCACCTCAGTTTCTAAAATGCCAAGAACTCTGGTATGCACAACCATGCCTGACTAGAACAGCAGATTTGCTTGTTCTGCAGTACTTTGAACTGAATCCAGAACTTTGTACACACGCGTCAAGCCTTCCAACACTGAGCTACACATTCCCCAGACTTATTCATTCAGAAAGTCTACCTTCAGATACGCCCTGACTCTGTTTATCAGAATGTCGCTATCCACAAAAGCACAAGCTCTCCATTTAGGATTTTCAACACCACCTACAACTCACAATGCCTCCCCATCACTAGACTTACTTTAAAAACATTTTGTATCTTCACATACTAAACTAAGAGTTGGCTAGACTAGGTGCATTGGTGGTACATGCCTTTAATCTCAGCAATGACAGGTATATCTCTGAGTTCCAGGACAGCTAAAGCTAAAATGAAACCACCTCAAGTTGGCTTTAATTAATTAAATTTAATTAAGGGTAGGTCCAATTACTTAAGTGTCACTAAAATTTCAAGCTCAACTACATTTCTACAATTCCAGGATGAGGATTAAGATAATCCTAAATTGCAAACTTCCTAACTATTTTAATCTGGGAAGCATGAACAAGCTATTGAGAAAAAAAATGTTATGTTTTGGTCATTGATGAATCAACTATAATGATAAACCTGAAAATTCAAAAACCATGAAAAATGGTACCAAAAATGTTCAAGCTTTTGGTTCTTCCTGATGCAGTGAGTAAATAAGCTGAGAAGTAATTTTAAAGAAGTATCATCTCAACAAGGAAGTATAGAAGGAGTGAGTGCACTGACTGGCCCCGAGCTCTCTGCTGCAGCCCTTTTCAGTTGCTGGATTTCCTCGTCCTTGTGCTTGCTGCTGGCCAGCAGCGCCTTCATCTGCGCCTCCACGGCAGTGACCAGCTGGTCCCGCTCCTCTCTCCACTTCTCAAGGTCACCAGTTTTCTCTGCCAGTTGTGCTGTCAGGGTTTCCTAGTCACAAGCACAAACAATAGTGAAGTATAATGACGAAGGCAAGACAATACCAGAAATGGAACCCACCACCTTGGTCCATAACTTAAAAAGTTAATCTAAAACTTTTAACATAAATTTTTATAATGAATCTAAGAATGCTTTTGCATTAAATATAACATGTTGAGTATAGAATATACTATGCATTTGTGTGTAAATAAAATGCTTATAAAATGGGAAGAGGATACCTTACAAAAAGACAACCTGCCCACAAAAAGAATTAGAGTAGCTTTAACAAACCAAGGAAAAAGATAAACTATATTTAAGCATCAGTGCTACCAACCACTTCAATCTGCAGCTTTAAACAGCGCTCCCTGTCTTCAGCATATTTTTTCATTTCTCTATTTCGTAGATTTTCAGCTTCTTTTGCTTGAGTGGTAAGGACGGCCTTTTCTTCTAACCACTTCTTTCTATCAGCTTGATATTTCTCTTCGGATTCCTAAAGTAAAGATGATAAAAGCTATTTTCACATGACTAAGTAGTAAGTTTCAATATTTTGATGCAATCTACCCATTATTACCATTTTGTTTTTTGTTTTTCGAGACAGGGTTTTTCTGTAGCTTTGGTTCCTGTCCTGGAACTAGCTCTTTGAGACCAGGCTGGCTTCGAACTCAAAGAGATCTGCCCACCTCTGCCTTCCGAGTGCTGGGATTAAAGGTGTGTACCACCACACCACCTGGCAATTTTTTTTTAATAAGGGTTTTTTTTTTATGTATACAATAGTCTGTCTTTGTGTATGCCTGCAGTTCAGAAGAGGGCACCAGACCTTATTATAGATGGTTGTGAGCCACCATGTGGTTGCTGGGAATTGAACTCGGGACCTTTGGAAGAGCAGGCCATGCTCTTAACCACTGAGCCATCTCTCCAGCCCCATAAATATAAAATAAGATTTCTTTTATGTAGCATATGGTCATGTTTCAATGTTCAGATATACAACTCTATTCCAATCAGTAATCAAATATGGAAAAAGTTATCAATAATCAAAATAATTCTCCCAATGGCCATCTTCTCCAGTGCAATATTTGCTAGGTAAGAAATGGAATAGAAAATTAGCGACAACTTGAAAATTACATACACATTATCAGGGAATGGACTAAAGTACTAGCGGCAAAATCCTGTCACCTCAAAGATAGACCTAGAACCCAAGCTTTAAAATAAATATACATGGTGGCAGACATCTGCAATCCCAGCACTCCTGTGGCAGAGAGAGAATTACCACAAACTAATGAACCAGCTAGTCTGAAGAAGCTGCTTAGTAGCCGAAATGAGACTCTGCCTCAACAACTGCTGAAAGTTGTCCTCTGACTTCCACACACGCAAAGTCAATTACAAATATAAAACATAAAATTGAGGACACAATCACTGTGATTTCTTTGGCTCATAATAAATTATGTCTTGGGAATTTTCCCCAGGATATTTTCAAAGTGCACTGAAAGTTTCTTCTCTATTTTATTACTAAGCACCATGTATTATTTCACCCCACAAAACTAGCTATAAAATACCAAATCCTGAGTTATCTTATCAGAAATACAATGGCCAGAAAAGGGGGAGAGAGAGAAATGTTACTACCTGCAGCTCATCCTGAAGTTTACTGAGCTTCTTCGTAAGTGCGTCTGTGTCCTCCACAGGGTCTTTATTTGACCTTTCACTACTTCTAGCTTCTAGATCTTGGAATTTTTCTTTCCATTTATCCAATTCTAATTTTAAAATACACACAATGTTATGGTATGCAGCAATATGTATGGCTGGTCATAAATAGATAAACAAACAAACAAGCAAGCAGAGACCAAATACAGACCAAGACGGGACTAAAATTATTCTAACAGCTGAACTTTAAGCCTTCTCACCAAATTCTTTAAGATTTTTTTTTTTTTTTTTTTTTTTTTGGTTTTTTCGAGACAGGGTTTCTCTGTGGTTTTGGAGCCTGTCCTGGAACTAGCTCTTGTAGACCAGGCTGGTCTCGAACTCACAGAGATCCGCCTGCCTCTGCCTCCTGAGTGCTGGGATTAAAGGCGTGCGCCACCACCGCCCGGCCTTTAAGATTATTTTATTTGTCTCTTTTTACATGTAAGTATACATGTGTGTATATGTATCACATATGCATGGTACACAAGGAAGTCAGAAGAGAGCATCAGATTCCCTGGACCTAAAGTTATTGATAGTTGTAAGCTACTACATGGGTACTGGGAACCAAACCCGGGTCATCAACAAGTACAAAAAACGTTCTTAACATCTGAGCCATCTCTGCAGTTACCCTCACCAAATCCTTAGTGAAGAGAAACTACAGGGATTTCTCATGTGCCCAAAGATTATTAAGTACTGAGCATACATTTATTTTAATCTGAAATTATGATACAATTCTTCAAGCGCTCAAGAAAGAAAAATTCTATCTATGAATGACTAGGAAAGTAGAACTTCATCCACCAGCACACGATCCAGGGTTCACAGAGTACTCTCACATCATCATAACACTATGTGCAACTACAAACACGCCACATGCCAGTCATTATCAGACTAACAAAGCAAATGTACAAAATTACATGTAAAAACTGTCATAAAAATAAGCATATACATTTCTTCCCTTTTGTACCAGACTATAATTAGCTTAATTAGTAAGTATTGTAATTTTCTATACATGCTAGAAAAATGGATGGT
Source organism: Microtus pennsylvanicus (assembly GCF_037038515.1). NCBI lineage: Eukaryota > Metazoa > Chordata > Mammalia > Rodentia > Cricetidae > Microtus > Microtus pennsylvanicus. The sequence goes on along the minus strand of NC_134583.1, from coordinate 114,299,304 downwards.
GTTAACAATGGAATCAATACTTAGTGAGATTAACAAATTAATGTTAAAAGCTTGCAGATACAAATCAATCAAAGCTTGCTTTTTCTCTGTAGAATTCTTTTTTATTTTATGTGGATGAGGAGTGATCAAAAGAGGTACTGAATCTCCTGAAACTAAAGAAAGATACAGATGGCTGATTGTAAGACACCATGTTGGTGCAAGGAACTGGAACCCTGAAAGAGTTCCAAGTGCTCTTAGTCACTGAGTCTTCTCTCCAGTCCCATCACGGAGTATTTTTTTTTTATGATATACAATTTTACTCAGAAAACAATTTTCATAACAGTGGAAAAGGCAGTCAAAAATAGTGTAAAGTTTATAATAATATAAAAATTATAATAATATAATTATTATAATATAATATAATAATATAAAAATAGTGTATTATTATAAACTTTACACTATTTTTGAAAAGGAAAAAAATCAAGGAAAATTAAAGCAAGAAAGTAAGTTTTGAGAGCAGTCTCACTTTACCCTTGGCTAGACAATCAGCTTCTTCTAACTTGGCCTCCAGCACTCGGTCTTGTTCTGCCTGAGTTTGCTCTTGCTCTTCCAGTGCCAATCGCATGTCTTCAATCACCTTCTCTTTAGCACTGAGGTCTGTTTGAGAAAAAAAAACTGTCAACAGTTCAATTCAAAATATCACAAAGAACTCAAATAATTTTAATAAACAACAATTCAGAAATGCGTACAATGAAAATACTGAAACTTAAAAACCTAAATACAAAAGTATATCCAACATTAATGAAAGACTTTGTTAAATAGCAGTCTTCCCAACTGGAACAGATTTTACACAATCACAATTGCACATGGCTGTTATATAGACGTGAACAGACTGATCCTAAAACTCATGCGGCAATATGCAGCACCAGAGTCAAAACATTTTTACAAATGAGACACAAAAATGAGTGGCCCCACATTTCCCAATTTGAAAACACATCACAATGTTGCCATAATACTGGCATGCTAACACGAAGACAAATGGATCAAAAATCAGAAATGAAAGACCAGAAAATAAATCATCACATTTACAGTTGATTTATTTTTCAATAATGGTACAAAGATAATGTACTAAAGGAAGGAACAGGAAGCCAGGAAGTGCAGACACATCCCCAACCTGCAGCAGTGCCATCATGTAAAAGACCTGTGCAAAACCAAGTCAGACCAAATCCCAGCACAGAGAGGGAAACTGGGCACAGTGTCCCACCCACAGCTGAAAAGCTACTGGCAACGGTTACCTGCTGGGAAAGAAAGGTCAGCTTTCTCTAAGAGGATCCTATCATCCCTGGGTAGTCTGCTTTGCTCCAGTGGAAGGCCACACATCCAAATATATAGTGGTAGCCCAAACTGGCCTTGGGGAGGGAAGGGAGAGAGAGAGAGAGAGAGAGAGAGAGAGAGAGAGAGAGAGAGAGAGAGAGGGAGAGGGAGAGGGAGAGGGAGAGGGAGAGGGAGAGGGAGAGGGAGAGGGAGATGGAGAGGGAGATGGAGGGGGGAGGGGAAAAAGAGGTGGAGAGAGAGAGAGGGAGAGGAGGAGGGAGGGAGAGGGAAGGAGAGAAGGAGGGAGAGAGGGAGGGAGGGAGGGAGGGAGGGAGGGAGGGAGGGAGGGAGGGAGGGAGGGGAGAAAGAGAGAAGGAGGGAGGGAGGGAGGGAGGGAGGGAGGGAGGGAGGGAGGGAGGGAGGGAGGGAGGGGGAGAGAGAGAGAGAGAGAGAGAGAGAGAGAGAGAGAGAGAGAGAGAGAGAGAGAGAGAGAGAGAGAAGGAGGAGACAAAGACAGAAACACACACAGTTAAGAGGGACATAAAAAGAAAGGTAGGGTGAATCTGAGAATTAGGAGAAGCGTGAAGATGATCAAAACATATGGTATGAAATTCTCAAAGTGCTAATAAAAGTATTTTTAAGACGCATTGGCCATTACCAAGAAATCAGTGTTGCACTGAATGAATATTATTTACTGCTTTTTTAATAATCAAGTTTAAGTTTAAAATTTAACCAGCAGAAGTAATGCTTTTCATCTTTGAAAACATACCTTTGGCTGCCATCATTTCAACATTTTTAAAGAAAAAATTATTGCAACTATTTAGAAGTCATTTTAATTCTAAAAGGAGGAACCCGGTTCTAACCTTTGCACACTCTCTCATACTGTTGTACTGTTTCTTCCATTTTGTGATTGTTTAACTGCTCCTAAAAAAATTAAGAATACAATTAAAGGCACATATAAATCAATACTTAAAAATAGTTAATAGTAGGTGTTGAAACACAGTCCAGGAACGTTGAGTGCTTCTGAAAATACTCCAAGAAAACAAGACAAGAATCTTGAGATCTGTTTCTTTAAAGCACGGAATTGTTCTTGGAATATGTTTTTGTTTTTGTGCACCTCCCAAGTGAGTTTACTTCAGATTACTGTCTTCTGTTGTTAGTCAATCAAATGTTTAAACTATCCGTTATATCTCTGGGAAAAACATGGTTTTGCCACATGTGGCTTCTCCTTGTGACTGTACACAGATTGAACCCACGAGAACTTTACTCATATGGCCTTTCTTAACCTTCAGAGTATAAACTCTGAGGCTCTGAATAAAGATGACTAATGCAGGAGACTTCAGTCCACCTCATTCATGCAAGTTCAATACAATTCTAACTATACTCCAATCCCTCTCCAGTTCATCACAATCTCTACAGTCTATTTTACAATGGATCATTACAGATCTGGCTGGAGTGTCTGGATCTTAACAAAACAATCATATGGTACTAAGGTCTGGTGGCTTGAGAAGACATGACTTGCTACAAGGTCAGGATCAAGACTACAAAGTGACACTCTATCATAATGCAAAAGACAAGACCAAATTTTAATACTGTAAAAAAAAATGAATAAAAAACACACATTCTCAGTCAATAAAATCTAACAGGAGAATGGACCTCAAGCATCATTAACAACATAACTGCTACCTTGAGCTGCTGGATGGTCCGCTGTTTCATCTCTATTTCCTGAGAATACTGGTTTTTCTTTTTCTCCAGTTCATTAATTTTAATCCTCAATAATTTCTCTTCATCACGCATTACAGATACCTACAAAGCAAAATTTATAAGGCAAATTGAACATTTTAAAACTTTTTGCTGTTGTTTAAATTTTATGGCCACATCTTCAGATATGGTGCCCTTGAAACCCACAGAAAAGTACAGACAACGCTAAAGGTAAACACATTACGAAGTGACACAGGTTCAGCTACTTTTTCTACTTCTGGTCTAAGCATGCTTTCCCTAATACTTTGTTCTTCCTTACTCTTTCTTCAGAGTTTCTTCTCCCCAGCAAGTGGCTTCCTGTGACACATGGACAATCTCCCTCTTAACTCAAGCAGTATTACTTTTCCCTCTTCTCTTTAGGAAGCTGCCAAGATGTACAGCTTGCCTGCTAAGTAAAGGAGAGGGGTGGGAGAGGAGGGAAGGGGAGAGGAAAGAAAGATTCTTAAGATGTTTACAATTTTTTTTTTCTTTCTCTCTCTCTCTCTTTTTTTTCCCTTGCTCTTTTGGATTTGAAGATAGGATTTCTCTGTGTAACAACCCTGGCTGTCCTGGATCTCACTCTGTAGATCAGTCTGGCCTTGAACTCAGAGATTCACCTGCTTCTGTCTCTCAATTCATAGAAAGATACAGGGGGTAAAAAATCTAGAGCAAAAGAAAGTAGACAGCAAAAATATGTAACTGGTTACATGTACTAACTTCAAAGAAAATGACTAGAAGAAATGGAATGGATTTTTTCCCCTTCCTAACTACTTCTTTGTATGTTACACATTTGAATTGTGTAACTAAATTCTCTATTTTGAAATTATGGTCATCTACAGTCATACCACAATCAAGGTACCAAATCCCATCTAAATTAAATTATAATGAAAATTTAAGTCACTCTTTATAACCTAAATATGAAATAGAAATAAAACTACTTTCTGTTTTTAGAGAAACATGAATTTTACACTTTTTAAGGAAAAGATTCTAGTCCTGTATCTAAAGAGTATATATTTTTACATACATGCATGCACAAACCTTCATATGGAGAAAGGTTCACTACCTGCAGCTGGCGAGGATCATTTCCAAAGCCATGATATCCACATATTTTTTTCATCATGCTAACCTTCAGTTTATTTAAGGTGGCTGCCTATTTCCTAATTAATGGCAGTCATCATTTTTAGAAAAATTTAAGTTCACAGATTTCAGTCTAATCCTAAACTTGAAACCTAGGGGAGAAAATCTATACCACACTAAATTGCCAAAGGACTTTTCATAAAACCTACCTCCTTCTGTACCTGCTCAATCTGCTTTTTGGCATCAGTGAGTTTCTCTTTCAGCTCAGCATAATCTTCCTCCTTCCTCTGAAGATCTGTTTGGAGATTCTGAGTAAGAACATGGTTTGCAGCAAGCTCCTCTTTCAATCTAAAAAGGAGTAAGAATCACAAAATACTTGTCTAAGGTGAGGCAACATGAGCTGCTTAGGATCCCTGTGTGAAATGGGAACAAGTGGTACAGAACTACACATTTTCACATGTAGACTGTGTAAACCAGCAATGAGTGCCTCAGAGGGTGTCATGTGGGCTCTTAGGAGTATAATTTTCACATACAACTTTAGTTTCTAGAGGTTTATGTGAACCAAGTTCAAGTGCTTCACTCATCATCTATTCTATAGTCTGCCAATTAATACGTCCTCTAATTCTTCAGATTTATGGAGAAAAATGAATGTTTGGAGCCAGCAAGATGACAGTGAATAGAGGCATTTGCTGCCAAGTCTGATGACCTGAGTTCAATTCCTGGGGCTCACATGCTACAGGGAACAGGCTATCTCCCACAGGCTGTTGTTTGACCTCTGTAAACACAGGCACATGCACACAAACACACGAACAGACACACACACAGAATGTGAAATATTTTATATTTTAGATAGTTAAAGACTCAGCTCACTTTTTTGTTTCTTGTCTGCTAGTTTCTCTTTCTTCTTCCTTTAACTGAAGTGACTGTTTCATATCATGCAAATTATTTGTCAACTGTGTGATTTCTTCCTTCAACTTGATTTCCTTTTCATTTAAATCTTTGGTGCTTTTGATGTGATCCTGGTAATTTGCTTCCAATTCCTTCAGACTTGCTTCTAGCTTTAAGATGGCAGATTCCTTCTCTAAAATGCCTTGCTCTAATTCGGCTAAGCGCCTACACTCATCTTTCTGGGTCTCTACCATCATTTCAAGTTCCTTTACTTTTGCCTTATACCACGCAACATCCCGGGTAAGCTCTGAAAGAGTTTGCTCTCTTTCGGCTACAAGCTGTACTTGAACACCAAGACTAACACATTTTTCTTGCAGTTCTTCTCTGAGCTGCTGTATAAGACTTTCTTTCTCTTCCAGCTGGTGAACTTTATGCTTATCCTCACTCTCCTTAGCTTGCAACTCATTGTTCTCATCCCTGTAGCCTTTTACTTCCACCTGTAACTTTTCAATTTTCTCTTCCAGTTCCTGAATCTGGTAAGACTTTTTGGAGGAGGCCTTCACAATCTCTTTACATACTTCCCAGATGGCTTCAATACTAGAGTGGAAGGAACTTTCCCTACTGAGCTCCTGAATATGATAGTCTTTAACCCCTTTGCTTGACAAGTCATTACTTGGAAGATGTAGTGATGTGTTCAGCAAATTATCCCCTTCAGGACCATTTGACAGATCCTGGAGATAAAGTAAATCTATTTTTGAAATATGAGAAGGTGAATCAAGCGACCGTAGTTGATCTATTTTTGTTTGCATTAGCTGTATCTGTGAAACATTGTTTGTGATGCTTCTTGTAGCAGTTTCCATCTTCTGTGACAATTTCAGGATCCTTTCCTCCTGCTCTTGGTTCACAGCTCTCTGTGTGTGTAACTCAGCAACCGTACTGTCATAACTGGCCTGGATTTGCTCCACCTTGGTCCTCAGAGACAAGTTCTTTTCTTCAGCGAAACAAAGCTGCTGCTGCAAACTCACAACCTGTTCATTTAATTCTGCTTTTTCCACCTTCTCACTTTTGAGTTCATTCTCACCAATAATTAAAAGTCTTTTTAACTCTTCGTTCTTTTCTTGTAAAATTCTAATGCCTACCCCACTCTCTGAAAAAGACTGTTCTATTTCTTCACTTTTCTTTTGATCTTCAGTGACAGGTGAACTAACAAGGATAAGCCCTTAAAGAGAACATTGATAACAATTTTATTAATCTAGCAAAACATAACAAAGCAACAGTGGCATATAAACCAACATTTGCAACACCAGAAACATCAAACTTCTAATGAAAAACTGAAAAGAACTTTTAAAAGAAAACGTATACAACTTAACCTACTTATATTAAAAAGTATAGCTCCAGGTCTGAGTTCCAAAACAAGTCTAACAAAACAATGGTTGTTACTTCTGAGTACTCACTTTCTTATCATTTCTAGTATTTATTATCTAACTTTATTCCACATAGCTTTATCAAACACCAAGTCAGGACAGAAGAGAGAAAATTTCAGTGACATTCTTCCTCCCCCTCCCCCCACCCAGACAAGGTTTATTGGTATAGGTTTGGTGACTGTCCTGCAACTAGCTCTTTTAGACCAGGCTAGCCTCAAACTCAGAGATCCGCCAGCCTCTGCCTCTCAAGTGCTGGGATTAAAGGGGTGTGCCACCACTGTCCAGCCTCAGTGACATTCTTTCTAGCAACCAACTATATCCAAAAGAACAGTTTCAAATTACAGTTACTATGCAATTGATTTACAAATTGAGCACCTTATTCAATTTCTTCATAGATCAAAGTATGAGAGAATTGAAACTGAGAAGTCATTCAAAATCAGAAGTTAGGGCATATGGCCTCACCTTTCACTCATGAGTAAACTGCTAAATCCTGAGTATTTCCTCAGATGGAAAAAGGAACAAGTGCTAATGGCTCCCAAGTTGTAGATATAAAGATCAAGGTAAGTGCTGTGCTTTAGAGATAAGACAGCTATTAACATAATATGGGAAAAAACACAGAGCTCAACTAATTAAACATGAATGCATGGCGTGTTTGCAGGCGCAATGTTTACATCTCTAGGGTACGGATAACTCTGCTGGCCCTTACTTTAAGACTAGTGCTAACAGGCTTAAATGATAGACTCAGCTGGTCAAGTGTTGGCGATGTAATCAAGAGGGCCCAAGATCAACCAAGAAAAAAAGCTGGGTTTCTTGGCACACACATAAAATCCCAGCACTGGGAAGGCTTACTGACTAGTTAGTCTAACCTCATCTATGATGCTAATCCTTCTGTACACTGTGAAAATGTGTTACTCTCATTAATAAAAAGTTGACTTGGCTGAAAGCTAGGCAGGATTTTCGGAGCAGAGAGAGTGTCAGGAAGGAGGAGTCAGCGGAGTCTAACCAGACTTAATAAGAACAAAACAAGCTTTGTGAACAACAGCATTTATCTCTGCTTGCTAAATGTAGGTGAATGTGAACACGTGAGTCACGCTCTGGCAGTCATTCCTTCTTCACCATGATAAAGTAGACCTTAAACAATGAACCAAAATAAACCCCTCCTTCCTGAAGTTGCTTTGTCACAGCAGTAACTAATATATGTCAATATAACCTTATTCCATTACATTAGACCAAGGTCTACTTCATTTAACATGGCCTAACTTGGGATACAGTTTTAATTAGTTATACAATTTTAAGTTTAAAATTTCTGGAGCTGGGGTAGATGGTTCTTCATGGAGAGCCAGGTTCAGTTCCCAGCATCCAGATGGTGGCTTAAGACTACCTGTAACTGCAGTTTCAAGGGACCTATTGCCCTCTTCTGACCAGTTAAGGCACCAAACACACATGTGGAGCACATACATATGAGCAGAAAGAATATCCATACACATAAAATAAATCATTAAAAAAATAAAAATATTTATAATGTATATTCTCTAACTTTAAAAAAAGAGGTAAAATTTTGGTATTGCCTGCTGGACAGTCCCTCTGTATCTCTTTTGATGCTGTTCTGCTGACAGTCTTGATATGTAGCCAAAGAAATCCTCAAACTCACAGACCTACGCCTGAGCATTCCTAGGTCTAGGATTACAGGCACACACCTCAACATCCAGCTGCTAACCCCACTTTCTTAAAAACTGTTGAACCTATTTTCAAAATTTTTCCTATGTTTGCAATTGATTGCAATTGATACTTTCTTAATTATTTCTCAAAGAACCAGTTTACCCTAAAGAGTCTAGCAACTCTACGATCTTGGGATTTGCTTCCCCTGCCCCATTTTTTTAAACCAATTTGACCTTTTTTAAGTATTTCAAAAAAAAAAACATCAATTTACATTATTTTCAACAAACTTTCTTCTAGCATTTTAAAATATAATTCAAGTACAATTTTTGTTAGTAATATTTGACTCAAAGTCTGTCAAACATCCCCTTTTTGTCCAAATGAATAAAAATGTAAAGTCAGGAAAAGAATGAGCAAAGGTTTAAGCAAAAACACATACTTGCTATGAAAATGAATTTTACCTACTAACAGCACAGAATGAAATATCAGAGAATGATAAAAGCTCAGTATCTAAAACCTTATTGACTAAATGAAAGACAATTTCATGTACACACATTCCCTGATAGATTAGATCATGGTATCTAGGTTTTCCTAAAGTATGTTCTTGGTCAGGCCATTTCCTGCTTGTGAGGCACCCCTGCAGGAGGCTGAGGTATCACTATTACCTTTCTTTGCTGGTGGTTCACCTTGCTGAAGTCCATCTTCATTTAATCTTTTCCTTCCTGGATGTGTCTGTGTTCTGGGGTCCTTGGGCATTGCAACTGTTTCATTACAAGTTGATTTACTGATGATTAAAGATGTATCAACCTAAAACAAAACAATTAATTACCTCTCATCCATTGATTCACAAATTTGATGAAACTCTTTGTAAGTTGCTTCTTAAGTTTGACCCTAAATAACTGAGGACTCTGGCAACAGAGAGGATTTAGATAAGTATCACTAACGTCACATTCAAAACATGTGCTTCAGATGCAATGGGAAAAGCTGTCGCCAGCTACTTAGGAGAATGTGGGAGGACTGTTCCAGTACACAAGTTCAAGACTAGTTACATACATACACTTTTATTCATCTATTTCCAGTAACCTAGCATGATAATTGGTAGATGGCAGGTGGTTTTGCCTGGAAAAAAAAGGGTTCCAGCCTTAAAAAAACCTAACACCTCATGTTCAGATAATCCAGGGAATGGTGACATTCAACATTTTAAAACACCCGACAATTTAAGATAAACAATATCACATTCTACTAAAAGAATATAACCTAGTATGTGATGACAGAATTCATTCCAAGATTGTCCAATAAAACTAAAAGACATGATCCCATTTGTATTAACACTTTAAGGAATGGAAGCTCTATATATACATAAATCTAGAAGTCTTGAAAAAACTGACAATGATTAAAAAATGGTAAACAGATGAAGTGACTGTTGACTTGCTTTTAAACATTTATTTTTAGTTATAAGTGTGTGCACACGTGTGCCTGTGCACACATACACTAAGTGCAAGTGCCGTGAAGCCAAAGGCTGAGTCCTCTGGAACTCCTGTACTGGCCTATGTCTCCAATTCCAACATCTGCATTCTTTGCAACACATTCATTTATTGTGGATTTTTTTAAAGTACGGTTTTAAATAAGCATAGAGCCATGATTTACACCCTTTCATTAATCCATTAAATTCTTACCACGACAAAGTAAAGCTCACATTACCTGACTTGATGTCTTGAGCCCTTGAACTAAAGAGTCTGATTCTGTGACGAGAAAGAACATTAATAAGAAAATTCTAAGTCTCTAAAAATAAAAAGCAATGAATGAATCACAGGCTACTAAATTATGTTAAATTCGGGAAAAGAAATTTGACACTGCAAATATTAAATTAAAAGACAATGATGCTTTTGAACAAACTGATGGACAGAAGCCATTTAGTAGAAACACAGTAGCGTCCATAAAAAAATAAAGAAAAAAGAAAAAGAAAAAATTTAACTCCTTTACGATTGGTCTTTAAGATTTCCTATAAATTAAGATTCTTGCTTTAGTTCTGGATTGATTTTCTGTTTGTTTGCTCTCATTTTGGGAGGTTTGCTCTAAAAATACTGACATAAAAACTAATAAATGTTTTAAAACTATTTATTTAGTTGTTTTTATTTGTGTGTGCACGTACACACATGTTGGGCAGGTACATCTGTACACCTGAATAAAGCAGAAATCAGCCTTGAGTGTACATCCTTAGGCATTGTCCACCTTGTTCTTTTATAGACAATCTCTATACCCTCAATTACGTTAGGCTGGCCACTCACAAGTTCCAAGGGCCTGTCTCTGTCCATATCCCCAGCAATGGAATTACAAAACCATGCCACCACATAAAGCTTGTTTTGTATAGGGCCTGGGTATCAAACTCGGGTCTTTATGCTTTCTACATGGCACCAACATTACTGAGCTATCACTGGTGGCACACACCTTTAATCCCAGGACGCAGGAGGCAAAGGCAGGCAGATTTCTGTGAGTTAGAGGCCAGTGTGGTCTACAAAGCGAGTTTCAGGACAGCTAGGGCTGTTATACAGAGAAACCCTGTCTCAACAAGCAAAAACAAAACAAAACACACACATATATATATATTTATGTATTTTTTATAGTAAATCACCATACAAATGATAAAAATGTTAAGATTTTTATATAGCTTAAAACATTTTCTGGTCACAAAGGTTTAAAAAAATGCACAAATCTCTATACTCCATTTTTTAATGTATTTGTAAAATGCAAATAAGGGTAAAACACATACACTTACCATTCTTTCTACTTTTTAGCTCTTCCTGGGCTTTAACTAATTCTTCTTTAGTTTGGGCTAATTCCTCTTTAACTTGATTAAATTTTAGCTGCAAACAAGCAATAGCTTCCTGGGGATCAGCAAGAGATGTAATATATAAATGAGCAAGTTCAGCCTGTTTCTTAATATCAGTGACATCATCTTGAAGAGAATCAATAATATCTTCAACTCCTACATAATTACGAGCTTCCTAAAAATAGCAGAAACCACACATCTACCATTAACAGTGGATTCATTTCATGTGGTAATACCTTAGACAGTTTTCAAACAGCAAAAACTCACAACTTAAAATTCTTTAAGTTACATGAAACCCCCAAATTCTCAAAATTTGTGTTTTAGTATTCACTTTGTAAAATATATAACATGACATTTATTTCCTCAGGAGTATATCACAAATCTTACTATAAGTTATTACAGAACAATTTTGATTACCTAGTTCAAGTATACCTTCAATCACATTGATTCTTACATGGTATTTTACAGTAACCCTAGAAATTAGTCTCTGTTCCCATGCAGAAGACCACATCACAAACCAAGCACACGTTACAACGTGATGGAATGCCCTTGAGAGTCTGGAGATCTCTGTCAAAGACCACTGAATCCAGTGGCTGAAGAACAAAGCATGTATCCCCAGAGAAAACCAAAACAATCCCTCCAAAAATCCCTCTCAGCTTCAGTGGGAGCAGCAAAAATTAATCAACTTTCCTTGAGGCAACCCATAGTACTTTTCCAACAAAGGCAAGCCTTTCTATATATAAATAAATGTTTCTGTTCTGATCAAAACAATTAAGTGAGTGACCCTTTATATCCTTTTCTTCACAAATTTTAAGACATTTCTGAAAGGAGTATTCTGTAATCCAACAAAAATGACTGTCACAGCCTACAAACAATGACTCAAAAAAAAAAAAAGAAATGGAAACAAATGCCACACACACACACACACACACGCACACACAAAGCTTTTCCAAAAATTAAAGTTTATTAAACTATTTGTGTCTAGCAAGGTGTAAGGAAGCCATGGAAAGAAGACTGTGGAGTTCCAGACCAGCTTGGGTTATATAGTGAGGCCCTGTCTCAGAAATACAACCCCAAAACACCACCTATTTATCTATATATTTCCGTAATACATGCTTCATTACAATAAAGGCAAATAGTACTGTTTTAATTTTAAACATGATTTCTAACATTTCTCATCACTGACGTGGGGTATTAAATCCTGGTACCAAAAACTTCTCTGATTCTTAATATTTTCAATAACATACTTCAGTTCCAACTTTCATGGCACAAATTGTATTTGTTGGTTCATCTTGGGTGTCACATTTTCCAACCAGGTCTTTGAAGATTGCCAGGCGACGTTCAGCATTTTCTTCTAGTGTCTCTCGTTCCTGAAGAAGTGTCTCCCTTTAAAACATAAATTTTATTAAGAAAGCAATTTAAAGCCGGGCGGTGGTGGTGCACGTCTTTAATCCCAGCACTCTCGGGAGGCAGAGGCAGGCAGATTTCTGTGAGTTCGAGGCCAGCCTGGTCTACAAGAGCTAGTTCCAGGACAGGAACCAAAAGCTACGGAGAAACCCTGTCTCAAAAAATCCAAAAAAAAAAAAAAAAAAAAAAACAGAAAAGAAAGCAATTTAAATGCTCAAATGTAACAACTGTCTGTATAAAGAAGCCATCACATTCAAAAGTCACCTAATATAATATAAATTAAGAAATGGCTATAAAATAAACAAATGAATAAATCTCAATTCTTACTAGCTCATGAAGAAATAACTTACTTAAAATCTGCTTCCCGTTGAGCCAAATACTGAGTGAACTCCTGTGTAACTTCTTCTCGAATTTTAAGTTCCAATGTTAACTTTTCCTTTTTTTCATGTATTAGTCTTTTTTTCAAGTCTTCTATTAAATCCAACAGTTTCTAAAATAAGAACATATACTTTACAGAAAAGGGTAAGTTCCAAGAGAAATATAGACTGTTCAAAGATAGCTTTAAAGTTTAGTCTATTATAATCGTGTCCTATTCACTGGGCCCATGCCCAGTGAATACTCCAAGATTTTAACAGCACAACTCAGAAGGAAAGGGCAGGTGGATCTTCTGCAAAATTCAGGCCAGACTGGGCTACAGAGTGAGACTGTACATAAAAATAGAAAAAGTATTCTGTTAGAGAAAGGGATATATGATTCACTGTAGCACAAGCTCAGACTCACACATATTACAATCATGTGTGCATGCGCGCACACACACACATACACACACACACTCATAATGACACAAACTCTACACAGTATTCTATCAAAATCTGAACCCCACATATGGTACAGAGCATAGAAACTGCTACAAATGTCGACCTTCCAAAATACCTAAGGAAACAGATAATTTTGTCGTCTTAGGCTTTTTACTATACATATATTGATGTGGGAGTGTCATATATCAATCTGTTGATTTCATTGGTTAAGCAATAAAGAAACTGCTTGGCCCTGATAGGTTAAAACATAGGTGGGAGGAGTAAACAGAACAGAATGCTGGGAGGAAGAGGAAGTGAGCTCAGAGACGCCATGCTCCCCTCTCCGGGGCAGACGCAATAGCTCTGCTCTCTGAGGCACACGCAATGAAGCTCCGACCCAGGATGGACGTAGGCTAGAATCTTCCAGGTAAGCGCACCTCGGTGCTACACATTATTAGAAATGGGCTAGTCCAGGTGCGAGAGTTAGCCGAGAAGAGGCTAGATATAAATGGGCCAAGCAGTGTTTAAAAGAATACAGTGTCCGACGAGATCGGGCACGTTCAGGGTGGTATGGTCGTAGACAAGAATACAGTGTCCGTGTAATTATTTCGAGGCATAAGTTAGCAGGCGGCTGGGGTGCTGGGGACGCAGCCCCCCCCTCCTATTACAACAATATATGTGTGTGTGTATATATGTAGACATATACTCACACAGGTAACATTTCTCCTAAAATGCTATCCACTCTGTTTCCATTCACCTGGGATTCACCTATTAGGCTAAACTGGCTATCCAACAAAACACAAAGATCCAATTGTCTTCTCCTCCCCGGAACTGGGATTACTAAATGTACCACCATGCTAGGCTTTTTTTTTTTTAACTGATTCTGAAGATAACTCAGTTACTCATGCTCAGGTAGCAAGTACTTATCAAATGAACTCTCTCCTTACTATCCCAATAACTTATTCTTACTGTTTTTTTAACATCAAATAATGTCTTGATTTTTTTTTTTTTGATTTTTCGAGACAGGGTTTCTCCGTAGTTTTTGGTTCCTGTCCTGGAACTGGCTCTTGTAGACCAGGCTGGCCTCGAACTCACAGAGATCCCCCTGCCTCTGCCTCCCGAGTGCTGGGATTAAAGGTGTGCACCACCACCGCCCGGCAATGTCTTGATTTTTAAAAAAAAAAAAATCCTTGTTGGCTATTCTAACTAAATAAATTCTAAGTATAAATAAACACGCTACTACCAACAGATTTTATTATAATTTTAAGGTATCTATTATCTAATTAAAATGCAATTTATGTTCACTGAGTAAAAAGGTAGTATACTTCAAATTGATCCAAGAGTAGGAAGCCTCATTTCTATTTTTGAAAATCAAGTATTAGCACTGAGGACGTATCCCAGGGCTAGAGTGTGCCTAGCACGTGCAAAGCTCCATACCATTTTTTTAAAAAGTATTTAACAAAATATTGGTGAATTTTTTTCTTGAAAATACCTACTATTGCCTTCAGTAAGCTACACCATTAAATCCTTTTCCTTAATTTTTAGACTTTCTGCCCTCCCCCACTAGAATCAGAAACTTTAATAACAAGCCCAACTATGACACAACAAGATAAGCTAAAACAAGACTATCTATTACAGAGAAAACAAGGTCTAAGGCTGGAAAGACAGCTCAAACAGTTAAGAACACACCTCTTTTCCAGAGGCCCTGAATTCAATTCCCAGCATCCATGCCAGGCAACTCATACCTGCCTGGTAACTCCTGAAGTCACAGATATATTTATTTACACAATAAAAAAAATGTGTAAGAATAGCAATGCCTTGGAAATGATCTGTCTTCTAGCTATTCTCAAGAACACAATATTTCATAAAAAGAGAGAGAAAGAAAATAAGGTCTGATCACATGGTAAATGGCATCTTAAACTCTCACTACTTCCCAACATGAGAGCTTTCTAGGACAATGATGCTAATTATTCAAATGAGAACATTTAACTTAATACATCATTCATCTACATGCATGCAAGCACTGTAACATACATTATGCAAACACATTAAATTACACCCAGAAACACAGCTAATCAGTTTACAGTTTACTACAAAAGCCCTGTTCCTAAGACAAGGGTATGAGGACTCTATATATAGTAGAGGAACAGCTCATGATCCAAAGTTTAGAATGAACACAATTTAATGCATGAACTGTATGTGATTACAATCCTCCCAAAAATTATTAAACTTTATGTACTTAGCAAGATTTTTTTTGAAGAAACAGAATCCCTGGGGTTAATCAAGATGGCTCAGTAGGTAAAGGTGTTTGGTGACAAGCCTGACAACCTGAGTCCAGCCTCCAGAACCCCCATGCTGGAAGAAGAGGGCTAACTGTCATGAGTTGTCTTCTGACTTACACACCCACTCTTTCCAAGCATATGCTGTGCATATGCTCAGTACAGCACTTAACTAGCAGATGTAAAACCTTGAGTTCAATTCCAGCACTACTTAGGAAGAAAAATTGAGTGTGGTTGAGTGCACCTGTAACATCTTCATATGGGAGATAGGAACAAGAGGATGATGGCAGTTCTGGGGCCAGAGTGGACAACAATGCATGCTCTAAGCCAACCAGGGCCCTAGAGCAAGACCCTATCTCAAAATCCAAAACAGAGGGGTAGGCTGAAATACTTATTTGTAAAGTAGTCTCATATACTCATTTTGAATTAAAAATCCCAGGCACCCACATAAGCTAAGCACAGCACACATATGTAAATTCCAGCAGTGGTGGGGAGACAGGCAGATCCCAGGAAGTAAAGAATCTACTCCACAAAAATGTTCTCTGACCCCCCACACACACATTTGATATCGATCTGATCTCTACATGCACACAATCAAATAATCACACACATACACAAAAAGAGTCTCAAGAATGAAGCCTAATTTCAGAAAAAAATAGCCAAGCACAGAGATCTTAACACATACCTCGTTCTGGTTACTTTTGAAGATTCTATATTCCTCTAACGTTTTATCTATATCTTCATCAGTAAGTTCAGTTTCCATGTTCTGTGTTTCTTCACTTTTTTCTAAATCCTCAACCAAATCTTCATTTTCAACCAGATCTTCTAGACTATTTTCCCATGAAACAGTGGTCCTTTTAACATTTAGTATTTTACTATCCAAATTATTGTCTACTGATACATCTTGAGAAGATTTGATGGACTCAAAAGATTTCTCTTGAGAAGAACTTAAAGCATCTGGAACATACACCTGTTAAAATATCCAATGTGGCGTTTACAAGTGGAAAGACAAGAACGTTTTCTCTAAAGTAATTGTTTGAGACAGGTTCTCTCTGTTTAGCACCAGTCTGCCTAGAACTTAAGAGATCACCTGCCTCTCTGCCTCCAAATGCTGGGGTTATAGGCACCACTTCACCCAACCAAATAAAAACAACTTTATAAATTAGTAAAATTGGCTGGGTGGGGATGGTGCATGCCTTTAATCCCAGCACTCGG
This sequence comes from Microtus pennsylvanicus, assembly GCF_037038515.1. Taxonomy (NCBI): domain Eukaryota; kingdom Metazoa; phylum Chordata; class Mammalia; order Rodentia; family Cricetidae; genus Microtus; species Microtus pennsylvanicus. Next base: position 114,282,698 of record NC_134583.1, on the reverse strand, counting down.
GAGGCAGAGGCAGGTGGATCTCTGTGAGTTCGAGGCCAATCTGGTCTACAGAGCAAGTGCCAGGACAGGCTCCAAAAGCTACAAAGAAACCCAGTCTCGAAAAACCAATAAATAAATAAATTAGTCAAGTTGTACCAGTTATCTGATTGTTCTTTATCAATAAAAACTTGGGAGCCAGATATTAGGGTAAGAACCTAAATGATCGGAGAAACAACCAGTGACCTCCTCTCTCTTTCTATGAAAACAAACATTTAATTAAAAAAAAAAAATACTAAATGAACTTTCTGGGAAGAAAAGTCTACTTTTCATGCAATCTACAGGTCAACGTGCCTTCCTGCATACTTTAAACCGTCTATAGCAAAGGCTTTCTGAAGACCATCACTCCTAAGTCAGATGAACAGTAGAGTGGACAATTCATTTCAAAACTACTATGATCTATAATTTATGCTTATAATCAATATTTAGTATTAAATGTCATTTTACTCCTTTAGGAACAACATTAAATTTTTTCTATGTCTTTCTAGTTAGTTAAAGTATTATAATTTTATCTTCAAATATTTCCTAGGCTTACAGTAACATACAAAACATTACTTATTTCACAGAACCATTACTCAGGCACAGTAGCACACACTTGTAGTTTCACAATGAAAAAGCAAAGGCAGGGGGATGCTGCAACTGCAAGGCCAGGCTGGGCTACAGAGAGCCTATCTCAAAAACTAAAAGGCAAAGTAAACAAAACAAAACCCAAACACTTGCTCTTTCAAGGAAAGTGGTTAATAGTCTATGAGATATTCATAAGCTTAGCACCAATCCAAATACATTTACCTTTTGAGCTATGGTTGAGAACTTCAATACATTGAGTGTTTCATCATATGCAGAACAACACTGACTAATATTGATGATCATACATATTTTCCCTTTGCCATTGAAAAAACTTTGGAAATAGTGGGTCAGTTTACTTTCCCGGAAAGGCACATGCTGTTGAAACCTACGAGAAAATTTGAAAACACAGCAAGTTAGAATAAATTTCATGTATGACTAGAGATATGGCTCAGCATTAGTTCTCTGCCTACATGGGCTGGGCCCCAAAATTGACTTCCCATACTAAAGAAACAAATACTTTAGTTGGGCTGCTAATAAAATTTGTTTACTTACCCTTATAATAGTCTTTCTATTTTAAGAAATACTGCTAAGAATAATACAATAATCTACTAGGCAAAATGTAAAAGCCACAACTAACTGAATGGTACTCCCTATAATATAATAATTCTATGGCACACATCATAAAATACCTTGACTAAAGCTGTAAAGGCTAATTAATCTATCATTTAATCAGCTTAAAATGATATGCTGTAAACTGTCACATCTACAAGAATCCATGCAATCTATCACTTAAAAATAAAGTGGTTACACACTGGGGTGTAGCTCGGCTAACAGAGTGGCTACCTAGCTCGCACACACAAGGCTCTGAGTTTACTCTAAAGTACACGTAGTGGTACAAATCTGGAATCGCACGTGAGAAGTGAAAAGCAAAAGGACATGTTGAGGGTCATCCTCAGTGCACACTGATTTCAAGGCTAGCCCGGGCTATAGGAGACCTTGTCTCAAGGACACACACAAAGAAGCTTGAGATGCTGGCTGAATCAACATCACAGAGACGTTTTCTAAAGCATCAGTGTATACATGCTGTAGAAAATAATTATTACAGACACTGTGTAAGAAACAGGTTTTCAGAAAGTACTTTCTAAAAAAAGCAAAGTTTAAAATTTAAAGAGTTTGATATTTATACTAATGACACTTACTTTGACTTTTCACTGTTCTTCAAAACACTGATACACTTTCCCAGAGTCAATAAGGAAGTGTTGATATTCCCAGCCTCTCTTAACCTTTCACCTTCATTTTGTGTCTTCATGCTTCGTTCTGAACCAGCAAGATCACATAAAGACAATCTAAATCAAACCCCAAAAAAAGGTTACTATAAAATTTTTCAAAATGATTCAAAATAACTGCAATTTAAAGAATGTTCAACTTACTCACTAACTCGAGTTACACGGGGCATTTCAGAATCTTCTATCTGCAATATTCTAATAGTAAATATGCTGTGACTAAAAGAAGAAACAAAGACCAAGTATTATTGCTCCATTCCAACGCATGCGTTCTACAGGAGACAAGCACCTAAATGGACAAGTTCAACCTATCATCTACCAGGGATACATTTCACACTAGCTGCCAGATACGCCAGCCCTCTACTGCACTGTCACCTACACTTGCCCAGTTGTCTAGTGTCACCGTATCACTTGCCAAACCCCAAATCCCTCAAACCTTCCCCTTTTAGGACTCCATTTCTATTAATAAAATCATGTGTAATAACGACTCAGTATGCAGCTATTCGTCAGGAGAAAGCAAAAAGATCTAAAGTTCAAGGCCAGCCTGGGCTACTAAGTAAGACCCTGTTTAAAAAATAAAAAGTAAAAAGATGGTTGGAGATGGATGTAAGTCAGGAGTAGAGTACCTGGCTAGCACACATGAGATCCTGGGGTCAATCTCCATGACTTTGGGGGAAAATAAGAATTTTCTTGCAGAGATCATACTATTAGTGAGAACGTTGTGAACAGATATAGTTTTTGAAAATATAAAAGCAAAACATAAATCTGCCTATACACAGGCTGCTGTAGATCACAGTACCACCCCACAACCATCTCACCTTTCCTCAAGACAAAGTACTTTAAGCATCTCCCTGCCAAAGCTCGTTCTGTCTCTGACCCCAATCCCACTCATCACAAACATTCTTCCTTAATAATTTGAGAGTATGACCCGAATAATTTTTCAAAAAGTACATATGCCAGGGAAAGATAGAGAGAAAGACAACTTTAAGCAGCTGGGAAAATAATCCTGGGCACTGACATAAAGGAAGAGTAAAAATATTACCTCAAAAACATCCTGCAAATTGGGAAACCTACTGTTCAAATAAGTGTCTAGTCCTTTTATCATGCCTACGAATTCACAGAACATCTCTGAGAACCTACTGGCCACATCTACCTAAAATCAGCTACTACATTTGCACAGAGTACTGTCCTTGCCTGGGATTGTCCCTGAGGACCCACTACTTACCTTCTACTAGAAGCATTGTTCAGTTTTGTGAAGGCAACACTCTGATGCTTCACTCCTAGTTTTAAAAGTCTGTATGCTTCTTTAGAATCAGATACCTGGATCCACTGCAGATCTTTAATAAAGAAGATATGCACTAGTTTATAAAAATGTAACATTTGTACTACAGTATGATCGTTGCGAAGTATTTACCTAGTACCATATAAAATCTTTGTTGGTCACCCATCCTAGAGAGTCAACTAAGCTACTCCTTACTCCACAAGACATGTAAACATTAAGGCAAGACATTTATATTTAAGTTATGTAAGCTCACGTTAGACTAGTAATATTTTAAAGTTCCAAATACAAAGTAGAATAATAAGTATTGGAACAACCTGCATTTACACCAACAATGTAATTAACATTCAAGCAAACACAGTATCAAGCCAGACCCCCTCTACTCAATTATAATAAACATAAAAAATATTTCCAAAGCACAAACTCATTTTCTTGATGTTAAAAATGGATAAAAAATATTTCATTTCTGTTGCCTATCTATAGCTATCACAAAATTAGAAGTGAACTTTGAAACAATAAAATTAAAACAATGTTCGCTAATGTACCTTTAATAAAAGAATAGCCCTTTACATCTTGGGAAAGGCGTAGCATCTTTCTCTTTTGGAATTTAGATGATACAGGAACAAACAAATCATAAATACTTTCATTGTAAATCTCAAAAAAAGAAACCCACACAGAATATTTTATATTGTCCACATTCAGGCTAGATTGGTCACAATTGTTCATGGATTCTTCAAATTCTGGGATAGTCAAAGAGTTTGTTAAACTTCCTATAACAACAAAAAAAAAAGCATGAAATTAAGACCCTGACTTAAAAAAAAAATATATAGAACTTAATATAACACCTAGACTCTTTCATTTCTTTACCATCTACATTAAAACATTTTAGGGAGGAAAGGAACAACTATTTGTGGCAATTAAAGTTTAGTTCCTCTTAATCTTACCTTTTTATTTTGAAGGAATCAAATCCAAATTAATGCAAAAGACAAAGAAAAATAGGAACAATTCACAATTTCAATATTAGAGTCAAGGAATACATCTGTGATACTGAACTCAAATGAAACTTTGCATCTACTCACAGTTCATATAGCTTTCTAACACTTTGTAGAAACCACATCATCAAAAATTAACACTAGGAGAGATTTTGATATTAAAACCTGCCAAATATATTTCATGATGAGCAAACTAACAAGGTGAGAAAAGAATCCTTACCACAAAGAATGTCATAACTGTCATTATGTATGGTAACCTAGAAAAGAAAGAGTTTTAAAGCATTTTTGTTAAAGTTAAATAACTGAGATATTAATTACCTATCCAACTAAGCCACCAACTAATTATAATCTTTCAACTACGTAATTCAATGATTCCTGCTTATAGCTTACTTCCTAACTGAACAATAGAATCTCATAAGAAATTTGGCAAAGTATCAAATAATAATATCTTGTATTATCTATGACAACCAGAAATATCTGCAAATATATATACGTATGCTCATTTAATTATTTTCCCTACACTTAATTAAGATAAGTTGCTTCTATGTGTAAAGATTACTTATAAAAATGTGATAAATAAGCCGGGCGGTGGTAGTGCATGCCTTTAATCCCAGCACTTGGGAGGCAGAGGCAGGTGAATTTCTCTGAGTTCGAGGCCAGCCTGGTCTACAAGAGCTAGATCCAGGACAACAGGATAGGCTTCTAAAACTACAACGAAACCCTATCTCGAAAAACCAAAAAAATAAAAGTGATAAATGTTTAACACAGACATAAAATGACTTAACTATTCCTTTACTAGTAAACAGATGGCTAGTAACAAAATTTTGCCTGTACAAAGTAATACTAAAAGAACATCTTTATATATTTCATTCTAATTACTTTCATAAAATATATAACAAAAAAATGAACTGGTTGACATGGTAGGGCCAAACTGCCTTCTATAAATATTTCACAAGCAAAGCATGAAGAGAACACCTTCATGTTTAGATTTTTATAGATTATTATTGTTTTTAAGTAGATAATACATTTAGGAACTAACCAATGATTTTATTTTTCTTTATGAATTATGCAATTACCCACAGACCTCCATAATTTGCTAAAATACCATTTTATGAGACTATAGACTCCACTGATCAAATAAACCTTCCCTCTTTCATCTTTAAATTTTTAAAATTATGCGCAGATGTGTGTACACGAGTTTGTACACTGAATACAATAACAGAAGAGGGCTTACAAAATACAGTAACAGAATTTTCCTGGAACTAGGGCTATTCCATAAAATCAATCATTCTTTATTGCTGAGCCATCTCTCAAGTTCCACGTTTCATTTTTCATTTGCTATGGTTGACCTGAAACATACAACCTTCCAACCTCAGCCAACCAAATGTGAATCATTTATTGTTAATATTACTATTACTATTATGATATATTATTTAAAATTTGGTTTCTAATATTTAAGATTTATTTTTTTTCTGTGTACGAATATTTTACCTGAGCTTAATGTACGTACACAATGTGTATGCCTTGTGCTCCAGGATATCAGAAGAGATCTCAAATCTGGAACTGGAGTTATAGATGGTTTGTGAGCACCACAAAGATGCTGGGAATTGAACCTCAGATCCTCTGCAAGAGCAGCAAATGCTCTTACCCTGAGCCATCTCTCTAGACACACTAATTTGGCGCATGGGGGGAGAGGCAAGACTTATAAAGATGAAGCCCAGGCTGGCTTCAAAGTTGCTACATCCTATCCTAAAAATATAGGATAGGATGTCCTTGAAATTCTGATGTGCCTGCTTATACCTCCGAGCTGTCAGAACTACAGGGATGTGCTACGTTCTAGTTGTATGCAGTGCTAGGGCATGAATCTAGAGCTGTGTGGATGCTAGACAAACACTAACAAAGGGACCACATCTCCAGCCCGTAAATGTGGTTTTATTTCTTTCAACTCCAATTTGTGCTATCCATATCCTTTTGGATGTAGGGCCATCCAATTAAGCATGATTGACTGGCCAGGAACCACACCCTTAATGAAAGCTGACTTTCCTTCCCCTAAAGACATCAATTTTCCACAGTTCCCAAGTTAGGGCTGGAGGCTCATGAATTCCCTTTCTCACTCATGCTAGACACTAAATTAATATTGTCCAGGCCACCACAAATGATGTGAATTCAAAAATAGAGAGATCCTGTCATATCCACAAGACACTGTTTCATTCTGGTCTCTACAAACTTTGGCTCTTACAGTCTTTCTGTTCCCTCTTTCAAAGCAGGTCCTGGGCCTTAAAGAGGGAGGTGTGATATAGATGCTTCATTCATGGCTGAGTACCCCACTGATACTGGCCTGTGTGGGCACTAGGCAAGGACATGTTATACATACATACATACATACATACATACATACATACATACATGCATACATACACGCATACATATAACACTAATACATAAAATAAAAAACAAAAGTCTTTAAAAAGATAGAAGTGAAGGAGGATCTCATGTGTTTTCAAGGCTGGCACCAAATACCTGGACTTAAGAAATCCTCCTGCCCCAGAATATGGAATAATTTGGAACTACAGCACATGCTACCAGACCCAATACATAACTGTTCTTCTCAAAGTCTTAATGAGGAAAATCATTAATATTTTGAAAGTAATAATTAAAACAAATTAATACCTTTTATATCTTTAACAATAAAAATATCTGAAAACAGGGACTGGAGAGATGGCTCAGTGATTAAGAGCACCGCCTGCTCTTCCAAAGGTCCTGAGTTCAATTCCCAGCAACCACACGGTGGCTCACAACCATATGTAATGAGATCTGGTGCCCTCTTCTGGCCTGCAGGCAGAGTACTGAGAATACTGTATACATAATAAATAAATAAATAAATCTTAAAAAAAATAAAATCTGAAAACATAAAACTCAGGTTAGATGGTACACTCATTTTAAAATTCTTTAAAACTAAAATGGTACTATCTTACATAAAATAGCATCCCTCCATAGCATACTATGTATTTTTCTATTTGTCAGTGTATTATGATTTGAGTGTTCCCACTAATGTTTATGTTGAAACATAACACCACTGAGAATTATTAAGAGTTGATAGGCCAGGCTCAGTGACTGGCTCCTTTACTTTCAATACTGACAGGTAGAGTTCAAGGCAAGGCTGCCTGGTCCACATAGTAAGTTCCAGGCTAGCGCTGCAGTGAGAACCCTGTCTCAATTTAGAGGGGGGAAAAGGGGGTGATTAGATCACAACTGCTTTGACCTCGTGGATTAATTCATCCATTAATCAGTGAATTAATGGGTTATTTCAGGAACTGATGTGCTAAAAAAGCCTGTTTGGCTCTATACCTTGGCTCTTGTACACCCCGCCTGCCATGTGATGCCCTGGATCACCTTGAAACTCTGTACTACCTCCCTACCAACAAGAAATCCCTCACCAGCTGAAAATTTTGATCTTACAACTTCCTGTCTTCAAGGTCAGCAAAATGGTTCAGAGGCTACAAGCACTTGCTGCTAAGCCTAAGAACCTAACCCAAATAGCAGAGAAAACAGACTTAAGTTTTCCTACAACTTCGACAGACAGACATACTGATGGACACAGACACACATGCGCAAGCACGCACGCATATATTTAACTTTTAAAAAATTCCTGGCTGCAGAACCATGGACTGATTATAACTTTATAAACCACCCAGAAGTACTTAACTATAACAACTATAATAGTCTCCACAATGGCAATACCATATGACCTAAACATCGGAAACGTTGCTAGATCACAGTACATTAATAAAAATTACATACTAACTGAATATTAAAAAACAAATAGAAAAAAAAGAGAAAAAAAAACAAATAGAGGCCAGCGAGATGGCTCAACAGGTATAGTGCTTGCCACGTAAACCTGATGCTCTGATTTTGGTCCCCAAAACCAACAGAAGAAACAATAAACTTTCCCAAGTTGTCCTTTGACCTCCAACGTTTTACCTGGGCACCATATACTTGCATCCTCACATATGCAAACACATAAAAACTTTGTGTGTATATGTGTGTACATATTTAAAGAAAAGCAAAATAAACAAGAAAGTGAACAACAGTTTGGAAAATTTATAAGCTATTATTGCATCTAGCTTTTTTGTGTTTTGCTTGACTGAACTGAGTGTTTTATATATGCTATGCTAGAATTCTACCAAACACACTAAATCTACAGCCCTTATGACTTACATTTTAACAAATGAGTTCTTAAAAACAAAAAGTATAAATCAAATGGCAAATGACACCTGAAAACTCAGAGAAAAAATTCTAAGATGCCCTAAACATCTCATTTATAAAGAAACAAACTAAAGCTGAGTTGAGACCATTGTTAAGTGACTATCTGCACACTAGTACATAGCTCCCAGGGCCCAGGGTTAGGGCACATGCTTGTGACCCCAGCATCAGGGAGCTAAGGCAGAAGACTGAGAGAAAAGGACTAGCCAAGACTACATAGTGAAACTGTGTCCACAGAAGAAAAATAAAGTACCCACTGTTAAACTCAGTCTGGAGAAAGTAACAGGAAATACACCTGAAATAGAACATTTCCTCACTGAAGCAAAGCACTGCTTATAATAAGTTCAACAATATACAATTAGTTTTTCAAGATGATTTTTTTTAAAGGAAGTAAGTAAAACACACTGACCTAACTGCTAATAGACACCAATGATTTAGCATACTAAAGAGTGTGAATATATATATATACACACACACACACACACACACACACACACACACACACACCCCACTGTGATTAGTTTAATACAGAAGCTGACTGGCCAATAACTAACAAGACCTACCCCTGGCTACTACAATCCCTTCTCCCTTTCTTCAGGACTCCTGAAACTTGGCCCAGTGCTTGTCTGTGGATCTGCTTCAGTTACTGGATGAAGGCTCTCTGATAACACTTAAAGTAGTCACCAATCTAATTATAGTAGATGGCTAGTTCAGTCACCCTCTCTCCTGTTGCTAGAAGTCTTAGCTGGGATCATTCTTGTGGATTCCTGGGAGTTTCCCTGGCAACAGGTTTCTCCCTAACCCCAAAAATACCCACCCACATCAAATGTCTTTCTTTATTCCCACCCCAACCTGCCTCCAGTGCCCAGCCAGTCCAACTGCTTGCCCAATAGCTCCCTCAAATTCCCATCTCCCCTACCCCCTCTACTCCCAGCCCCTGGTTAACCCAGAAGACCTCTTCTAATTCCCCTTCCCAGGGAAATCCATCCATCCATCCCTCTTTGGGCCCTCCTTGTTCTCTAGCCTCTCTGGGACTGCGGATTTGTAAGTTGGTTATCCTGTATGTTATTCCTAGTATCCACTTATGACTGAGTACATACTGTGTTTGTCTTTCTGGGTCTGGGTTACCTCACTCAGGATGATTTTTTTCCTAGTCCCATCCATTTGCCTACAAATTTCATGAGGTCATTGTTTACAGTTGAGTAGTACTCTAGTGTGGGAGGTCTTTCTGTATGTGCTGCATTTATTGGTTAATGACCAAATAAACTGCCTTGGCAGCATAGAGCTAGGCAGGAAAAACTAAACTGAATGCTGGGAGAAAGAAGGAGGCGTCAGGAGAAGCCAAGTACCTTCTCCAGAAGGCACAGATGGAACCTTGCGTAAGCAACAGCCACATGGTGATACACAGACTGATAGAAATGGGTTAAATTAAGATGTAAGAGCTAGCCAATAAGAAGCTAGAGCTAATAGGCCAAGCAGTGATTTAATTAACACAGTTTCTGTGTGGTTATTTCGGGAGTCTGGGTGGCCAGGAAACAAACAAACAGCCTCCTACAACAGTACTCTCCATTGTGCAAATGTAACACATTTTCCCCATCCTTTCTTTAGCTGAGGGGCATTAGGTTTTTTCCAGGTTATTGTGAATAGTACGGCTGGAACATAGCTGAGCAAGTGTCCTTGTGGTATGATTGAGAACCCTTTGGGTATATGTCTAAGAGTGGTATAGCTGGGTCCTAAAGCAGATTTTGAGAGAAACTGCCATACTGATTTCCAAAGTAGCTGTACCAATTTGCACTCCCACCAGCAGTAAAACTGTTCCCTTTCTCTACATCCTCTCCAATATAAGCTGTCATTAGTGTTTTGATCTTAGCCATCCTGACAGGTGTAAAATGGTACCTCAGAGTCACTTCAATTTGCATTTCACTGATGACTACAGATGTTGAACAATTCTTTTTTTTTTTTTTATTTTATTTTTTGGTTTTTCGAGACAGGGTTTCTCTGTAGCTTTGGAGCCTGTCCTGGAACTCCCTTGGTAGACCAGGCTGGCCTCGAACTCACAGAGATCCGCCTGTCTCTGCCTCCCAAGTGCTGGGATTACAGGAGTGCGCCACCACCGCCCGGCTTGAACAATTCTTTAAGTGTATTTTGATCATTTGAGTCTTCTGTTGAGAATTCTGCTTGGATCTGTACCCCATTTTTAATTGGATTATTTGGTATTTTGATGTTTAGTGAGAAATTAGGTTATTTTAAAAAGAATAAGATTTCACTACTGATTAAAAGAAAAAAACTGTAATCTATATATAACAAAGAGGGAGCAAAAGTATAGGTCAATGAGAGTGCTTGCCTAGCATACATGAGACCTGGATCTAACCAGTATCAGAAAAATCAAATGTGAAAGTAACTACATATGACTGTGTATATCCATTCAGAAACAGAAACCCTCTGCATGTGACAGGTATGAGGTGCACTCAGTAAATCTAGCACTCAGGAGGCAAAGGCAGGAAGATTGCAAAGGTGAGATCTGATGAACTAAACAGGGAGTCTCTCAAGAAATCAAACTGTCCCAAATATTCACTTTTCCTTTCCTACATTATTTTTAAAATTTTTTGTTTTTATTATTTTCAAATGTTTTATAAATATTTTAAGCATAATACTAATTCTATAACAAAAAAGACCATTTTTACATTTCTATTTAGTATTGTCATTTGCTGCCTTAAATATTTAAAAAAAAAAAAACAACCATGACCAAACACAGACAAACAAGCTAAAATTATCATGAAAGTTTTCAAAAAATTTCCATGATTTTGCTATTTTCGTACTAAAATCCTGGTGTACCTCTTTAACTTGCCGCAGCAACGCGCTTTTGTTAGCACCTTCCTCTTTCTCTTGGTCAGATGATAGCCTTAAGTAGTCTCTACATCTATGTGGCTTGAAGTTCATCTTCGTATAAAGTCGTTCCTGGAGACTATCAAACAATACATTCAGTGTTCTAGGAAGAATGCCAATGTTTTCCTCTGTGCCTATAAAAAGACAGTAAAAGGGCAATGTTTTTGAATTTAAAAAACACCTTTGATACCAATAATAAAGTTAAAAAAGGGAAAATGCAAGAAGTTAAGGAATTATTAGTTTTCTATCATTTTAGTTTTTAGTTTATTATCAACATATTCTGATTCAATATCCTGAAATTTTATATTCAGATCTAGTCTTAATATTTATTTACTATCACCCATAGTTACAAAATGAAATGTTTATTCCAGGCTTAATTCTCTAGAATATATATTAATTCTTAACAATATTTCCCTCTCTATCATGTATAAAATAATTTTATACATATATCTGAATTAAAAACTATCAGCTATATATATGACATGTTTAAAAAACTGAAGGGATGGCAAGATAAGATGACTAGCTAGTTTTCCCTGTGTGTCCAAGAAGAGTTTGAACAAGAAAAGAATAGAATACAGCTCGGGGAGTGCCGGAAGCAAAGACCTGTATTTTGTTTATGCCATCTTCAGTTCACAAGTAAAATATTCACCTCTATCACCTCTGCAGGGTAAGTTCTGGGTCTAAGAAATCTTGTCTCCCTGTAAGACCTGCAGGCTCCAGGCTTTAGAAGCAATTAGCATTTCATTTGTTAGTTAATATCTCTTTCTCTCAGCCAGAGACCTTCCAGACCTGAATTCCAACAGACTGGACTTTCCTGACACCCTACCTTCTCCCCTGCCTGTTTGCTATATGAGAAAAAATAAAATTTGCAGCTTGATCAGAAAGCCTGTCTTGCTGTCATTTCTCGTGTCTCTTGCCCTTCCATTCCTCCCCTCCAGGTTTATCAGGGACCCCCATTCGTGTCCCGCTGGCCAGGATAGGGGAGAGAGTACAATTTGAAAGTGCTTGCCAAGCAACAAAGCAAACAGACCTGAATACCAGTGTGTTGGGGAAATAAGTCAAATGCAGAAACTATTTCCTCTCATATGCAGAATCTAGATTTAAACTGAGAAGGACAGAGGGAGAACATCACTAAAGGAGGAAGAGGAGAAGCGATACTAAGGGAAGGCAAAAAGAGCAGTCTATGGAACGTGGTGTGTGGGTGTGTGTTTTCTATACATAATAAATATGTATATACATATATGTGTGTGTATGTGGGTATGTGTATATATATACAATATGCAGCCAGAAGGAAAGACTATTTTGCAAGGAGGAAGAGGACCAGAAGAGGAAGGATTGGGGGAGTGGAGAACTGAAATAAGGGGAAATGAAAAGAACAAATTATAATGACATGTATGTACAAGCATGGCATAATTAAACCAATACTTTGATTTTGTTTTTGCTTTCTGAGATAAGGTCTCATCATGTCGCTCTGGCTAGAGTAGAACTCACTATGTAGATCAGACTATCCTGCCTCTGAACTCCTAAATGATGGGATTACACCAACACTTCCAGCTCTGGTACTTTTTAATATTAATTTTTTAAAGCCCTAAAAATATATACATATGCCTGATGGTGGTGGTGCATACCTTTAACACCAGCACTCAGGAGGCAGAGGCAGGCGAATCACTGTGAATTTGAACTACAAGAGCTAGTTCTAGGACAGCCTCCAAAGCTACAAAGAAACCTTTTGTCAAAAAAGTAAAATAAAAAAATAAAAATATTTTAAAAAGACATATACATTTATGCAATAGTTAACAGATTCAGAAGGCTATATTAATAATAAAGAGGCAATGAATTTGAGAAGGCACAGTAGAGGTGATATAAAAGGAGTTGGAGGAGGAAGAAATAATGTGATTATATATTTTAATGAAAAAATAGTAAAATAAAAAATATGGACTAGATGATGGAACTATAACAACATGTAATTATGAAAATACTGAATGAATATTAATGGCTTATTTTTCTAGTCAAAATAAGCAATATTTACCTTGAAATGTATACGTTTTTCCAGAATTGGTCAGTCCATATGTAAAGATCAGCCGACTGTGTCCTTTCAAGAGGTCTTTTACTGGCTGCATAATGCAACCCAGAAAGAACTCTTTTTGGGAAGTTTCAGGTCCAAAAACCTAAGGAAACATTTTTAAGATAAGACTTTTAAGGAAATTCATATTAAAAATTATTAAATATTTATTTTGAAATATTAATTCAAAATAAGTACCATATCTCTACCACCAGTATTTATAAATTTTTAGGATAAAAACTTCAAAACTGGCAAGGGCTCAGTGGGTAAAGGTCCCTGCCAGCAAGGCTGCCAACCTGATTTAAATCCCTGAGAACCACGTGGTGGAAAGAGGAGGAAAGCCTCCTGCAAGGTCTTCTACATGCACAGCATGGCAGGCACACACAAGTAATCAAAAAAATAACTAAAAAATCTCACACACCCAATCAATTGTTCATGAGTTTTAAAAAATACTTTTACAGACGTCAGCTTAACTTCAGGGGGGAAAAAGTATATATCTCAGCACCAAAGACTGAAGTTCTATGAGCATAAAACATGCACTCTACTGTACACAATTATACAATTGAGCCCGTGTCAAGTCTTATTTATTTTCAATAAATAAGAAAAAAGAAAAAAGAAACTATGACTTTGAAATAGAGCAAGAAGAGGGAGCTGGGGTGTTCTTTAGGGATAGAATATGAGCTTTCCATGTCCACGACATAGCTCCCTCACACCACACAGACACAACCACAACCACAACCACACACACACACACACACACACACACACACACAAAGCCCTGTTTCCCAGAGAACTCACTTACCCTAGAAAAACTAAATTTCTGTGCCATATGTGCAGAGCCCTTCTCACTTAGCTGGCCAAGGATGCTTTGGGGATCTTTCAGCAGAACATTTTGTGAGTCCAGAACTTGTACACAGCCCTAGAAAACAGGCACACAATAATAAGAGTAGCATTTATTGAATGAAAACAAAATATTAAAATCTAAGTAAATTCAACACAAACCTCAGTCTCATGTTCTTTTTCTGACTGTGTGAATGGTCTTATTCGAAGGCAAACTTGGAGGTAATTTTTAGATCCCAAACGGTTTGCCTAAAAAAAAATTAAAAATATAATTTTTAAGAGATTAACTGTCTTCGTATGATTATTTACACTTGCACTAGAAATAGCTCTACCCAATGCAATTTGTAAAAAGACAAAGAAAACATACCTAAATTAGGAATGAAGACGCCTTCTCACATACACAACCATCTACCTACAAAATCTAACAGTTACTAAAACCATTAGAGGTCAACATGCAGCATGATACAAATTAATATGCAAAATCAATTACTAATCTATCTGCAATTTATTTAAGAGATTTATTTTAAAAAGCAACACCATTCACAAGAGTATAGAAAATTCCAAAATAGGAATATACAAGAAAAGGCCTATAGACTGAAAGATACAAAACACTGCTAAAAAAAAATTAAAGAACCAACCCTAATAAAGAGACACATCTTGCTCAGAATTTGGAATTCAATCCTGTTATGATAAATGTTCCCCAAACCGATACACAGATTCATGCATTCTTAATTAAGCATTTTCTTCCCAAGAGCTTTTATGAAGAAACTGATAAAGATTAAAGTACAAATTACATAGAACAGTGAATAACTGAAAAGTTGGAGCACTGACACTACCTGACTTCAGTATTTACTGTTCATGCTTCACAAACTCAGTCTCCTACTGTCAGGAAGATCTACTAGCATACAGGTTGGAAATCTTCAGCTCAAGATTTCTGTGACCCTGCTTTTATATGATCATATCAGTTATTTGCTTAATTAGAAGCATTTTGGAACTTTTGCATACAATGGATGTTGTAGGAATTTAGCAGTCACTGTATGGGGTAGACATTAGAATGAGCAGATGTTTTTAGAAGTACTTTGGCCTTGAAGAACCCTTGTGGGAAGAATGATTGTTTTCTGTGATTTATAGAATTGTTTTGTGCCCATCCCACGTCTTTAATCACAAGAAGCCTCAGGCACATCTGAGGCTCCTGTATTATTGTGTATTGCAAATGACACATATTAAAGGACTAGAGCCTTGGGGGCATGTGATGCTCTCCTTCAGTAGGACATGTACATTAGATTAGGGACCTCGTTATGAGAAATAATTTGCATTAACAATAAATACACCTTTGCACGGCTATTTGGGGTTAAGCCCATCAGAAAGGCTGGATCTTCCTGCTGCCACATAGGCCTTAAAATTTCATCCTGGATTGCCTTTCTTCAGGGGATCCACGCCACACACAGTGCACTCTGACAACGAAGACACTGCAGGCTCTTTCCAGAACAGCACAATAAAGCAAGCGCCACAATAAAGCAGAGCACATGAATATTCCACCAGTTAGTTTAAATACCAAAGGATAAAACCTAAAAATGCTTTTGCTTCAGATGGCTACCAAGTTAGGATACAGGTACCCACTGTCTAAAAATGAACTGTTGCCAGATGGTGGCGGCACAGGCCTTTAAACCCAGCATGAGGGAGGCAGAGGCAGGAGGAACTCAGTTGGAGGTCAGCCTTGTCTACCAAGGAAGTTCTAGGACAGCCAGGGCTGTTAAACAAAGCAACCCTATGTTGAAAAACGAAGGAAGGAAGGAAGGAAGGAAGGAAGGAAGGAAGGAAGGAAGGAAGGAAGGAAGGAAGGAAGGAAGGAAGGAAGGAAGGAAATGAACAAATTATGTATTTCTGTTATGTATTTCTCTTGGTACAGGGCTCCATTGAAAAGCCAGGATACAAGTCTGCTTTAAATATAGGAAGTTTATGGAAACTTTGCGAAATAAACACGTTTTCCCCGGAGCACAATAAACAGGATTTTCCTAACATTGTACTTACCCCAGGGTTTGCAGCAACTAAGGAAAACTCATGAGAGAGATCAAGCTTAATGCCATCAAAATTTATTTCCGAAGGTCTTGCAATTGGGTCAGCACTAAAAACATAAGATGGTCTAGGCAATCCATCTTGATTCAAATGAGATTCCATTCTGAAAGAAGAGCAGTAACCTCTTTAGACAAGTGTAATACATCGGTCTATGAGTCACCCACAATTTGAAGTCTACACTCCAGGGAACTTCGATGTAGTTCAGTTAGTATACTACTTTGCTAGCATGCACAAAGTCCTGGGTTCCATCCCTAGCACAATAAACAGGGTGTGGTGGCATGGGTCTACAATTTCAGCACCAGAGTGGAGCAGGAAAATAAGAAGTTTCAGGTCATCTTAGCTATACAGGTGATCCAAGGTCAGTCTAGGCTAAGCCAAAGATCTCTTCTCAAAGAACAAAAATAAATATAATAAATAAATAAATAAATAAATAAATAAATAAATAAATGGTTGGGAATGATGGCCTAAGCCCAGTTCCCACACCCCTCCAAGGAAAAAGCAGGTGGATCTCTGAGTTTGAAGCAAGCTTGATCAATATAATAAAGCCCTGTCTCAAATCAACTGATTACTTAATATAAAAACTAAAGTTTTCTACTTCCCCCATCAAAGAAATTGGATATCAGAGAAAAAAATTAGTGTTTCATTTACACTAACAACAAACTATGAAAAGACAAAAGGCCAAAGTATATTGACAGATTCCAAATATACTAATATTGACCATTACCTACAACTATTCATACGATCCAATTCTTAGGTAGATTCATCCAAAGACATGCCATGAACAAATGCAATTAGTGAAAGAAGAGTATGAAATATTCACGCCACCTGAAATCCTCATCTCATTAATCAAACAGCAAAGAGAATATGGGTTGAATCAATGTCTTGGGTTATTTTCATTACTAAGTATCTTCTCAAGAATGCTGTAAACCAAATATTAACACTCAGGGCTGAAACTCGGTTATTTGCAAAATGGCTTTCAATTTGATTCTTCCAACTTTAAGTAAAAAGTGAAACAATGCATATAAACTTTACATTTAAAATAGAGGACTGAGCTGGGCGGTGGTGGCGCACGCCTTTAATCCCAGCACTTGGGAGGCAGAGGCAGGCGGATCTCTGTGAGTTCGAGATCAGCCTGGTATACAAGAGCTAGTTCCAGGACAGACTCCAAAACCACAGAGAAACCCTGTCTCGAAAAACCAAAAAATAAATAAAATAGAGGACTGGGCCGGGCAATAGTGGTACACACCTTTAATACCAGCACTCGGGAGGCAGAGGCAGGTGGATCTCTGTGAGTTCGAGGCCAGCCTGGTCTACAGGAGCTAGTTCCAGGACAGGCTCCAAAGCTACAGAAAAACTGCATCGGGAAAAAAAAAGGAAGGAAGGAAGGAAGGAAGGAAGGAAGGAAGGAAGGAAGGAAGGAAGGAAGGAAGGAAGGAAGAGAAATAGAGGATTGGATTGTAACCAGAGAAATTCTGGGTACCTGGGGCTCTGGAGTCTATGGGAAAGAAAGAAAGAGAGAGAGAGAGAGAGAGAGAGAGAGAGAGAGAGAGAGAGAGAGAGAGAGAGAGAAAGAGAAGAAAGACAGAGAGAAAGAGAGAAAAGAAAGAAGTGAGAGAGAAGAGAGAGAGAGAGAGAGAGAGAGAGAAAGAAAAAGAAAAAAAGAAAGAAAGAAAAGAAAGAGAAATAGAGGATTGGATTCTAACCAGAGAAATTCTGGGTACCTGAGGCTCTGGAATCCATGGCCAGGACAACTGCCTCCCCACGATAGATAGATAGATAGATAGATAGATAGATAGATAGATAGATAGATAGATAGATAGATAGATAGATCAGAAAAAATTCAGGAACTGGCAGACACTAATCTTAAACTGAACATGGAATAAAGCTATCATTTAAGTATTAAATCTGAACTGAACATGAAATCACTACAGGGTAAACCTGACCCCCCTCCCCCCCAAAAAATGAAATATTTTTAAGAATCAACCAGATGTGCCAAGCAGTGATGGCCTCACTCCTTTAATCCCAACACTCAACACTCCAGAGGCTGAGGCCAGCCAGTCCACAGAGTGAGTCCACAGGGTGAGCCAAGGCTACCCTATTTCAAACAAAAACAAAACAAACAAAAATCTACCAGATAAACAATACCAGAGGGGAAAAGGCTGCCTCTCTCCCATCTCTTTGCTTGTTTGTTTGTTTTGTTTTTTTTAAGAAACAACAATCTAAAACATCTACACGGAGATTCCCAATTTGGAAATGGTCATCCACCAACATTTGTTTACGGCTTCAAAATACCTGTCAACACAAGTGCCCAAATAAAACTGGCCCACTTCCATTTTCTTTATATACACATAAAACCCAAATAAGCTTATTTTCTAGCGTGACATAAAAGTGGCGTGACATAAAAGACTGACCTGTGGGGGGGGGGGGGGGGCTGGAGAGATGCTCAGTGGTTAAGAGCATTGACTGCTCTTCCAGAGGTCCTGAGTTCAACCATATGGTGGCTCACAACCACCGGTAATAAGATCTGGTGCCAACTTCTGTCTGCAGGGACACATGCAGGCAGACCATTGCATACATAATAAATAAATTAAAAAAAAAAAAAAGACTGGCCTGTGCCCAGAAAGAGACCTTGTCACGGGACGAAACTGCTCACCTCCGGAATTCAGAGAGCTAGATGTGGCAAAAGTCTTTTCCTGTCCTAGGAAAGTATTAATGTCTTTAAATATAACCCGCATCTCCTTTAACAGAACGGGAAGCCAAGGCCCAGAGAGATTGAAGTCTTGCGTGTCTGAACTACCTAAAGTTGCGGCTCAGCCCCCCCCCCCACCTGCAGCAGCCCCGCTCCCAGACCACGGGCGTGCGTGACGAGCCCGGCCCACGCTAACACTGCCGCGGTGTCGCAGCCTCAGCGCTGTGCAAGCAGTCACCCTCCTAAGCGTCAGCTCCTCACCTGCAGCATCCCCGGCCTCCGCCAACCCCGCGAGCCGAGCCAGCACCACTCCGTTTTCAAATTCAAACAATGGCGGCCAGCAGCGCACTGAACCCTGGGAGCGGGCGGGGCTTCCGGAGAGCCCAAGGAGCTGGGCTAGCGTGCGGGGGACTTTTGCTGGGGCTTCCGGGAAAGGCTTTCAAATCTGGGGGCGGGACTTGCTGGCTGGGCGACCAATGGGCGGCCTGGCTCGGGCTTCTTCTCCGGGTTTCTCCTGACCGCGAGTGGTGTGGTTTTTCCCAGATTCGGTCCTTAAACCCCGGGAGGTGACTGTCCCGAGCTGAGGCCGCGGCCGCCACACTTAGGCCCGAGATGCGCCCAGGCGGGGACGAAAGGCGGACTTGTCACCTCCGAGTCGTGTCATTCCGGGGCCAGAAAGGACTTGCGACCCGGCACCAGGGTCACTTCAACGTGATCCTACCTGTTGTGGACGAGACAGATTTTTTTCCCTCAAAATGCATTTTAGGAGCATTTCCTTTATGTTTTCTGTTGTCGTGGATGAGACAGATTATTTTTCCTCAAAATGCGTTTTAGAAACATTTCCTTTATCTTTTCCTTTTTCTTTAGGCTTCTCTGAAAGTATTAAACCAGCTACCGCTGCGAGGCGTTGTACTGTGATAGTTTTCCCTTAGGCACGGTGTTTGCAGTGCCCAATTTTGGGTAAGTGCCCTGCATACTTCTCTGCTTTGAGTGAGGTACTAATTTACTAATACATTCATGTGACAAGGATTTACTACTGAGGTTAGACTTCGCTTTGAATAACGTAAATTTGAGCATTTACCTTACTCCTCCCCTGGCACTAAATTTATGAAAAGGTCATATTTTATTGTCAGGTCAAGAGAGCACCTTTTAAGACAGGTATTGCTATCGTCCCTTTTTATACATTCTAAAATACGTAATGGGCACAAAGGCAAATGGAACCGACATTTAAATTTAGCTGAAGAGTTTTGTGGCCCCGCTTTCCTGTAGTCCCAGTTCCACCTATTTTCTTGCTTGAAAGCATTCACGCCTGCTTGACAGTGTTTTCCACCCTTGATACAGCATTTATATCTCCCACGGACTTCTCACTGTCTCCTTCAGTTTGCCCACTCCACCCCACCCCCCACCGTATAAAATTTGACAACTACTTTGGAATAGAAAAGTAGATACAAGGCCAAAAGGAAAAAATGAACAAAGAAAAGTAAATGTAAAAGGAGAAAAGATCAAAATACAAACTTTTCCTTTCCAAGCTGAGATTTAAGCTTTTTTTAATTTTATTTTATTTATTTATTTATTATTTTTCTGAAACAGGGTTTTTCTGTGTAACATAGCTGTCCCGGAACTCTCCCTGTAGACTAGGCCTACCTCAAACTCACAGAAATTCTCCTGCCTCTGTCGCCCTTGTACTGGGATTAAAGGTGTGTGCTACCACCACCCAGCTCCTTTTTTGTTTGTTTGATTTGTTTTTGTTTTTAACAAAAGGTTCTTCTAGGTAGCTCTGGCTGGCCTCAAGTTCTGTACCTTTCTACCTCAGCTTCTTTTCAATGCTGAAATCATAGAAGCATTCCAGTACCGCCCAGCTGAATGTCAATCTTTAGTGGACTTTGCTAATTTTCATTGCTCCCGCAGAGAACGTCTTGTTCCCTGGATCGAAATTGTCTACCATACCTCACAGTGCCGTGTTGCTTTTGCTAGTTATTTCCAGTCCTTCATGTGGCACCTTTAAGTATTGCTTTGGCAAACATTTGTGGAAATTTTACAGTATTCTGAGGTTTAGGGTGACAGAGACGCTAGGTGAGAAGGGTGAACACAAAAACAATGCCTCCTAAGGAAAGATTCTGATGGGGCAACAGTCAAGTCAAAAAATAAATAGATGAAACGATGCCAAGTGGTCTAAAGGGAATTGTCTTGGGGCTACAAGATTGTGATGGGGAAACCAGAGCAAATGTTTGATCTGGATCATCAAGGATCATTAGGAATTAACTAGTTAAGAAATGCAAACATTCCAGGCAAAGAAAAAAACATGGTACCAGGCACAAGAGACAGAGAGAAACAAAATCCAGTGGATCACCTTTTATTTGATTCTTATTCTCAGCAGCATTTCCAAGTTTCATGCTTGAAACACTCTTCCCTGGGTTACTCGGGTCAGCCCTCTCCCTTTGGCCCTCTGATCTCAACCGTCACAGAGTCTGCATTCTCTTTTACTCCAGCTCTAAATTAAAGGAACATCGAGTCCTGAGACCCCTGCTTTCTCTACTGTCTAGTTAGCTTTCTACTTGACAAGTTCATCAACTCTTATAAACAACATACAGCTGGTAAATTATTCTCAGACCTTATGTCAGCGATCTAACTACATGGAAATATTCTACTACCCACTTAATGAAGTGTGACAGATTCCTACATAACATGATCAGTGTAAGACTCTGAATGTTCCACTGTGGTAGCCTAATCCTTTTCCTCCTTGGTTTCTTCGGTCTTGTAAATGACTCCATTGAAAACCAGGGACTCATCATTGGGTCCTTTCCCTTAGCACTCAATACATAACCAATTCTACATCCTGGCACGTTGTTTTGTTTTGGTTTTTGAGAAAATATCTCATTCTCTAATGCAAACTAGCCTGGATCCCAACAGTCCTGCCTCATCCTTTCCACTGTTGGGATTATAGGTATGAGCCACTAAGACTGGCCACCTTGGAATGATTTTTTTTTAGATTTTTTTTATTTTTCATAAATTTTTTATTGATATTTATTGAGCTCTACATTTTTCTCTACTCCCCTCCCTCCTTCAATCCTCCCCCAAGGTCCCCATGCTTGCAATTTACTTAAATGATCTTGTCTTTTTCTACTTCCCATGTAGATTAAATCTATGTAAGTCTCTCTTAGCATTGTTGTCTAAGTTTTCTGGAATTATGGTTTGTAGGTTGGCTTTCTTTGCTTTATGTTTAAAAACCACCTATGAGTGAGTACATGTGATAATTGTCTTTGTGTCTGGGTTACCTCACTCAAAATGTTTTCTAGCTTCATCCATTTTCCTGCAAAATTCAAGCTGTCGTTATTTTTTTCTGCTGTGTAGTACTCCATTGTGTAAATGTACCACATTTTCCTTATCCATTCTTCAGTTAAGGGGCATTTAGGTTGTTTACAGGTTCTGGCTATGACAAAGCTGCTATGAACATAGTTGAGCACATGTCCTTGTGGCACGATTGAGCATCCTTTGGATATATACCCAAAAGTGGTATTACTGGGTCTTGAGGAAGGTTGTTTCCTAATTTTCTGAGAAATCACCACACTGGCATCCAAAGGGGTTGTACCAGCTTGCATTCCCACCAGCAATATAAGAGTGTTCCCTTTTCCCCACAACCTCTCCAGCATAAATTGTCATCAGTGTTTTTGATCTTGGCTATTCTTACAGGTATAAGATGGAATCTCATTCGGGTTGGGGGGAGACTTAATTGGGGGAGGGGGAGGGAAATGGGAGGCGGTGGCGGGGAAGAGACAGAAATCTTTAATAAATAAATAAATTTAAAAAAAATCCAAAAAAAAAATAAGATGGAATCTCAGAGTTGTTTTGTTTTGCATTTCTCTGATGTCTAAGGATGTTGAGCATTTCCGTAAGTATCTTTCAGCCATTTTAGATTCCTCTGTTGAGAGTTCTCTGTTTAGGTCTGTACTCCATTTTTTAATTGGATTATGTGATCTTTTGATGTCCAGTTTCTTGAGTTCTTTGTATATTTTGGAGATCAGACCTCTGTCTGATGTAGGGCTAGCGAAGATATTTTCCATTCTGTAGGCTGTCATTTTGTCTTGTTGACCTTGTCCTTTGCTTTACAGAAGCTTTTTAGTTTCAGAAGGTCCCATTTATTAATTGTTTCTCTCAGTGTCTGTGCTGCTAGGATTATATTTAGGAAGTGGTTCCCTGTTCCAATGCGTTCAAGTGTACTTCACATTTTCTCTTCTATGAGGTTCAGTGTGGCTGGCTTTATGTTGAGGTCTTTGATCCATTTGGACTTGACTTTTGTGCATGGTGATAGATATGGGTCTATTTTCATTCTTCTACATGTTGCTATCCACTTATGCCAGGACCACTTGTTAAATGTGCTTTCTTTTTACCATTTGATATTTTTTGCTTCTTTATCAAAGATCAAGTGTTCAAAGATGTGTGGATTGATATCCGGGTCTTCTATTTGGTTCCATTGGTCCTCCTGTCTGTTCTTATGCCAATACCAGGCTGTTTCCAGTACTGCAGCTCTGTAGTAGAGTTTGAAGTCAGGAATTGTGATGCCTCCAGAAGTTCTTTTATTGTACAGGAATTTTTGGCTATCCTGGGTTTTTTGCTTTTTCATGTGAAGTTGAGTCCCAGTTCTTTCTAAGACTTTGAAGAATTTTGCTGGGATTTTGCTGGGCATTGCGTTGAATCTGTCCTCGGAGTAATTTTTAATCTTAAGATTTGTGTTTGTCTATGTTCATGTATGTTGCCCTGCATGTATGTATGTGCAGCTCTTGTTCCCTGGATCGAAATTGCCTACCATACCTCACAGTGCCATGCTGCTTTTGCTAGTTATTTCCAGTCCTTCATGTGGCACCTTTAAGTATTGCTTTGGCAAACATTTGTGGAAATTTTACAGTATTCTGAGGTTTAGGGTGACAGAGATGCTAGGTGAGAAGGGTGAACACAAAAACAATGCCTCCTAAGGAAAGATTCTGATGGGGCAACAGTCAAGTCAAAAAATAAATAGATGAAACGATGCCAAGTGGTCTAAAGGGAATTGTCTTGGGGCTACAAGATTGTGATGGGGAAATCAGGGCTTCACTTCCCACTGTGTCATATAAACTGTAAAAGATGGCTTGAGGCTTCACTACTAGCCAAGAACCATATCTGTGCAAGGTTCTCTGCCCTACCTTACCAGTTTTCTCAAGTCGTTGGTTTGAACATTGACTATTTCTTTGCCTTTGTATCAATGATAAAATAAAAATCTCAGTTCAAAGTCAATGAAGATGGTTCTGACTATGAAGATGGACACAAGAAAGGAAAGACGGTGCTGACATTTCAAGGCCTTCCCTCACTGCTCATAATCTGTCAAATACACGAAATCATACCACCCAATCGAAGGTTCTATTTGGGATTACCAAAATGCAACTGTATAAGATCCAAATGGAAATGCTTACAGAGATCACATGTGGCATTGGGTTGGAAACAGCACAAGGTGGTGCTAATGGACTTTACACAGTATCTGTGGCAACCATCACAGGCCTGCTGCTGAACTCTAGCTTCCTTTAGAAACAGTAGGATCTGTGCCTAGGTGACCCTTTTGATTTAGAAAATGTTTGAATATGCGTTTTTGATACTTCAGTTACCCAAGAAAAGATGTCTTAGATAGCTTATTAATTAATGGGAGCTACCGAATTGATATAATTAATTGCTGAATTAATTAAGACTAAGAGTTGGGTGCAGTCGTTCTTGCCTTCAGTCCCAGCACTTGAGAGGCAAAGGCAGGCAGATCTCTGTAAGTTAGAGGCTAGCCTGGTCAACATAGTGAGTTCCAGAACATCCAGAGTTACACAAAACTCTGACTCAAACAAAAACAGACTGATTTCAGTAAAATTGTAAAATTTGATGTGTGTAAATAAGGCCTTTATAACATTAGGAATAAAGAATAATAAAAAGGGAGGGAGGAAGGAAAATGAGAAAAAAAGGAAAAAGACATGGTTTTTGTTTTTTTTTTATTGGTTCTTTGGGTCTTTTTTTGTTTTTTTTTTTGGGGGGGGTGTGGTTTTTTTGTTTTTGTTTTTAGTTTTTCAAAACAAGGTTTCTCTGTAGCTTTGGAGCCCATCCTGGAACTAGCTCTAGTAGACCAGGCTGGCCTCGAACTCACAGAGATTCACCTGCCTCTTCCTCCAGAGTGCTGGGATTAAATGTGTGTGCCACTACCACCTGGCATGGGTTGTTTTTTTGTTTGAAACAGTGTCAGACCATGTAGCCCAGGATAGCCTGAAGCTCACTATGTGGCCCAGGCTGGTCTCAAACTTAACCCTTCAGTCTCTACTTACTAATTCTGAGTTTATAGGCATGAGACACCACATCTGGCCAAATAAAAGTGCACTTATTTTGCTTACAGTCAACTAATGACTTAGCCTTGCATCACAGAAATAGCCTGTGAGGGCCTCCATGCTAAATATGATGGCACATGTCTGTAACACCAACATTCAGAGACAGAGACAGAAATGTTAGGAGGTCAAGGCCAGTTTTATCTAGGCAGTTAGCTTCCAGCCAGCTGAGCCTGCATAATAAAACCATGTCTTACTATAATAAAAAAGAAGGTTGGGGATATTTCTCAGCCATAGTGCACTTGCCACATAGTGCGTGTGCAAGGCCCTGGCTCCAGTCCCAGGAGAGATGAAAAGGAGTGAGAGTAAGGAGGGAGAAACTACACGTGATCTTTCATTTCTTAGAGTCAAAATAAAAGAATCTGGAAAATTAATTGATATGCACAAGTCATTATCACTGCTTAGTGCTAGAGGAAGAATATGAAAATAAAGAACAGCCGGGCAGTGCTGGCGCACGCCTTTAATCCCAGCACTCGGGAGGCAGAGGCAGTGGATCTCTGTGAGTTCGAGACCAGCCTGGTCTACAAGAAAAGAAAGAACATAGCCTTCTTCTCCCTCCCTCCCCCCCCCCCCAGCTAGGATTCAAACCCGGAGCAGCACACATGTGAGTAGCCATCTGCCGCAGCCTCTGAGAAAACTCACAGCAACTGTACTCATAGGCATTCACTAGTGCCTCTCGAAAAGTCTGACGTCACTGAAAAGCAGTTACAGGCAGGAGCATTGCTGCCACTGCAGTGGGAACTATTTGGGGACGCTCACCTAGGATGAGGTTTGGCACCTGTTTGTTTGGTTTTGTCTTCATGTCTGGGAAAATGTGTTTTTAAGGCTGTGTGTGAGGGAGAAGGGAGAGAGACAGCGCGCACACATATGTGCAGTTGCACACATTTGGAGGCCAGAGAACATTTTTAGGAGTTGGTTCTCTCTTGTTTTTGAGGCAGTGTCTCTGCCACCGCACTGTACTTGAGCTTCTGACTGATTCTCCTGTCTCTGCCTCCTGGCTTACCCTGGGAGTGCTGTGATTACAGGTACATGCCACCACCTGTCTGTGGTTTTCAGGACTCCGACTGCAGTCCTTAGGCTTGTAAGCCAGGGTTTTTACTCACCAAGCCATCTCCTGCCTGGCACCTGCTTTTTACTTTAAACTGTCTTTGTTTCGCTACCATAGAACTTCTCTTTGTTTCTGTTTGTTTTATTTAAATTTTTTTGGAGGGAGAGGGGCTTATCAAAGGGTGTTTTTAATATGTATTTTAAGCACAAGAGTTCAGAGAAAAGAAAAGGTGCTTGGGAAGAAAATAAGACATACTAAGGAGAGCACAGTATGGGCTTCTTTAAGAGAATTGCCTATTGTAGAACTTCCATTGAAAGCTTTTTATATTTTTAAATGACCTGGTTTTATAATTGTGGAACTCTGTTTCTGAATCTCAAGTATTAATCTCATTGACAGTAGATGAAAAAAATTAGAACTTTACAGTCACTCCTACTGCCCTCGCTCATTCAGAAAAATCCACCGAGCAAACAAAACCTGAGTTCTGAAGCTGCGCTTCACACTGAACAAAAGGTACAGGGAAATGCTAGAGGTTTTTTTATGTGGTTTAGTTAATTATTTCAGAGAGGAGCCCCTAAACTAATCATTTATATTGCTCCTGTAAGGAACAGCCAGATTTTTCCTCCTTGGTATAACACAAGAAGAGGCCAACCTGGTCTTCATAGAAAGTTCCAAGTCACACTGTGTGATACCCTGTCTTAGGCGTGTGTGACAGAACCAGGGAATCTATGGTATGCCTTTCTCTCATAAGGTAGGAGACAAGATTATAATGATTAAAGGATTAAAGGTGGTGGCGCACGCCTTTAATCCCAGCACTCAGGAGGCAGAGGTAGGCGGATTTCTGTGAGTTCGAGGCCAGCCTGGTCTACAAGGGCTAGTTCCAGGACAGGCTCCAAAGCTACAGAGAAACCCTGTCTCGAAAAACCAAAAAAGAAAGAAAAGGAAGGAAGGAAGGAAGGAAGGAAGGAAGGAAGGAAGGAAGGAAGGAAGGAAGGAAGGAAGAAAGGAAGGAAGGAAGAAAGGTTACAGAGTGCTTGCGTATGGCAGAGTGTGTTGATGTAAAGAGAAAATGGATGGGATTTTATGATCAAGAGACAAGTGACGTCTTTCCTCCGTCAATAAGAAGTTTGCAGTGCTTAGCAAGTACAAGTCAGTGCCTTGAGGCTGCCTGTGTGCTAGCTGAGTACAAAGAAGGCACTCAATACATAATCACACTTGACTATTATAAGCTGGTAGGAAAGAACACTGTTGAAATAGTCTCCACGTCTTCACACTTCACCACAAATATGTGATTTCTTCCAGTCTTGCTGCATTTTACAAATGTTCTGTACTTATTTTCTGGGTTTTCCACACTTGTTTACTTCAACAGATGTCTCAAAATCCAGGACTTCCTGTAAGAGTTTAGTCTTAAGGGTGCTATCTATGCCATTGCTAATGCTTGGAACTGACTTAGCAACATTTATTAGCAAATGCTTGGCACAGATTTGGGGCTACAAGGACATTTGAGAATGACCTTGCTGATGAAGATTTTGAAGAGTTTAAAGGCTCTATTGAAAAGATCATGATATCAAACTCATGACTCATGCCTAAAGTTTGTCAGATGAAAGTGCAAATAAATTGGAAGAAGCTGACATTGAAGAAATGTTGAGCATTGACAATGATGTACCAGTTGTACATCCTTTATATGAGGGGGAAATTACTGAGATAGTATTAAATACAGATTATTATGCAGACGATAACAGCACTGATAACACTGAGAGCACAGGGGGAAAATATCTATAGGTCAAGTGACATAAACATGTGCCCAGTTAATAACTGGCCTCCAACAGTGAGCACGTATCAGTGAGAAAGAGCTTATGGTACTGTATTTAATTAGAGAGAAACTCCTTAGACAGAAACCCATGTTGAGAAAACATGATATGGGAGAAAATGTTTTTAAAGGCTCTCTGGTAGTGTCTCCTTCACACTTCACAGCGTGTTTCTATCTCACAGAATGTCCAGGTCCCACCTAGTCTCATAGACAATGGTAATGGTAGTATAACCTTTTCACCAAGATTCTCAAGCAGCCAGAAAGGACATTTATTCCATGTATCTAAATTATGTTACATAATCATTTATCTATATACATAAATTTAAATGCCTTTTAATTTCTTGAAAGTTGTGTCTTTCAAAAAGCTTGAAGAGCACATTATATATTTATCCTGTTTTACTTACCAATAAATTTATGAACAAATTATATTTATTGATAGATTTATTAATGTAAAAATTCCCCTGCTTCTGCCTCGTAAGTGCTGGTGCTAAGGGTATGTGTCGCCATGCAAAAATGTCAGTATGCTTCATTACAGTCTTATACTTATTTGGGCGTGAAGGCAGAAAGATCAGGCGTTTCAGTCATCCTCAGCATCAGACTGGACTACACAAGATCCAGTTGCGAATGGCAGAAACAAAAAAATCTCATCAAGGGGCTGGAGAGATGGCTCAATGGTTAAGAGCATCGCCTGCTTTTCCAAAGGTCCTGAGTTCAGTTCCTAGCACCCACATGGTGGCTCACAACCATCTGTAATGAAATATATGCCCTCTTCTGGCCTGCGGGCAGAGTACTGAGAATGCTGAATACATAATAAATAAATAAATTTTAAACAAAACAAAACAAAAAATCTCATCAAATCAATGTGCCAAAACAAGAGGTAGTCTATTCCAGGCCTCTCCCTTAGCAGCCCGAGGGGAATTTAGTCCATCCATTCTCAGATTCCCAAGAAAGTTAAGAAGATGATTGTTTTCTTATTGTTATGAATTCTATCACTACTGCATTTTACTGGATACAGATCTCACTAGTGCAACATTTTTCTATTACAATCCTAAAGCTGGGAAGATTCCATGAGTCCGCTTCCCTTTACTTATATGGTATTCACGGGAATTAACAAATTTGGGCTCATTTGAAATTGCCTTCATTTAATGGTTTTATTTTGAAAATATTGCACTGTCTTCAAAGCCTTCATACTTTTGTTAAGTTATCTGATTTTGTTTTCTTTTGTTCTATAAATATAATTTTTCCTTTTATCCTTCATTTTCTGAAATTTTACCAGTAAGTGCCTAGGATTTAGTCTGGAGTTTTCTATTTGTTTTCCTCTTCATTTTAAGTAGCAGTCACAAGCCTTTCCACTGATGTTCCCATCTTTCATTTTCTGTGAGAGATGCTGTTCTGCTCTTTCTTCGGAAATTTGTTCTTCATTATTTTCACCAAACTCTTCTTCCAGAACTCTTTCCTAGTTTTCATGAAGTATTTGGCGAGCTATGGTTGTGTCCTGATGTTTGCTCTTTCACTTAGGTTCTAAGCTTCCTGTCTGTGTGAGTGTGTGTCTGTTTGTCGCATTCTATATCCTTTTGATGGACACAGGGGAGAGACGGGTCCCCTTCTAGGGGTATGGAGCCAGTGGCACATTTGGGGATGGAATCTCTTGCTTTTTAAGAGACACAACACTCCTAGGGGGTACTACACTGCTTCTGGTGCCCAACTGTTACTGTCCTGGAATTGCTTTTCCTGTTTGTCACACAGAGCAATGAAAAGACAAAAAGAACTGCTTGATTGTCCCTGCTGCAGGTGATAAAATCATCTTGACCATTTGATCCAGGCATGCCTCACAGTCCCAAGACTCGTTTTCCCTAAACCTGGAGCAAGACTGAAGCCTTTTTCACAGTTAGAGATGCTGCCACGTTCATGAGTTTACAGCAGCGATTCCTTCTTTCATTGTTATCCCAATTCCATTTTCTGTTTTCTATTGTTCTGATCCCAGCACGGGGTGTGTGTCTGTGCACGCATGTGCCCAAACATGTGGGCACACAAAGACATTTCGTTCATGTAAGTGTTAGGGTTTGGATCATGAGAGGAATTATCTGTGTTTATATTTCTATACTGTTGTTTGGTTCTTCTTTGAGACGTGTTCTTACTATGTAGCTCAGCTGTCCTGTAACTTACTATGTAGACCAGGCTAGCCTTGAGCTTGCAGCAATCCACCTGCCTCTGCCTCCTGAGTGTTGTGGTTCTGTAGAAGTTTTTTTTTTTTTTTTTTTTTTGGTTTTTCGAGACAGGGTTTCTCTGTAGAGCCCATCCTGACACTAGCTCTTGTAGACCAGGCTGGCCTCGAACTCACAGAGATCCATCTGCCTCTGCCTCCCGAGTGCTGGGATTAAAGGCGTGCGCCACCACCGCCCGGCCTGTAGAAGTTTTCAAAACCTTTTAGTACAAATACTACTCTTAAAATGAAGTGTATAGAGAAGGTCACTACAGTAAAGAAATAAGAGCAATATTATTGGACTAAAACAAAAGAGAGAGCCTTCCTTAATTGTGAACTATTCCATGTCTTCCTTGTTTACCACTATAGCTACTGAAACCCTTCATGGAATCTTAGAACCCTAAAGATTCACTTAGAAATAACTGGAGTTATCTATAGTTCAGGTACATCTGGCCCTACTAGTCCCTCCCTTCCTTTCCCTCACGTGTGTGTGTGTGTGTGTGTGTGTGTGTGTGTGTGTGTGTGTAGTTTGAACCGAGGATCTTACCTATGCTGGTAAACACAACCATTGAGCTATATCCCCCAAAATTAATACATTCTTTTTTTACATGTATGAGTGTTTTGTCTCACATATGTCTGTGTACACATGTGCACTTACCAGGTACACACAGTGATCAAAAGACCATGCCATATTTCCCAAAAGTGGAGTTCTAGAATTTCTGGAATGAGCCAACATGTGGATGCTGGGACTGAACACTGATCATCTGTAAGATTAGTGAGTGCTCTTAGCCACTTAGCCATCTTTCCACACAAGACAGCTATAATTTATAATAAATAAATAATTAGGAACTAGCATTATTATTTTTATTATTATTTGTTGGGTAATGTATTTTAAGGTATGTTACTTTTGTTTATGTTGCATTTAACTGTGAAGCTGTGTTACTGTGCCTGTCTAAAACATCTGATTGTCTAATAAAGAGCTGAATAGCCAATATTGAGGCAGAGGAGAGGAATAAGTGGGGTTGGTAGGCAGAGAGGATAAATATGAGGAGAGATCTAGGGAATGAGAAAGAGAGGAGGAGGGGCTGAGGCACCAGCCACACAGTCAGACAGGGAGTAAGAAGGAAAGAAAAGGTATGCAGGAATTGGAAAGGATAAAAGCCCCGAGGCCAAAGATAAATGGGGTAATTTAAGTTAAGAAAAGCTGGCAAGAAACGAGCCAAGCTAAGACTGGGCCTTCATAACCAAGAATGAAGTCATAAGTCTTCGTGTATGATTTATCTGGGAACTGGGTGGTGCCCCCCCCCCCGCCAAAATTTAAAAGACTAGAGAATCAAAAGGGGAAAATAAAACTTCACCCAATAATTATCATTAAAATAAAAACATTGTCTCCTAACCTTAGGCTTACCTAGGTACTAAGACTAGCTCTTGCCATTTTTTGGCAATTTCCTATTAGAGAAAACCTTTTCAAGTTTACAGAATAGGGTTGGCAATTCACATAAAGATCAAGCTCCAGTTGTCTTGGGACAGGTGCTCCTAGACTAAGAAGAGCAGCAGCTGCAGACTCTAACTAGCTGCCCTGTGGCCACTCTGATAGAGACTACAAGTCAGTGAGCCCAAGGACTGACCTGGGTTTGTAATCCAAAGCCAGAACAGTCTCCCTTTCAACAATACATCCCATTATTAAACACTAGGCAAGTGCCATGTATCCCAGTAGCAGAATCTGAATTATTTTTATCTTGAAGTGTCCTCATGACTTAAGCTTGTGGGAAGCTGTGCTTGCCAGAAATAGACTGACAACTTTATTAAGGAACACTTAGCTGAAACAAATCTGGATGCCTTCTCATATTGAAATCAATATATTGTATAAGAAAGATGTAAAATGGAGTGACTTTCATGTAGATTTATTTTTGTGAATTTTTAAATTACATCCACTCAAGAAATAATTTCATATATCCACATAGAAGACTTTCAATTATATTTCTAAAAAAAAACTTATTAGGGACTGGAGTGATGTCTCAGTGGTTAAGAAAGCCTCCTGCTCTTACAGAGGACCTGGGTTCAGTTCCCAGCACCCACATGGTGGATCACAGACATCTGTAACTCCAGTTCCAGGAGATCTGGCACTTTCTTCTGATGTCTGCAGGCACTGGGCATGCTTGTGGTGTATAAACATGCAAAACACTCATGCACATAAAATGAAATACATCTTTTCTCTCCTTTCTCTGTGGCTTCCAGGATCAAACTTAGGTCATCAGGGTTGAAGGTGAGTGCTTTTACTCATTGAACGATCTTTCATCCCCCTTTAATTCTATATCAAACAACCAAAAGCTTCACTTTTGTTCTAGATTAATTTTTATTTTTACAACACCAATATGAATTTGATCGTTTAAAAAAATGCAATCTTAAATAAGGAGTAAAGCCACAGGAAAAAAAAACAAACCACTTAGCTTCATATTTACAGTAATATTTTTATATTGACCTCAACTTTAACAGTTTTTAACAAACACATTGAAACTTTTAAAAAAGCTGAGCTAGCATAGATGGAGTGAGTCCTCTAACTAGGCAAAACAAAGAATTATAAAATTCAAGTTTCCGTAAGTGAAGACTTTGGGATCAACAGTATTTTGTTTATCCAGTTTAATTTTCTATAGTAAACACTTTAGGCATATTTTATATGAAGAAAAATTATCCTTGAAGATCCATCACCCAAAGACTCCCAGATTCTCACTGTGAGCATTTTGGTCTACTTGTTTTTTCATTCCTACACACACATATGTAAGAGGATGTCCAAATGTCCTCTTCGTTACAGTTACCTATCTGCCTTATCGTCTGAGTCAGACAATATTTACGTGACATTTCTCATGTTTAATATTGTAAAGCAAGTGGTTTCTTCATTTTAAAAAGAAACTGCAGCCTGGTGGCCACAAAGACTTGTAATCCCAGCACTCTGGAGGATGAGGCAGAAAAATTTCCCAGTTTGGAAGACCAGTTCAAGCTACTAATGGAATGCAAAATGAGTGCTGAATATAGTGTCTTTGCTGAATATAGTGTCTTTGAGTAATTTACTGAGAGTCATGGTGAGAAAAAAACATTCTGCATATGGGAAGAAGAAGAAATGAAAAATTATTGACTGAATGAAAAAATGGCAGAGAATGGCCATATGTTTTCCAAATTCATTTCTTTTTCCTCATAGGCACTGACTTAAACATTTCTCACCTGTGCTACAATTAGCTGACTGTAAAGGGCCAGGTAATTTAGTTCTGGCCAATTAAACCTGGGCAAAGTTGTCATATGGTAGTTCAAATATTCTGATGGTTTGTATGCTAATGACCCCATAGGCCCATATGTTTGAATGTTTGATACCCAGTTAGTGCGACTGTTTGGGAAGGATTAGGAGGTGTGGCCTTGATGGAATAAATATAAATATGGCCTTGTTTGCCGGGCAATGGTGGCGCACGCCTTTAATCCCAGCACTCGGGAGGCAGAGGTAGGCGGATCTCTGTGAGTTCGAGACCAGCCTGGTCTACAGAGCTAGTTCCAGGACAGGCTCCAAAGCCACAGAGAAACCCTGTCTCAAAAAAAACAAAAAAAAATAATAAATATGGCCTTGTTTGAGGGGATGTGTCACTGGGGATGCACTGTGGGACTTCAAAAGCCCACACCAAGTAGAGTCCCTCTCTGTGGTGTTTCTCTATGTACCTTTCTCTCTCTCTCTCTCTCTCTCTCTCTCTCTCTCTCTCTCTCTCTCTCTCTCTCTCTCTCTCTCCCTCTCTCTCTCCCCTGCTTGTGGATTAGATTTAAGCTCTCAGCTGCTCAAGCACTATGCTTGCCTGCCTGCTGCCATGCTTTCTGCCATAATAGCCATGAGCTCACCCTCCGATAAAGTAAACAAGCTACCAGTTAAATGCTCTCTTCTTTACATTGCCTTGGTCATGGTGTCTCTTCATAGTAATAGAACACTAACTAAGACAGGTATAATCCTGAAAACATTCCACACCATCCTCGATGCTCTTCCACCCATCATCTACTCACTGGGTGAATCACCCAAGCATTCTTATTTTGTCTTTTTTTTTTTTTCTGAAGCTGAGGACCGAACCCAGGGCCTTGCGCTTGCTAGGCAAGCGCTTTACCACTGAACTAAATCCCCAACCCCCACCCAAGCATTCTTAAACTATTCAGTTAGCAAACCCCCACTTGACCACACTGCACAACAAAAAGGCTCTTCTTGAATAAAGCCCCTGAGAGTATGGAATTATTAAAAGAAGCAAGGGCTGACAAAATGAGTCACCTGAACCACATGGTAAAAGAAGAAAGCCAACTTCCACAGGTGTTCACTGACTTCCATACTTGTGCCGACACATTCACACACGTGCACACACACACACACACACACTCAATAAATAAATAAATAAATGCAATAAAAGAAGCTAGTGTGTTCTTTGGGTTTGGGGGATTTTAATTCTGGTTTGAGATATGGTCTCTCTAAACACCATAGACCATCCTGTTTTGCCCAACATGGTATGATCCTAAAAACCTAACTGGGGCTGTGAGGGAACTAAGAAAGGACAGATTCACGCAAATGTACAGACACACATACAGAAAAGCTCAGCTGTGCACACACTGACGGAGTGCACCAATTACACAGCAACCTAGAACCTCATCTACTTACTATATACAACATGAGTGGGTATCTAGTCATAAATGGTGCAGACACGATTTGGTTGTTTTTGTCAGCTACTATAAGATCATGGGTGTTTTTCTATGGTGCCATACAGCATTTGTAATGATTACACTAGAGACCATATGGCATTCTTTCTAACTGATCATATTCTGTCATCTGCTCAGGCCTGCTAAGCCAAAAGCCTGGGCTATACCTAGACTTCTCCTCCTAACTGCTCTCTTGCCTAGATGACTGCAAATATTTCCTAATTGATACCCTGGTTAATGATGGTCATCTATCAATCTGCCATACAACACATAGGAGCCAGATGTCAAACACACTTCTCCAAGGACTTGCAACCAGCTCTCCTTTAGAGATCAAACTACAGCTAATTACCCACATAGACTTTCAGATGTTGGCAGCCTCATTATTAACTCCAAAGACAGGCACTTTAAGGAGAAGATCTATATTAATACACCTTCAAAAACGTTACTATGGGGCTAGGGATGTAGCTTAGTTGGTAGAGTGCTGCCTAGCTTTCAAAAACCCTGGATTTGATCCCCACCACCAAATAAAATTAGATGTGGACCATACCTGGAATCCCAGCAATCATTTTCAAAGTGTAACCAGGAAAACCAGGAGTTCAAGGCCAGCCTAGACTTTGCGAGACGTTGCCTCAAAAACAAAACAAAGCAGGGGCTAGAGTGACAGCATAGTCAATTAAGTGCTTGCCAAACACGCTTGAGGATTGGAGTTCAAACCCCAACATCCACATAATAAGATGGACGTGATGGTATACAGATAATCCCAGTGTAGATTCCTGGGGTTTGCTGGCCAGCCAACCTAGTCTAATAGGCTAGTCCTAGGTCCCAGTGAAAGACACTATCTCTCCAACAAAGTGGACAGCTTGAGAAAAGACACCAGAGTTTGACATTCATCCCCTACATGCATGTATATAACTGCACAAACATGCTAGTACACAAAGTGTCAGGATGCATTGTGTGTGGCTTGTGCTTATAATCCTGGCATTTAGAGGCTGAGACAGTAGAATTACCACATGTTCAGGGTGAGCCTCAGCTACATACTGAGACATTACCTGATAAAAGCAATGTCCTAGGGCTAGACAGTTGACTCAGCAGTTAAGAGTACTGGCTGCTCTTCAGAGGACCCAAGTTTGTTTCCCAGCACCCACATGGTGGATCACAACCATCTGTGGATCTGATGCCCCTTTATGGCCTCTGTGGACACTAGGTATATGCATGATTTACATACATATATGCAGGAAAAATACTCATACATTTAAAATAAAATAAATCTTAAAAACGTTTTTTTAAAGTGTCCATTCTTTTACACTATTTTGGGGTTTCTGTTGCTGTGAAGAGACACCATCACCATGGCAACTCTTATAAAGGAAAACATTTAATTGGGGCTGGTTTACAGTTTCAGAGGTTTAGGTCATTATTGCCACGGTGGGACCTGGTGGCAGGCAGGCAGACATGGTGCTGGAGAAGGAACTGAGAGTGGAGAAGGAGCTACATCTTGATTCTGCAGGCAGCAGGGAGTGGTCTGAAACACTGTGTATGGCTTGATCATATATATGAGAATTAAAGCCCACTTCCACTATGACACACTTCTCCAACAGGGCCATACCTACTCCAACAAGCCACACCTCCTAATAGTGCCACTCCTTATGAGCTTATGGGGGCAAACCACATCTAGACTACCACATACATTCTGCTAAAGCTGTGATACAAGCAAAGTTGCCCATAGGTGTTCCTATCTACCTATTAACCTTCTAAATATGCTTCATAGTTAGAACTATGCATGTCCAAAAATGGACCCATTTTCCTCTTGATATTGTAAGCTGATTGCATTCTTCTATATGTGTAGGCTCCTAAATAAAATACCCATGCCTCCTTTGATGCAAGGGGCCATTGCTTTAGAAACAACTTTCACACTCTGCTTAGGAAATAACTCCCATCACCATCTGCCACAGAAACAAACTTGGTTCGCTAATATCTTTGCGGTGCTTGTTTGGGATTTAAACTCACCATAACACAAACATAATGTGCATTACATTCAGCTACATCAACATCCTCACCAGCCCTACCTCCCCATACACTTTCTATGCTCCCCGAAAAGCAGAGAGTAATTGTGTGTGTGTGTGTGTGTGTGTCCAGAATAACTTTCCTTCTTCCTTTTTCCCCCACATACGTGGCAAATATCTACTCACTCTTTTAACACTTGGTACTAAAGATCACCTCCTGTAGGGAGTATCTCGTACCTTCCCCATAAGAAAGGAAATGCTCCACGTTCTATACTCCTAGATGAATATGAATTTCTCCCCATTCTTCTACTTTCCACATCTAATTCACGCCTATCATTCTTAGCACAATAGGAATCATGTTCTCTTCGAGTTATTATTTCTAGCAGTCTAACATCTGTCACCAGTAGGTTCCAATAAATACTTTTCTTCAAATCAATAAGTATAACTACTGCCAATTTAGCACTATTTTCCAAGCACTGTTCAGATTGCTTTTCACATGTCATCTCAACCTTTGAACAATTCTACAAGATAGATATTATCACCATTTTCAAGTTGAGAAAACTGAAGCAGAAAGCTGCTAGGCAACTTGCCTCAAATCACCTCACAGCTAGTCAGTTAAGGGCAAGACAAGGATTTGAAATAAATGCCATTTCTATAATCTCTACCCATCCCACACATATTCCTTCCTTGTGGAATATATATATTACCTGTTCTTTCCTCCTTCCCTTTAAAGTTGGTAAACACCCACAAAGAAAGTTTAAAGACACATTACAAGATAAAGACTTTTTTCTGGATTTTCTTATATCCAGTGACAACTTCACCATGTGTTGCTTGTGCCAAGGAGATGACAGCTTGAAGGGCATCCAGCAGCCCCGGCAGATATGGGGTAATAATGCAGGTCAGGCCAAGTACACTGAGTGTTCCTTCAAGGACATGCAGCTGGAGATCGATGAGCTTTGGCCAACCGGCCCAGCTTCACAATATGTTTTAATATTATTTTTCTTTTATTGAAAATAGCTTTTATTCTCACATAAAATATCCTGATTACAGTTTCCTTTCCATCTACTTCTTCCATTTCCTCCCAACCTCCCTTGCCGTCCAGATCCACTCCCTTTCTTTCTCTCCTTAGAAAACCAACAGGCATCTTAGGAATAATAATAAAATAAAAGTTGGTGGTGGCACATGGTCTTTAATCCCAGCACCTAGGAGACAGAGGCAGGCAGATCTCTTGAGTTTGAGGTCAGCCTGGTCTACAGCACATCTATTGAATGCAGTTGGTAAACATCCTTTCCTGTACTGTAGGCTGCTGCTTTGTCTGAACAACAGTGTGTTTTACCATGCAGAAGCCTTTGCTGATCTTAGTGTCTGCATTAATAGCCTTCTGTCCAGACAGTATTCTCCAGTGCCCATGAGTTAAAGGCTGTTCCTACCTTCTCATCTATCAGGTTCAATGTATTTGGTTTTTTCTTTTGTTTTGTTTTTTGTTTTTTAGGTTTTCTTTTGTTTTGTTTTTATAAAACGTTCAATTTATTGATCTTAGGGGGAGTGTGCTATACTGTCACAGTGTCACAATTGAGCCGTTAGTCTTGTTGCTTCATCAATATTAGCTGGTTCATTTTCATGGTGCTTCAGCTCTTTCTGCACAGTTTTAAGAGAAAGGCTGTTTGAAAAGCTTGCAAGTTCTTTCTGTATGTCTACAAAAGCTCTGTTCATTCTGTTGACTTTTTCATCATTCATAATGTTTATCTTCTTAAGATTAATAGTAACTGATTTTGCCTTGTTTTTAGCCTTGAAGGGTTTTTTGGCTGGCTATATGAAATACATTCCTGGACTTCTGCCCTTCTAATTTGTTCTTGGCCATTGTGTTTTATGCAATTTAACTTAGTTATTCTTCACCACAACCCTTTTGGTAAATGCTATTATCCCCATTTTACAGATTTTAAAAGAATGATGCAAAGAGTTTGCCAAGGTTTAAGGGTTTGTTTCGCAAACACACACACACACACACACACAAAAGGTTTGTGCTGGTACACACCTTTAATCCCAGCTCTCAGGAGGAAGCAGCAGGTGAATCTCTTTAAGTTCCAGGCCAGCCTGCAGCCAGGGCTACGCAAAGAAACTCTGTCTCGAAAAATCAATACACACACACTAGACAGTAGGAAATACATGATTACAGGAGTAAACAGTATACAAAAAACTAAACTGATTTACTAATCAGTAGTAAGTCTGAAGTAATAATCCATAATTAGATATTTTATATACACAAAGAAGTCAACATAAAGCATACACAGGTGTAAAGGTGTAACACACCCGAATGACGAGAGACGTTTCCTAAGCTAGAACAAGAACAGTTCGAGCACATCAACAACCTAACTGAA
Source organism: Microtus pennsylvanicus (assembly GCF_037038515.1). Taxonomy (NCBI): domain Eukaryota; kingdom Metazoa; phylum Chordata; class Mammalia; order Rodentia; family Cricetidae; genus Microtus; species Microtus pennsylvanicus. The sequence continues at coordinate 114,243,196 of NC_134583.1, read as the reverse complement.
GCCAGGGATTGGGAAAGCTGATGGTTTCATGAAGATTGTGGTGAAGACACCCTCAAAACACAGGCAAACTGCCAAGGGGTGGCCACATTGTTTCCGGTCTGGGTGGGTGGGTCCACAGCCCCAAGGAACAGGCATCCTGGTGGAGGAGGCAGAAAAGAGCCATGGGAGCCGCTGCAGCCAGAAGTTCCACTATGCCCTACCTGAGCCCAAACATTTCACCCCAGCGTGCAGACAAACCTTGTAAGCCCAATGTATTTATTTGGTTATGTTGAGTTTTTGATTAATTTGGAGTTTTGTGTACGATGATAAATATGGATCTATTTGCATTCTTCTACATGTAGTCATCCAGTTATACCAACAAATTTTTTTGAAGATGCTGTCTTTTTCCCAGTATGTCTTTATGGCTTCTATATAAGAAAAAACTCGGGTGTTCATATGTGTGTGGATTTAAGTCTGGGTTTTCAATTCGATTCCATTAATCAACATGTCTGTTTTTATGCTAATACCATGATCTTTTAAAAACATCTATAGCTTTGTAGTATAACTTGCGGTCAGGAATGGTGAGCCTTTTGCAGTTATTTTATTTATTTGAGATGGTTTTTGTCATCCTGGGTTTTTTATGTTTCCATACAAAGTTGAGGTCTCTTCAAGATCTGTGAAGAATTGTGTTGAAATTTTGATGGGGATTGCACTGAGTCTGTAGATTGCTTTTGGTAGGATGGCCATTTTTACTATGTTAATCCTACTGATTCATGAGCACTGGAGATCTTTCCACCTTCTGGTATCTTCTTCAGTTTCTCCAAAGACTTGAAGTTTTTATCATATAGGCCTTTCATTTGCTTGGTTAGAGTTATGCTGAGACACTTTGCATTATCTGGGACCATTTATGAAAAGTGTTGTTTCCCCAATGTCTTTCTCAGTCCATTTGTCATTTATTTATCCAAGGGCTACTGATTTTTGTGAGTTAATTTTTGTGTCCAGCTACTTTGCTGAAAGTGTTTACCGGCTGTAGGAGTTCCGCTGTGGAATCTCTAGGGTCACTGTAACTTGAAGTGTGATCCTAATTAGACTTATCAAATAAAACCAGGAATCAGATATTGGGGTAAAAGCTGAAAGATCAGAGAAGGAGAACAGTCAGCTACCAGAAACTTAACTCTACTAAATCTCAGACTGAAAGGAGAGGTTCTGTCTCTATGAATCCTCAGACTAAATGGGGGAGATGCTGTTTCTATGAATCTTCAGATTGAATGGAAGAGATCATGTCTCTATGAATCCTCAGACTGAATGGGCCCACGATTCTGTCTCCACCCATCTTACATTCCTGTCTTTACCTCCTTGGTGCTGGGATAAAAGGTGTGTGCCTCCCAAGTACCAGGATCAAAGGCTTGAGATCCCAGGTGCTGGGATCAAAGGTATGAGCCACTGCCCAGCTGTTTCTTGTAGACTGGTTCAATCTCACACAGCTCAAGGTGGCCTTGAACTCCTGATCTTCCTGCTTCCTCCTCCCTCCCAAAAGCTTGGATTAAAGGTGTGTGCCACCACTGCCTGGCCTCAGAGTTAATTAGCTGTTAGCTTTGCCATCTGCACTCCAGGCAAGTTTTATTTGCCAGAACACAAAGTATCACAGAACAGTCACTTCTTTTTGTTCTAGAGCTTTCAGGCATGCTGTTAAGTTACTAGTATGAGATGGCTCTAATTTTTTTTTTATATAGGCACTTAGTGCTGTGAACTTGCCTCTTAGAACTACCTTTACTGTGTCCCATAAATTTGGGTATGCTATATATTCATTTTCATTTAATTATAGAAAGTTTTTAATCTTGTTTCTTAATTTCTGTCTTGACCCATTTTCATTCTGTAGTAAGTTTTGATGTCCATAAGTTTGTTAAGGTTTTTATTGTTTTTGGTGTTGTTGATATCCATCTTTAATCTATGGTGGTCAGATAGGATACAAGCTATTATTTCAAATATCTTGTCTATGTTGAGATTTGTTTTGTGTCTGAATATGCTGTCAATTTTGGGAAAAGTCCCATGAGGTGCTAGGAAGAAGGTATTGTTTTGTGTTTGTTTGGATGAAATGTTCTATAAGCATTTGGTTGTTCATTAGCTCCAGTATCTCTTTGCTTACTTTTTGTTTTGTTTTGTTTTATTTTTTGTTTTTTGAGATGGGGTTTCTCTGCAGCTTTGGAGCCTGTCCTGAAACTCACTCTTGTAGACCAGGCTGGCCTCAAACTCACAGAGATTCACCTGCCTCTGCTTTCCAAGTGCTGGGATTAAAGGCGTGCGCCACCACCGCCCGTCTTCTTTACTTACTTTTTATCTGAGTGACCTGACTATTAGCAAGAGTGTGGTATTGAAATCTGCCATTATCAGTGTGTGAGGTAAATATGTTCTTTGAGTTGAAGTAGTGTTTCTTTTATGAACTTGGGTTCCCTTATGTTTGCTGCATAGATATTAAAAACTGCAAAATCCAAAATCCTCTTGGTAAGTTTTTCCTTTGATGAGTATATGGTGCCCATCCCTATTTCTTGATTAGTTTTGCTTTGAAGCCTATTTTATCAGATATTAAAATGACTATACCAGCTTGCTTCTTAGATCCATTTCCTTAGAATAACCTTTTCCATCTTTTTAACCTGAGGTGCTATCTATTATTGATGTTAAGGTGTGTTTCTTGGATTTAGCAGAAGGGTGGATTCTGTTTTTGAATACATTGTTAGTCTGTGCCATTTTATTTGGGGATTGAGACCACTGATGTAAGATAACAATGAGCAGTGTTTGTTGATTCCTATTATTTTACGTGTGTGTGTGTGTGTTTCCCCTCTTTTATTTTGCTGGTCTGGGATTGTTTATTCCTTATGTTTTCACGTGTGTCATTAGCCTCTTTAGGGTTAAGTTTTTCTTCCAGTGTTTTCTGAAGAGCTGGATTTATTGGTACATATTGCTTGAATTTTATCATGAAATATCTTATTTCCCCCATCTATTATAATTCAAAGATTTGCTGGATATAATAGCCTTAGCTGGCATCTGTGGTCTCTTAGAGTCTGTAGAACATCTGTCCAGGCTCATCTGGGTTTAGATTCTCCAATGAGAAGTCAGGTGTTTTCCTAATAGATTTGCCTTTATATATTACTTGGTCTTTTTCTCTTTCAACTTTTAATATTCTTTCTTTGTTTTATACCTTTGTTTTTATTTCTTTCATTTGTGATTTACTTATATAGTCCCATGGTGTGACCATGGCAATCTTATAAAGGAAAACATCATTTAGTAGGGGTCTGACAGCTTCATTATGGTGGGACATGGCAGCGTGCAGACAGACATGGTGCTAGAGAGGTATCTTGCACAGATAACAGGAAGTGGACTGAGGCACTGGGTGTGCCTCACATATGAGGCCTCAAAGCTCACAGTGACACGCTTGCTCCAACAAGATCACACCTGCTCTAACAAGGCCAGACCTCCTAATAGTGACACTCCCTTTGGGGGCCATTTTCTTTCAAACCGCCGCACTCTAGTATCTGACCCTCAAAGGCTTATAGTCATATCATAATGCAAAAATGCGTTCAGTTCAGCTTCAAAGTCCCCATTGTCTATCCCAGACCTTTGGTGTTCTGATTATTATGTGCCGAGGGTACTTTCTTTTCTTGCCCAGTCTATTCGGTGTTCTGTGTGCTTCTTGTACATTGATATGCATCTCCTTTTTTAGGTTAGGGAAATTTTCGTATATGATTTTGTTGAAAATATTTTCTGTACATGGGTTTCTTCTTCCTCCTCTATTCCTATTATTCTTAGATTTGATCTTTTCATGGTATCTCAGATTTTCTGGACATTTTGTGTCCTTTTTTTTTATTGTTGTTGTTTGTTTGTTTTTAACATTTTCTTTGATTAAGAAACTGTTAAGGTTTCTCCTATTATGTCTTCAATGCCCAAGATTCTCTCTTCCATCTCTTGTACTGTATTGGTGAGGATTGCTCCTGAGGTTCTTGTTTGAATTCCTGAATTTCTTACCAAGAGTTGCCTTGGTGGTGGTGTTTCTTCAAATAGTGACTTTAAAATAGTGACTTGAACTATTTTATTACTTTCCTTCCACTGGTCTTTGTGTTTTCATAGGTTTCCTTAAGGGATTTGTTCGTTTCCTCTTTAAGGATCTCTATCATATTCATAAATGCTGTTCTAAGATCTTTGTCTGGTGTTTCAGCTATGTTGGGATTTTCAGCGCCAACTGCAGTAGGGTTACTGGGCTTCAGGTGAGACATATTGCCCATGCTGGTTTTGATTATGTTTTTATGTTGCCATCTAGGCATTTGGGTTCTGGAAGATTGTAATTCTACATGCTGGTGTCTGGTCTTTGCTGAGCAGTTGTTTTACTCCTCATTTTCTGTTGCCTTCTCTGGTTCTTATGAGGCTGTGGAAGCTGTATGTTGCCTGTATTTGCGTGGAACTCAGAGGACATCAGTGTTCCCTTTCCTCCCTCTTCCTTCCCCTTCAACCCTCTCTCATGGTCCCCATGCTCTCAATATACTCAGGAGATCTTTTCTTTTTCTACTTACCATGTAGATTAGATCCATGTATGTCTCTCTTAGGGTCCTCATGTTGTCTAGGTTCTCTGGGTTTGTGAATTGTAGGCTGGTTTTTCTTCGCTTTATGTCTAAAAGCCACTTATAAGTGAATACATACTATATTTGTTTTTCTGGGTCTGAGTTACCTCACTCAATATGATGTTTTCTATATCCATTGATTTGCCTGCAAATTTCAAGATGTCATTTTTTCCCCACTGTGTAGTACTCCATTGTGTAAATGTGCCACATTTTCCTTATCCTTATCAATGGGCATTTAGGTTGTTTCCAGGTTCTGGCTATAACAAACAATGTTGCTATGAACATAGTTGAGCACATAACCTTGTGGTACGATTGAGCATCTTTTGAGTATATACACAAAAGTGGCATTGCTAGGTCTTGAGGAAGGTTGTTTCCTAATTTTCTAATAAATCACCATGGTGATATCCAAAGGGGCTGTACCAGTTTGCACTCCCACCAACAATGGAGGAGTGTTCCCTTTACCCTACAACCTCTCCAGCATAAGTTGTCATCAGTGTTTTTGATCTTGGCCATTCTTACAGGTATAAGATGGAATCTCAGAGTTATTTTGATTTGCATTTCTCTGATTCAGTGCCCTTTTTTTTTATCCAAATAGTATGAATATGTACTTTTGAAGCTAACCCTACCTAAGTCTAACTACATGCAGCTGCCATGCTGTGTGTGAGGAAACCCATGACAGCCAAGCAAAGATAGAATATGGAGATAGAATGATGACCAGCCAGCCCAAGACATCCAACCGCTCAAACCTATGCCATACTTAGGCATGGAGGATCTATTTAGGACGTTTCTGTTTCATCAGATTCAATATGGTAAAAAAAAAAAAATCCTGAGAAATGCAGTTGAAATCAGTTAATCCTGTGCAACTGCTAGAACAAACATCATGGACTAGGTAACTTATAAACACATTTGTTCCACATGGATCTGAAAGCTACTAGTCAGCAAGCCACTAGAGGGATTGGGTTGTGCTGGACACCCTCTTATGAAACACAGACCCCCAACTTTTCACTGTCTTCATGTGTCTCTTTGGGTCTCTTATGACGGTATTGATCTTATTAGTGAAGGTTCCGTCATGATCTAATAGCCTCCTAAAGCCCCATCATACTGGCAAGTAGGACATGAAGACCATAACAACTTTGTGATCCCCACTGAGCCAGACCCACCATTTGTAGCCATTTCCGCCATCACAGTCATGATGGAACTGAGTCCTTTTCATATTCCAGACCCCACATAAGAGCAAAATAAATGTTTTTCACAATAAAATAGGAAGTTGACAAAAATATTTTTTTCCTACCATGGAGTGCCAAAAGATATTTAAATGAAAAATACCTGTTGAAAACAAGTTCAAATACTATTATTAAATAAAAATGACAGTGGACCATTGCTTTGAACTGAGTATTCCTACACTGGGCCCTAATTCAGGTCACCAGAATCAGTCTGAACTTCCATGCCACCAAGGGAGAAACAGATCCAGGTCTTGGTGACTCACACCATTAATCCCAGCCCTAGGGAGGTGGAGACAGGGGCATATGGCTTGACAGAGAGGAATATAAAGGGAAGAGACAGGAACTCAGTGGAGTGTGGAGTCTGAGGATTCCTGGGGAGAGGATCTCGACCTTTTGGTCTGAAGGTTTGGTAGAGGTTAAAGGTCTCTCCAATGGCTGACTGCTCTGCTTCTCTGATCTTCAGCTTTATCTGTCTCTGGGTTTTTATTATTTGGGCTATAGATAGGTTATTTCTCTATTGTACTATATCCCTATACCAGCCTTAAAAAAAAGTAATCTTGAAGTGAGGGTTTGGGTTTAGTTTATTCAGTGGGTTATGGAAGGGAAGGGTGAGAGGGAGGGAGGGAGGGAGAGAGAAAGAGAGAGCTTGAGGGTGCAAAAGCGGGGGAAGAGGCAGAGGCAGCAGCCACCTCTTCAGAAGAGGGACTGGACAGAGAGAGAGCACAGACTGGGAGCGGAAGGAACATCCCCTTGCCCCAATGGAAAGGGGAGTGGGCGGGGCTTGTCTCTTAAAGGGACAGGACAGACCATTACAGCCAACATGACTGTGACAAGTGTGAGGGCTCTGTGACTTTTACAGTAAGTACCAGACTAGCCATGGGTACATAGTGAGATTATGTCTCAAAGGGGGAAAAAAATCCCTTTTTTTCAATAAAGAGAAACTATAAAAATCAGATGTATGAAGAGAAAGTTTCTTATTTATTATTAAACTATCTAGCAGGTACAAACAATAGAGGAGAGGCAAATGTTTTATATCTCCCTTGGCCTACCACTATCCAAAATAGAGAATCTATTCATCAAAATTCCCTAATAATAACCAATTCAAAAACAATAATTTTGGGCTAGGGATATAGTTCAGTGACAATTTTTGGAATGAATGCATGCAACCCAGTCTTGTTTTCAGTCCCCAGAGTCATGCAAGAGACAGGATGACCTTGCAGATTTCAACATATTTTATATATTTTGATAAATCCTCAAATTCTTTTTGTGCACATTTGTCACATTATTTGCCATTGGTAGCAACCTCAGATTGGTTTCCAGCCAGTTCCTTTGTATTCATTACTCTGTGCTGCTGGGTGTCTTAGTTAGGGTTTCTACAGCTGTGAAAAGACACCATGACCACAGCAACTCTTATAAAGGAAAACATTTAATTGGGACCTACAGTTTCAGAGATTTAGTCCATTATCTTCATGGCAAGAAATATGGTAGCACTTGGGCAGACATGGTGCTAGAGAAGAAGCTGAGGGCTCTAGATCTTGATCTGCAGGCAGCAGAAGGACACTGTTAGCAACAGTGAGCATAGCTTGAGCATCTGAGACTTCAGAGCTTGCCTCAGTGACACACTTCCTAATATTGGCGCTCCCAGTGGGCCAAGAGTTCAATCACATCAGTCTCGGGTCCATTCCTAGTCAAGCCACCAGGCTGTGACAGAACAGTTGACAGAAGCAGCTTCAGAGACAGAAAATGTGAGTTGCTCGTGGCTTTGAAGGACTCAGGTTATTCATGTTTGTCCTCAGGGTAGAGGAGCAGGGGCAGGGGAGAGTTACTGACATCATGGAGAACAGGAGGCCGAGAGACAGATGGGATGGGAGCAGGCACAAGACACATCCCCCACACATACACACATGTATAGGACTCACCCTCAGAGACTTAATTCTTACAGGCTCTATCTTTTAAAGTTTCCAGAGCCTCTCACAATCATATCACCAGCTGGGGATAAGCCTATGGGATTCCATGTCATATTTAAACCATAACAAAATATTGTTTTTATCAGAACAAAAATATTTTTGAGACGGGTTCTTGCTATATAACCCTGGGTGACCTGAAACTCACTATGTAGGTTACGCTGGCCATGAACTTGAGGTCATCTTCCTACCTCTTCCTCCTGAGTGAGTGCTGGGGTTACAGGTCTGTACTACCATGCCTCACTTCTAAAATATCTCTTGACCAATTTACATTATCTTTCTTGGACTACAGTTGTATCAAATGCCTACCATAGGCTAGCAGACGGGAATGGGTGGAATTAGGTCATTCACCTCCTTCTCAAAGCTTTGCTAACATTCTGAAATCATCTATCATCTATCCTGAAATGATATAAGGAATATCTTGCAGAATTAAAAAAGTACATTTCCATCCCCAACTCCTCCACCATACCTTGACTCATGCATCTCTTTACCTTCCTGCTCATCTGTATCCTTAACAATATCCTTCACAGTCACTGGAGGTCTTCGAGTTACTCTAGCCAATAATCAAAGCTAAGGAGAAAGTATGAGAACCCTGATTCTGTAGCTGGCCGGTCAGATATGGAGGACACAACCTGGCGCTTACAGTTAGCACTGGATGACTTAAGAGGTCTTAGGAGACTGACACTTGGTCTATGGGATCTGAAAAGTGGCAGAACCGAATTGGATTGCAGGTTGACAATACTGCTGGCTATTTCCTTAGTATATGTGTGATGGGTAGGAGATTCCCATACATTTTGGTCATAGGAGTGTAGTGGGCTGTGTTAAATATGAAAAAGGGAAAACCAGGTAACTTCATTTGCAGCTGATAATCTTCACTATCTGTAGATGTCTTAGCCTGAGAAATAAAGCAGGTAAGGCAAATCCAGAGGTCCAGAAGGACCTATCATGTAAGAACCTCCCTTCGTTTCTATTATTCTTGAGGACGTGTGCACATACTCTCTTCACCAGTATCCCCAGTGTTGTGGTTTGAATGAGAATGGCCTCCATAGGCTCCTATGTTTGAATGTTTGGTCCACATTGGGAAGGATTGAGAGGTGTGGTCTTGTTGAAGGAGGTGTGTCTCCAGGAGGGAGCTTTGAGGTTTCAAAAACCCACGCATTCCTAGTTAGCTCTCTCTTTGTTTTGTACTTGTAATCTTACATAAGCTCTCAGCTACTGCTCCAGATCCATGCCTGATTGGCTGCTGACGTGACGGTCATGACACCTAACACCATGGAACTTTGATTCTAGAGAAATGGTATGTATGCAAGAGTGTATGGCAAGAGTGTATGTACACACACGCGCGCACACACACACACACATATGCACAGAGGTATTCTTTTTTTTCTTCCATTTCATTACACGACAGGTCACACCTCATCCTGCAGTTACCAACATCATGTGATTTCTTTATTACTCCCTTACAAATAGACCCCTTGTGGTGGTTTGAAAGAAAATGGTCCCCAAAGGGAGTAGCACTATTAGGAGTTGTGGCCTTGTTGGAGGAAGTGTGACTGTGGGGGTGGGCTCTGAGGCTTTTTCTCAAGCTTCACTCAGTACGACAGCTGCAAGATGCAGCATTCTCAACCCCAGCACCACATCTGCCTGCATGCCGCCCGCCATGCTTCCCTTCATGACCATAATGGACTGAACCTCTGAAACTGTAAGCGAGCCACCCTCAATTAAAGGCTTTCTTTATAAGAGTTGCTGTGGTCATGGTGTCTCTTCACAGCAGCAGTAAACCTAAGACACCCTCTTTTCTTACTGTGTTTTATACTATTTTAATTGTGTCTCTTAAGAACCTGTATTTATTTATTGACTTACATATTTGCTATATTCTTCCCCAAGAAGAATGTGTCATCTGTAGTGGGAAAGGACATTTTCCCCCCCTCTCAGTTATTAAGGTGATCTAGTACTTGGCAGGATTTTTTTTTTCTCTAACAGTTAGGCTTTGCAGGCAAGTGTTCTACCCCTGAGCCATATCCCCAGTTCTGCAAACTCAGTACTTGCAGCAGTGGCCATCAGTTAGAAGAGTTGTTTACATATTTTGTGAGACTGTACGAGCACCCCCTGGACTTACTCTCTCAGAGGATCTGAATTCAGTTCCTGTACCCATGTCAGGCAGCTTACAGTTGCTATAAATCCATCTCCAGTGGGAGTGGGGACATCCCTGGCTTCAAAAGAAACCTGCAGTCATTGTGTACAGATATACCGAGTTAAGAAGAACACAGAACACGGCTAGAATTTGGGGCTTTATCATTATTATTGCTGTTGCCGGGGATTGAATTGGAAATTTTTACTTTTTTCGTAAAAAACAACTTTGTGGCCTCTGGACCTTTACAAGGGTTCCAAGGATGAAATTAACATTGCCAGGCTTGCATACTAAGTTTTTTTTTGTTTTTTGTTTTTTTTTTTTTTAAAAAAAAAGATGATTTGGTTTTTGGAGACAGGGTCTCATTATGTAGTCCAGGCTGGCGCCAAACTCCTAGTCCCTAGTGTCTACCCCTGAATGATGCAGTCATGGGTGCTGCCTTCATGCCCAGCTTAGGAAATTCCTTTAAGGATAAAAAGTGTCTTTTGTAAACAAGACTGTAAGATGCTTGAACAGAAATACCAGTGAGAAGGAGAAGCAAAGCCATCCAATCACCGTTAAGAACTCAATGCAGTGCTGGCAGTGGATGTTACACAGCCATGGGAAGTCACCGCATCAGGTCTCCGGGCCACGGGAGAAGCAGTTTCTCTGGCTTTCTCTGAGGAGGCACTGCAGCAGAGTTAGGAAGTGTGTGGGAGTAGAGAAAAACACCGGCTCTCCATCCTCCCACAGTGAGAAAAAACAACACATGAGGCTCCTGTACCCAGATGTGGGGGTGGGTGCCCTACAGCTCAGCTCTAACACTATCCACCTGGAGGTTACTTCACACAGGCTAAGTGACGACCCAAGACCAAGAGACTGCCTCTTCCTCAGACACCAGCTGTAAGCCCCAGCTATGTGATCTGTGCTCTGACTAGCTGGCTACATGTTTGCTATCCCATGAACTTCTTCCTTGGGTTCAAACTTTGCTAGTGTACACTCAGGTTCCTAAGGAAGGAAAAAGCAAGCCGGTGTGCATTGAAGATTCTACATGGTCAAATGACTAAATTTCATAACTGTGGAAAGTTAAAATGGTATAGTCCAAAGCTAAGTTAGCTTGGGCTATTTCTAGTCCCACTGAAAGCCACTCCCTGCCCACCTCTATGACCAAACTAACATGGTGTGCCTACCAAAAAAACAAACAAACAAACAAAAAAACTATCCAAAAACTAGAAAAACCCTTTAAAATGTATTTTTAGCAAGCCACTTTCTCCCTCCAATCTAAAAGCTAAGAATATCACTATAGCACAAGGCTCAAAATCAGAAACAGATTTCCAGGCTTTGTCCTAATCTACCTACCTGATGTTTCTAGCAATGTATTTTGAAAGTGTCTTGATTTGTAACTTTATTTTTTCTCTTACTATAAAAGATCCATGAAACTGTGCATGATGACCTATGTCTATAATCTCAAAATTTGGGAGGCAGAGGCAGGTGGATCTCTGTACATTCCAGGTCAGCCTGGTCTACATAGAAAGTTCCAGGTCAGCCAGAGTTACATAATAGAGAGGCCTTGTTTCAAATAAAACAAAACAAACAAACAAACAAACAAAAGCCCATATGAGATTGTTACCACATTGAAACATGGGATCGGAAGTGACCTGAGTCTCTGTTCCTGGGTCACAATTACTCATACTGGGTTCCACAATAAACTATCCTTTTTTCCTTTCAATGTGGTAGCTGGCTTTTGTTGTTGTTGACATAGGAAATAATTCATGGAAATACTTTACTTAGGCTTACCCATGTATAAAGAATTCAGATGTAAAGTTAGATGAAAGGATATACTGGCAAGGTATGGGGGCAGGGCTAACTCGAAAAAAGTAAACCCAAGTGCTGGGCTTGGTGGTGTAGGGTTGCAATCCTAGTACTTGGAAAGTCAAAATAGGAGGATTAGTAGTGATGACACCCTGGACTATATGAGATGACCCTGTTTTAAAAAGAGAACAAAAATTAGAACAACATGAAAGATCATTAAATTTTCCTTTTTTATTCAAAATAGATTTTTTTCTTTCATATAATATGTTCTGACCACAGTCTATCCTCTTCCCTAGATGCATTCCTCCTTATTGCATGAATTCTAATTAATCTTAATACTAAAAATCCAGAGCCAGATATAAAGGTAAATACTGGAAGATCAGAGAGACAAAGGAACAAGCCACAGCTAACTCTTTCCTTGCTAACTCCTCAGCCGAACAGGGACTGAGCTCCTGTTTCCTCCTGCCTTATATTTCTCTCCCTGCCCAGACCTCTAGACCTCTATGGTTAACTGGTGGCTAGCCCCACCCTCTGATCTTCAGGAAAACTTTAATTGTTAGAGCACAAACAAAATATCACCACATCCCTTCTGTTTCCTCTTCAGAAAAGAGTGGGCCTACAAGAGAGACAGTCAAACACAACAAAACACGATACAAGAAGACAAGGCAAAAGCCCTCATATCCAGGCTGGACAAGACAACCCAACAGGAAGAAAAAAGTCCCAGGAACAGACAATGAGTCAAAGATACACCTACTGTCACTGCTAAGAGTCTCACAAAACCACCAAGCTTACAGCCACAACATATATGCAGAGGTCCTGGTGCAGATCCATGCAGGTCTGCACTTGCTCCTTCTGTCTCTTTGAGTCCATTATCCAAGTGTTTTACAGAGTTTGGTCTCTAGCCACGCAAAGCTTCTTGAAGGTTGTTAGATGGGACTGAAAATTCAACCTTCTTCCTTCTGTGATGATTCATGTTTATCACCCTAGCGTGGAGAAGCTGAGAGTTCAAGGCCATTCTGGGCTGCATAGTAAGTGCCAGGCCAGCCTGCGTCAAAGTAAGACCCTGGCCTCCCATTCTCTGCCCTCCCTCTAAGAAAGACAAAGTCTGAGCTCTCTGATTTTCTGATGACTTTAGTTTCTGGTGCTGGGCCTTATCTGGAGCCTGTCTCTGGCTCCAGCCTGAGCTATCTAGTTAGAATAAAATCAGTTATGATTTTAAAAAAAGAGGGGGAGGGGCTATCATTCATATAAAAGATACTTTTTACCCTCAATAAATGATTTTAGGAACTTGGGGACATGCACTTGAGATTACAGGGTATGACCCTGTCTCAGAAACCAAGGACAGAGAAAGAAACTAAGAAATTTAAACTAAGCCTGCCTGGTGGCTCATGCCTATATCTGTAGCATCTGGGAGGCTGAGGAAGGAGGATCACAAGTTTAAGACTGAACAGTGAGACCTCATCTCAAAAACAAAACCAGAGCAAAACTGAAAAAGCTCTGAACTCCAGGCCTTACATATTCTCCCCAGTGCCTGTGTAGCCAGTGTGCTGGTGGATATGGACAGGTGGTTCAGGACCTGGCCTTCTTCTTCATCTCTAGTGATGCAGTGAACACTTGTCCGTTAGATCTCTCAGTGTTGAGAGTTTAGGTTTAACAATGAGTCTCGACTGTTTCTGTTCTCAGGGCTCATAGGTCAGCTGATGGGATGAATGCAGAAAAGCACAGATGTGTGTGTGTGTTGTGTTGTGTGTGTTTTGTGTGTGTGTGTATGTCTTTTTCTTTTTGTGTTTTGTTTTTCTTCTCGTTTTTCAAAGCTGGGGGATGGAGCCCTCTTTTTGACTTAAGCTTAAGCTTGGGCCTGTTTGTCTTTGTTACGATTTTTCCAATAATAGTGAATAATTATGGCACAGTGGGTGGGTTTTATCTGCATTTTTCAGAAATTAACAGTAAATTGTAAAGAGAACCAGCAAAAGGGAGGGAGTGTCAGAGGGGAACATATGGGGAAAAGTATAATAATACAAAACTCAATATCTTGTATGCTAAGCTAAAAATTAATTTAAAAAAAATAAATTGCAAGTACCAAATGGAATCATTAAATGAAACTCTGTCTCAAAAACTAACACAGTGGTGGGTGTGATGCTATTACACCTTTATACCTTTAATCTCAGCACTCGGGAGCCAGCTGGTCTACACAGCAAGTTCCAGGCCAGCCAGGGCTTCATGAGGTTACAGTTCCAAGTATCTGGGCATGAAGTTAGGAGGTAGAGATAGGAGGATTGCCTCGAAATAAAGGAAGCCAACTGGTCTACATAGGGAGTTCTAGGCAAATCAGGGTTACACAAGAGGATGGAGCTCCAAATGAAGCAAACAAGCAAAGAAAAATAAAAGCAGGTTACAAGGCAAAGGTTATAGTTCAGTGATTGAACATCTGCCCTGGCAGGTTACCATCCCAAGCACCACAACCCCTAATCATTTATCCACATGTACACGCATATTCACACAAAAAGGAAGGGAGGGAGGAAGGGAGGAGGGGAGGGCATAAGGGCTGGGGAGGAAAGCTGGGAGGAGCTGAAGAGAAAGAGAAAGGTAAGAATGAAGTTAGGCAGACTCATGCCTACAGGCCAAGGTACTTGGGAGGCTGAGAAATCTCCCTCTTTCTCTATCAGACAGGAGCTCACTATGTAGCCCTTGCTGGCGTTGCAATTTGGATGATAGACATGAGCCACCACACTCTTCTTCAACTACAACGCCCTCTTTTAAAAAAGAAATTAATGACTACAGATATTACTCAGTCGCTAAAGGCAACAAATAAAAAAGAAAATTAAAAATGTAAATATTTTCTGCTGGGTGTAGTATCTGTAATCCCAGAATTTAGGAGATAGAGACAGGAGATTTCTGGGCCACCCTTGGCTACATGATTAGTTCAAGGACTAACAAAACAAACAAAATACTCAGTATACCTTTAATCCCAGTACTCGGGGAGGCAGAGGCAGGCAGAACTTTCAAAGTTCAAGGCCAGCCTCGTCTACAAATCAAGTCCCAGGCCAGACAACTAGGACTACACAGTAAGATACTTAAGAAACACAGGAAAAGTAAAAATTCTCAACTGGATTTGTTGGTGCAGACCTGTAATCCTATCTACCGAGGGAGGGAAAAGAATCACAAATCCAAGGCCCACTTGGCGACAGAGAGAGGTCAAGACCGCCTTGGCGCATTAGTGAGCTCCTGCCTCAGAGCGCAAGAGGGAGTGGAGGAGTAACTCAGCAATAAAGTGCTTGGCTGGCATGCGGAAAGCCTGGACTCCAACATGCAGAACACAAGACAAAGCTTGTGGACTCGGCATTATTCTTAGGACACCGAGGTGAGAAAACCAATGATCTCTGTCTGTCTAGTAAGCTGTAACCTTCTGAGTGCAGCAAAGGCATCGATCGTGCCTTTGTACCCCTAAAGTCTGTTTTAGAGTCGTCAGCACTTAATAAATGGCTGAATCCATCATGAATGAGCAAAAACAGAGAGAAGCAGCTTGTGGGCCTCCCCCTTCCTCACTCTCAAACATTATTTGTCCCAGCTCTTCTGGAGCACATGATGGCTCATGGTCACCACCTACGCATACCCATGAATAAACCTGTGGGGTGTCGCCTGGCTTCCCCCAGGCTGGAACCAGGGCACCAGCCCGAAAGGGAAGCAGGTGAGAGACATTCTGTACCAGGACTTTTGCCCTGTCTGGGTCGGAGCCACTTGGCTCCGGCCTCCCTCACCACGCCTGGGAATCAAGCTGGAGGATGTGTCCTTGAAGTTACTGCAGTGCTAAAGAACTCAGCGAAGAGTGGGTGAGAATCTGAATATTGAGAAGTGGCAATGGGGGCCTTTAGCAAATTTACTGAAGAAAGTGAGAAGCCCCAAGACTAGAGTCACTTGTTCAGCTCCCAAGCCATTACCCAGGACTTCCTGGAGATACAGTGAGGAGGAGCCAGCCACCTTAATGGAGCGGACAGAGCAGTGGGGGGGGGGGGGGGAAGAGCAACCAAACGAGACGTGACTGGGTCACTTCAGCCATACACACTTACATTTTCAATTCAGCTCTGCAGCAATGAAGTGACATCTCAATATGTTGCATGAATAATAACAACCCAGAGAAAAATATTGAGGTTCAAGCTGAAGATCAGAAAAGCAAAGCAGCCAACCACTAGAGAGACCTTTTACCTTTACCAAATCTTCAGGCCAAAAGGGCAAGATCTTGTTTCCACGAATCCTCAGACCCCGCACTCCACTGAGTTCCTGTCTCTTCTCTTTATATTCCTCTCTCTGCCCAGTCAGATCACTCCGCTCCTGTCTCCACCTCCCTACTGCTGGGATTAAACGTGTGTGACTCCCAAACACTGGGATTAAAGGTGTGAGTCACCACCACCTGGATCTGTTTCTGGACCATTCTTGTGTAGCCCAGGGTAACCTTGATCTCTTAGAGATCTGTCTACTGCCTCTGTCTCCTGAGTCCTGGGATTAAAAGTGTCTCTCACCACTCCACCTGTATTCCAACTAGTGTGGCTGCTTTGCCCTCTGATCTTCAGGCAAGATTTATTTATTAAAACACAAATAATATACCACTTTACCAATATCGTGACCTTCAAAAACTAAGGAAACATATGCATTGCATTTTAACAGTTCTAGGGACTGAACCTAGAATCCTGTGTATGCTATGCTAGCCAAACACTCTATGTATAAAGCTATACATCTCCAGCTTTCTGACTTTTATTTTGAAACAAGGTTGCATTAAGTTTTTTTTTTTTTTTTTGGTTTTTTCGAGACAGGGTTTCTCTGTGGCTTTGGAGCCTGTCCTGGAACTAGCTCTGTAGACCAGGCTGGTCTCAAACTCACAGAGATCCGCCTGCCTCTGCCTCCCGAGTGCTGGGATTAAAGGCGTGTGCCACCATCGCCCGGCTGCATTAAGTTTTGAAAACTGACTTGAACTAAGTAGTTAAGGCAGGCCTTGAACTTGAGGCCTTTCTCCCTTACCCTCCTAACTAGCTGGGAGTGCAGGCCTGTGTCACCAGGTAGGCTGCATGTATTTTATAGCCAGAATAAGGAGAGATGAACAGGGATAGGAGTAGGAAGAGATTATAGCCTGAGGGAGCAAGTTGCCAAGGAATGGAACTGAAAACTGCAGGTGGGCAGGGGCTGGATTTCCTAAGGCAACTTCTGGGAGCCATTAAATAGTGACTCAAGGAAGCAGAGAGGATAGTGATTTAGGTAGCGTTCTAGCTTTGCTCCTAACCTCAGTTATTTCTTGTGCCTTAGTTTGCTTGCCTGAAAACAACAACAACATCAACAAAAACAAGTGGAAGGAACGACGGGGTGGACTCACTGATTCTGAAAATGTGATTTTCGAAAAGTGCTCCGCTGGAAGAAATCCTCAAACCACTTGTAAACCATGGCACAGTTAATGCTGGTTCTGGGCCCCTCAAAGATTTAGTTCAAGCAACAAGTAGGTTAACTACAAGTCACTTTTGCAAGGTAGAAGGAAGCTTACTTTGTTAAGCTGGCTTGTTTGGAGACTTTAATACAGATTTCTCAGGGCTTCTGCTTGGTCTCTGCCTGTTCTGTTCATAGTAGTTTGAAACAATGGCCTGCAGCTTTTATGTTCTCTCTCTACTCTTTTGTGGGGGATAGAATGCTGTGCTAGGAAGCATCTACTACTGAGTCATCGTAGGATGCACTGAGTTTAATTTTCACATTAGACCCCTGTGAACATTTATTATGAGCCAAGGTTGCACTAGGTACTTTTGTGAAAAATAAAAACCCCTTTTGGACAGATATAAAAGCTGAGGCCTCACTAGATCACCAACACCTAAGTGTGTCCCCTCTGCTGGGAACGGCCACTCTGGTTGCCCATTACAGGTGTGCCAAGTACTGAATCTGTCTTTTGCTCAATGACAGGAATCGGCATGTACTGACTAACTGGCTAACTCCAGAGCTCGTGATGCTGGTTTCCCTACTTATAGCCAGGGACAACTTTTTACTCCATAAACAGGAGAGGATGTTGTCCCCCTCGGTCTTTTCTGGGTGAGGAATGCGCTTTTTATAGTTTGGGATATGTTTACTTAGTCTCTGCCAGCACCGGTTATTTCAGCCTAGTTTCGTCCTTCACTGTCCTCACACGCTGTATTCCTACGTTTCCTCCCTGCAAAACGCAACTAACTCAAGAACACATGCTGTTTGTGTGCGTGTGCCAGCCAAGAAATTTCACTCCCCTCCGTCTCCAAGGCTGCCTACCTTTCTATAAATAATTGTTCTCTTCCCTCCCTTTAGACCTCGGAGTAGTTTGGCCACATTAACGCACGCACGCCGGCACACACACTTTCGGCGCGGGGGTGTGGGCATGAGTGACCTTGTGAAGGTACTAGCCCACTGGGGACAGGATTAGCAAACCTGAAACCTCTGCAAATATTTGGCTTCCTCCCGCATTCTTCCCGAGGCTTCTGGCTGTCTCGTGCCTGCCTCACCTAGTACCCTTTGCGCTCGCTCCGCCACACAAAGCCCAAGCCGCCTATCTCCTCTTCGCAAACCCTGAGAACTTCATTCCGCACGTTAAAACTCGTCGGTGGCGGTGGCGGGCAGGACTGGGCATGCTCAGTGGCGGGGACAGGTCTGGGAGGCGAGGAAGCCGCATTTGAAGTGGCTCGGCCTCGGGATGAGGGGGAGGCGGGTGCCCCGGCTGGGGTCCGTGGAGGTTCCCGGTGCAGCACGCGAGGCCGACATGCTGCGGGCGGGAGCAGCCAGCCCGGCGCGCGGAAGCCAGGTCGCCGAAGACACGGGGGCGCCGGCGGGAGGAGGGGAGGAGCGCCCGGGCCGCCAGCCCCCGGCCTCGGCGCTAAGGCTGCCGGATAACAAGCCGCAGGGAGGGTCGGAGGCCGGGAGAACGCCCGACCATGACCTCCAGCGAGGCTGCCTGAACCGGAGCCCGCGCAACGCCCCGCCAGCCCCGGGCATGGGCGAGCGCGGCGCGCAGCACGAGCGCGCGGCCCTGCAGTCCCCCGGGGCCCCCGAGGGCGCCGCGGCCACCGTGAACGGGCTGCTGCACAACGGCTTTCACCCGCCGCCTGCCTGCAGCCGCGACCCGCTCCCTGCACGCTTCCAGCTCTCGTCAGAGCTGCAGCCTCAGCCGCAGCAGCAGCCGCTGTTCTCCCAACATGATTCTCCGGCCAAGAAATGCCGGCTGCGGAGAAGGATGGACTCCGGGAGGAAGAACAGGCCGCGTAAGTCCCGACGCGAGGGGAGCGGCGGTGCCCGCGGTGGAGGGGACGGCCAAGCGCCCGCTCGGGACTGCAGCTTCCCTTAGAGGCGCCGAGCGCTGAAGGTGGTGGCCCTCGGTGGCGCCTGGCTAGTCCTATCCGCCTGACAACTAGCTGTAGCTGGTCTCGCGGTCACAGTAGGAAAAAGGCGAATGCTCTGCCCGCCCTTATTGATGGCCGGGATCATGCACCAGACTGATCTTGGATCTGGGGCTAGGGACAGGGAGGGCTGGTACAGCCCCGGCTCATTGCTCCCTTGTCCGAGCACATCTTTTGGGGCTTGCAGCTCAGGCTACCAAGCTTGCCCTTTGAATCGCAGAGTAACCGTATCTTGGGTCCATTGGCAAGCTTAAGTCTGGAGGCGTGGAGTTTGACAATCCACCAAATCACAGCCTATTAAACAGTGTTTCTATACAGCCAGTGAGACGGCCTGTGTAGAGGGAAACACCCACTAACACCATGTGGGCCGGAACTGTGCGGACCAATGAGGCCTGCAGGTGGATTGTTTTATTTATTTATTTTTTTTCTGGAGTGGGTAGAGTTGAGTGTAATTGTACAGCGCCGAAAGTGCGTTGTTTCACAATCCGAGGCTTGTATATATAATGGTAGATTCTAAAGGGTACCTTCCCCTCCTGGCGTTCTGGGATGTCAGTTTGTAGGTAGAGTTTACGACTGTGGTTTTTTTGTTTGTTTGTTTGTTTTAATTAGAGCCTAACTCCATTCAACTGGTTACCTCTTTGTGAGTGTCTTTAATGAAGCTTATAAATGGCAAAAAGCAAAGTAAGTAGAGTGCATGGGAAATTGAACGCATCCAAACGCGAACTTTTTGCATATAAAATTACTGTTTGGTGTTGGGAAGTGACGAGATCGGGTTTGAATTTCTGTAAAAGTTTGATCTTTGGCAAACAGCATAACGCCTTCAGCCTTTGTTCGTGATTACTATCTCTTTTCATAGCTGTTCGTTAGTGCATTCGTTTCTAAAACTTTGAAAAATGTTTTAACATGACTGAGGGTGAATCCAGTGCGTGCATTTTGTAGGTCTGAAATGTTCAGGTGTTTGGAATTTGGGAGCTATACAGCAGGCTTGGTTTGGCTGTGGCTGTAAGACAGTTAATTAGTATCTGAGTTTCTACGTACTTTTTTATAGTTCTTGAGATATTATTTTTATGAACTTCGCATTGCCAGCTCCCTGTGTCTTATTCATTTGTTTTACTTCTGTGAAGCCCCATTTTTGTTGTTTCTCTGATCTACATTTGTAAAGAGTTTTTCTATAGCTTTCAATGACAATAGCTAGGCTGGGGTGGGGAGTCTGAGTCAGGAGACTCCAATTTGAGGCCAGCCCAACCTAGACAGTGAGTTGTAGGGGTGGCAGAGGCAGAGTTGCTGGTTTAAATCGCGTTTTTCTTCCTGTGGTTTTTCTTTTTTACCGTGTGGTGGTGGGTATGTGGGTGTGAGCATGCCACAGCAACTGAGGGAGATCAGAGGACAATTTGGAGGAGTTGATCTCTCCTCCCCACATGTGGGCTCCAGTGATCAAGCTCAGGTCACCAAAGTCCTCGTGGCGGCAAGGGCCTTTCCCTGCTGAGCTCTCTCTGGCCTCTTCTGGGGTTTATGAGACCTGGTTTTGTGATCCAGCCCCAGGCTGGCCTGTATCTCTTGGTATTCCTAATTCCTCAACTGCCCGGAGTGCAAAGGTCACAGGCCTGTACCATCATACCTTGCTCTGCATTTCTTAAAATACTTTTTGAGGAATTGGAAATACAATGATTTGAGGAAGGAAAAAAAACTAAGCCTTAACTGTGCTTACAAAGCTATAGAGATTATTTTAAAATACAAGAAGATGTAAACTGTGTGCTTTGTGTCAGAAGTTAAGTAGCTTTGTGTTTCTTACATAAAAGTAAAAACTTTGAATTCTTTTTATTTACAAATTCTGTTATTTATAAGTTATTTATTTTCCTTTTTTTCCCCCTCCAGATAGGATCTCCTGTAGCCCAGACTGGCCTCAAACTCCAAGTGTAGTCAAGAATAACCTTGAACTCCTTGATCCTCCTGTCTCTACAGTAAACCTTCACACTTGGTTTATTTTCAACTTTTTGTTTGTTTTTTGAGGCAGAGTCTCATTATGTAACATGGGCCATCCCGGGAACAAGCTAATTGTAAAGATCCGCCTGGCTCTGCCTTTTGATTAAACGTGTGTGCCTCCAACCAGACCTATTTACAGTTTTTTATAGGATTGAATCAAAGCTTGTTTTTCATTGTCCTATTATGTTTAATTTTCTTAGATTTGGATCACACATTAGTTTTTTTTAAATTTTTTATGTGTATAAATGTTTTTCTTCCACATATATTTTTATACTATGTGCTTGCCTGGTGCCATCAGAGGTAAGAGGGTGTCAGATCTCCTGGTACTGAAGTCACAGATAGTTGTGAGCCACCATTTAGGTGCTGGATCGAAACCTATGTTCTCTGCAAGAGCAGCTAATGCTGTTAACTACTGAGCCATCTCTGCAGCCCTGAGCACATGGTTCTGAAATAGATTGTGCACGCTCTAAGGAGTACACCTGTACATTTCACTACCAAAATTTCTTACTTAAAACTAGGTTTAGCACAAGAGAGACGGCTTGGCAGTTAAAAGTGCATGCTGCTTTTCCAGGGCCTCCATCAGAAGACTCAGCTATCTGTAACTCTGGCCCTGTGGGATCTGATACCCTCTTCTGACCCGTAAGGACACTTGCACATATGCCACAGACACATGCACGTATAATATAAAACAAACAAAACACACACACACGTACACACACTGAAGACCAAAAGTGTAAACTCAGTCTATCAGTATGAAGGTTTTCTAATCTAGAGATCAAGTCAGGAGGCTGAAGGAATAGCTCCATAGAAGATGTAGATATTCAAAAGCTGGTTTATTCCCAGCACCCTCCAAAAAAAGTCAGATCAGTTCTACTAAACCAGGAGAGGGGAATGTTGTCTATTTCCTGCACATCTAAATGGCATCCTACTTACTTCTTCCCTGGAGACCTTTTCTACGACTGCCTTCTTCATCCGGGTTCCTTAGTTCCTTTGCCTGCCCCTGCTACCTAGAAGTCACAAATACAGGACCAGAGCTCTTGGAATGCTGGAGTTGAACTCGATGTTGTTTGTTATACTTAGAGAATCCTCCATGATGTTTCAAAGCTGACACATCTTGCTGTGTGACCTCTGTTCTAGTTGTCTAGCCCACCATATGAGTGAGCATTTGTGTTCTCGTGTATTTGTGTGTGTGTGTACTGGGTATTGAAATTAGGTTCTCCTACGCGCCCAAAACATACTGTCCCATAGAGCTACTCGGTTGCCTTTTGTTCCTGCCTTTGTAATAAAGTTGGAAGTCTGGTTAAAAATGATGTGTTCTCATGTACTTCGACGTGGAGAGGCATGTATATGTGGTTGATGTTGGAGCAGAAAAATGGGTCAGGAGGCATCACCACCTCACTGGATAGTTGCCACCATTTGCATAACCGATTTTGTCAAAAGCCCTTCCAGGGTTCCCGGTTGATCTACTCCATTGTGCTGGTTTTATTTCTTTCCTTGGCAGTTCTCTGCTATATTTTGGTTAATAGGTGGCTAATACTTGTCAGCTATTTTTACTTCCAGCTGCAAGTTAAAAGTAGTCCATATATAAATACACATATATAAGTGGCTCCAAAAGTTCCCTAGCAAAAGCGAATCGCAAAGCAGGTTGCAGTGAGTTTAGGTTTCCTGGGGTGCTACTCTTAACACCCAGGAGCAAGTCTGGCTGACTGACATGCCCTGCTGTGCCCATGTTGTGAAATGGGGTGAAGTAGCACTACTGGGGAGGTCACCTCATTTACAAAAGTTTGGCAGTGAATACAGTGCCAAGGTGCTAGGAATGCCCAGTGCATTCGAAGTTGTATGAATTCGCCCCTCCCTCCATCCAGATGACTTGGGCTTGGACTTCAGCTGTGTGATCAAAGCGAGTACTCAACCTTTGTGTTTCAGGATGAGTGAAAGGATCAGACCATGCAGAACTCGTGTGAGTGTGACAGGGGACAATATGTACTCCCTCTGTACCTGCCAGCCGTCATCACTAAACACCGTCGGCCGCCACGAATCTCAGGACGGGCAATGGGGCAGCACATGCTGTCTCGGACTGGCTTTCTTCAAAAAAGCAGCACAGGCCTAAGTAAAAGAGACTGAGCTTATTAGTTATAGCACTCCTAACCCCATACCTGCCTTCCTTTCCTATAAAAACAGCGAAAAACAGCAGGGAAACAGCTGTTCTGCGTGCGGCGCTGGCTAGCAAGGAAGGGGGCGTACAGCCCAGCCTGATGCCCTGAGTTAGATCCCCAGCCCCACACAGTAGGCGAGAAGGAGCTCCTGCAAGCAGTCCTTTACCCTCCACACCCACATTGTGGCACATGCGCACCCACATATATGCACATATATTCACAACCTAAGATAGCTAAAAATATAAATACACATTACCCCCCCCCCCACACACACACACAATAACAAATAGTTCTGTTTTTATTGTTGTTTTGGTTTGGGTTGGGTTTTGGTAATCAGTGAGTCTGGATGTAGAGTACTAGTCTGCAAATGAACACACACCAGGGCTCCCCTCTCCAGCAGTGATCCCAAGCTTGCGTGTTACCCCAGGCCCTTTATCCTTTCACATGGGAAGTAGAAGCTAGAGGGTCAGGAGTTCAAGACCAGTTTTGACTTCATTGCGAATTAGAATCTAGACCAGGTTACATCTCAATAAAAGAAAACAAAAACAAACGTGGCACTTAAACATTTTATACTATTTATATATTAATGTACATTATTATATATAATTTATTTATTATTTATATTATAATATAAAATTATTATTAAGAGACTGGCTTGTTCTGTTGCTCAAACTTGTGATTCGCTTGTCTCGTCACCAGACAGTTGGTATTATAGCCATGCCTGCGCATTGGCTACAATAGACCACATTGTTTTCATTGAGCTATATATTTTTCTCCACTCTTCTCCCCCACTTCTACCTACCCTCTCCCATGATCTCCATGCTTCCAATTTACTCAGGAGATCTTATCTTTTTCTACTTCCCATGTAGATCAGATCCATGTGTGTCTCTCTTTGTTGTCTAGGTTCTCTGGGATTGTGAATTGTAGGTTGTTTTTTCTTTACTTTATCTCTAAAAGCCACTTATGATACTTGTCTTTCTGGATCTGGGTTACCTCACTCAATATGTTTTCTAGCTCCATTCATTTGCCTGCAAATTTCAGGATGTCATTATTTTTTTCCACTGTGTAGTACTCCATTGTGTAAATGTACCACATTTTCCTTATGCATTCTTAAGTCGAGGGGCATTTGGTTGTTTCCAGGTTCTGGCTATGACAAACAATGCTACTATGAACATAGGTGAGCATATGTCCTTGTGGCACGATTGAGCATCCTTTGAGTATATACCCAAAAGTGGTAGTGCTGGGTCTTGAAGAAGGTTGTTTCCTAATTTTCTGAGAAATTGCCATACTGATTTCCAAAGTGGCTGTACCAGTTTGCACTCCCACTAGCAATGCAGGAGTGTTCCCTTTTCCCCCACAACCTCTCCAGCATAAGTTGTCATCAGTGTTTCTGATCTTGGCCATTTTTATAGGCATAAGATGGAATCTCAGAGTTGTTTTAATTTGCATTTCTCTGATGGCTAAGAATGTTGAGCATTTACTTAAGTATCTTTCAGCCATTTTAGATTCATCTGTTGAGAGTTCTCTGTTGGGTCTGTAACCCATTTTTTTTTTATTGGATTATTTGTTCTTTTGATTACTAGTTTCTGGAGTTCTTTGTATATTTTAGATATCAGCCCTTTGTCTGATATGGGTTTGATGAAGATATTTTCCCATTCTGTAGGTTGCCGTTTTGTCTCGTTAACCATGTCCTTTTATTTTTCAGAAGCTTCTCAGTTTCTGGAGGTCCCTTTTTATTTCCATTTATTGTTTCTCTCAGTGTCTGTGCTACTGGGGTTATATTTAGGAAGTGGTCTCCTATGCCAATGCATTCAAGTGTACTCCTACTTTCTCTTCTATGAGGTTCAGTGTGGTTGGTTCGTCATATGTTGAGGTCTTTGATCCATTTGGACTTGAGTTTTGTGCATGGTGATAGATATGGATCCATTTGCATTCTACTACATGTTGACATCCAGTTATGCCAGCACCATTTGTTGAATATGCTTTCCTTTTTCCATTTTATATTTTTTGCTTCTTTGTCAAAAATCAGGTGTTCGTAGGTGTGTGGATCAATGTCTGTGTCTTCAGTTTGGTTCCATTGGTCCTCCTGTCTCGTTTTATGCCAGTACCAGGCTGTTTTCAGTACTATAGCTCTGTAATAGTTTGAAGTCAGGGATTGTGATGCCTCTGGAAGTTCCTTTATTTAACAGGATTGGGTTTTTTACTTTTCCATATGAAGTTGAATTTTGTTCTTTTGAGGTCTGTGAAGAATTTTTCTGGGATTTTGCTAGGCATTGTATTGAATCTATAGATTGCTTTTAGTAAGATTGCCATTTTTACTATGTTAATTCTACCTGCCCAAGAGCATGGGAAATCTTTCCATTTTCTGGTGTTTTCTTCAATTTCTTTTTTCAAAGATTTAAAGTTCTTATCATACAGGTTTTTCACTTGTTTGGTTAGAGTTACTCCAAGATATTTTATGTTATTTGTGACAATATGCCACATTTTAAGAGTTATTTTTAATGTTGCTAAATTAAGATTTTTGATAACATCTTATTGTTGTTGGGTTTTCTGTTTGTTTTTGAAACAGATAGTCTAGGCAGACTGGAACTCACTACATACTTCATGATGGTCTAGAATTCATGGCAAGCTTCCCACCTCAACCTCCCAAGTGCTGAGATTACAGGCACGTGCCACTATGCCAGGCTGGCTAACTTGTTTTTTGTTTGCTTATTTATTTAGTTGTTGATCGAGGCAGAATCTCCAGATTCCCACTTGGCCTGAGATTCACTCACTGTGTAACTGGGGATGACCTTCAGGGGTTTTGTTCTTTTGTTTTTTATTTTTTATTATGTTATGGGTATTTTGTCTGTATGTATGTGCTTGCCCCACATATGTGCCTGGGGCCAGCAGAGAGCAGAAGAGTGTGTCATATTACCCATGACTGGAGTTTTAGACAACTTCGAACTGCTACGTGAGGGCTTAGACTTGAACTCTGGTCCTCTCCGAGAGTAGCTAGTGCTCCTACCCACTGAACCACCTCTCCTGCCCCGGCCCAGAGCTTCTCATCCTCTTGCCTCTGCCTCAAGTGGTGAGATTACTGGTATTACTGTCATGGCTCATTTTAATTCAATGCTAGAAACTGACTTTAGGGTTTTGTTCATTCTTAGGCAAGCACTCTGCCAACTGAGATATTTCCCTACTCACTGATGGTTTTTAAAAAAAATGTGTGTGTGTGTTTGGGGGATGCATGTACCGGGACACTCATGGGAGTTGAGACGAAGTTTGTGAAGTCAGTTCTCTCCTTGACCTTCACATGCACTTCAGAGATCAAACCTAGGTTGCCAAAGATAGCAGGGATCTTTATCCACTGAGTATCTTATACTTTTTTTTTTATTATGACCCCATTAACTCTCAAGAAAAGCAAACATTTTAGCTTGAACTGTTCTTCCTTCCCACCCCTCTCTCTCTGAAGTGTATTCATGTTGTTCACATGTGTATATGCAGGTTTGTGTATGTGTGGAGGCCAATGAAGAACACTCGGGATCCTCTAGTGCTCTCTGCCTATTCCCTCAATGAAGCTGAAGCGTGCCATTTTTTTTTTTTAACTAGGCAGATGACCAATAAACACTTCTCTCTGGTCCTCCTCCCTCCATTGCTGGAGGTTACAGGTCTGCGAATCAGCGTGAATATTGGGACTCCAAAACAGCAGGGTTCTTACAAAGCCATCTCCTCTTCCCAACAACCCAGCATAAACATTTTCTTCTGACTAAATATAATCCTTAATACCATCCTGTATGATATTCTCAATATTCTGTTATATGGATGTACCATAATTTATTTACCCTGACTTGTAGCTTTAGTCTGTAGCCAGGTCTTTACATCATGAAATGCACATACATATACAAATCCCATTACTGCCAGAAGAACAACTCTTCATATAACAGCTGCATTGGGGTAGATGATGCAAGTTATCCACAGCTGGCTTAAAGTATATTCCAGGCAACTGTGCCATTTCATGTAGAGCATAAACAGACTTTGGTATCCTCAGATGGGGGAAGAGTTGGGGATTTCCTAGAACCAATAAACCGCATATATAGAGGAATAATGTAATAGTTTTCTGGGGGGGGGCACACACAAATGACACAAAGTTGTGTGTGTGTGTCAGATATGTGTGTTTATGTGTGAGAGGTGTGTGTATGTGTGTTAGGTTTGTGTATGTATTAGGAGTGTGTGTGTATTGGGTATAAATGTTTAGGGCTGTGGTGTGTGTGTGTGTGTGTGTGTGTGTGTGTGTGTGTGTTAGGTTGATGTGCTGGCACTTTGCCCCGTAATCCCGGCACTCAGGAGGCAGCACAGGAAGATCTAAAGATTTAGGTTAGCTTGGGCTATATGTAGAGAGTTCCAGGCTACCCTGAGCTACATGGGGAGATTTTGCTTTAAAAAAAAAAAAACCAAAAAAAAACCCAAAGAGGAGGAGGAGAAGGAGGGGGGCAGGAAGGAGGGAGAAAAGGAAGGAAGGAAGGAAGGAAGGAAGGAAGGAAGGAAGGAAGGAAGGAAGGAAGGAAGGAAGGAAGGAAGGAAGGGGTAAAGAAAGAGAGACCCCAGTGATTTTAGATACGATGGATATTGTTTTGAATGAGGCACAGCATTACTGAGAAGAGTAGAAGAATGCTCAGGTGGTCACTGGGCACACAGAACTCAGTATGGAAGGCAGGCCCCCTTTCTTTCCATCGCATGGGAGCAGGCAGCAGTTATAGGTGATTCAAGCTGGTGGCCTTCTGGTAAGAGGTTCTGATTTCTTGTAGCAATCAAAGAGTACATTCTGGTAGCAGGAAATGGATGAGGGGGTTATGTATTAACATTGGTACAGACTTGACAACTAAATCTGTTATCAGTTTTAGCTGCAAGTGTGAAAACGCACACAGGACCTAAAGTGTTAAAATATTGAGATACTGTGCCCGGTCGCTCAGCCTTTATCTTTAAATCGACCCATGAGAAAAGTCAGCATGAGGAGAAAGAGGGGGAGTTTTCTGGTCGTTAGCTGCAGAGCACTGATCTCTCTGTTCTTTAGTCCTAATCAGTCATTCCAGACAGACAAGAGCAGTGCAAATCCAATTACAAAATATTAAACGTTAGCAGGAGCTACCTTGTGGGACATGGTCAAATTGTCATGCCCTCCCCTACTTCTTGACAAGTTTTCATAGCCCAGGCCGGCCTAGAACTCTGTAGAACAGGCTGATCTTGTCCTTGTGTTCTTAAGCTCATTGTCCAGTGGTTGGGATTACAGACGTGTGCTGCAACGAGCAGCCACCCAGCTTCTGGTTTCCCTGACACGTTCCAAACACACTGAAACTGAAGGCCGGGGACGAGCAGGGTTGATGCCAAACCTGAGAACTCACAACCAGTCTCTGGAAACCACACGGCAGAAGGAGAAAACTGACTTCCGCCAGTTGTCCAGTCTTTAGATGCTACCCCGTATTGCCCGCCTACTTTTCAGGATTCTGTTACGCACACGAGAACCTTGTGGATGTGTTTGGTGTTATAACCACAGATGAAAGCAGTGCTGTTAATTCTTAGCATGAGGGACACGTTAATTCTACAAGTGAGTAAGTGGAAATCCATTGCCATTTTTGAAAGAGCTGTCTGCAGTCTGTAGTGGAAGTATTAGTTTTTACTGTCAGGTCTTTTTTTTTCCCCCTTTTGTTGTTGTTGTTTGTTTTTGTATTATCCAGGCTCAATTCGTGTGTTCATTTTTTTTTTATTTTGTGTGTGTGTGTGTTATAAACTATCTGTTGGACATGATGGTTCATACATGGAAACCCAGCGATACGAAGGCTAAAGCAGGAGGATTGTCCAGAATTCAAGACCAGCTGGGCTACCTAGTCAGTCTCTGGCCAGTCTGGGCTACTGAGAGAGATAGTCTCTCAAAAAAGAAAAAAGAAAGATCAAAACAAAGTAACTTCTCCATTCCTGCTCCCCAGTATCTGGGATCGAACCCAAGACATCGTCCATGCTAGACGAGCGCTGTCTCATGAGCTCTCCCCAGCCCGGTTTGATTTTTATTACATTTAGGTATGTGTGCCTTGGCTTTCATGTCTATGCCGATATCCACCCGTGTTGGAATGACAGTATTCTAATTCAGATACAGAAGCTTCAGTGTACTCAGTGTGGCATTTGAGTACTTTTTTTTTTCTAGATAGTACCGTCGTCAAGCTTGGTCTCGTGTTACCTAATTTATGACACCTTTCGGAAGCCTCGAGCTGAATGGATATTTATGAATACGTTTCTCTCCCTGAGAATATATGTGAGAGCACTGGATGATTCAAAGGGGTGAGAGAATGGTAGTGTTTAGGGATGGCTATAGAAGTCACCATCCTGGCCACTGTGATTTCTCTGTCATCTGGAGAGACTCGTGGCAGTTGTGGACGCCTGCAGGTAGCCATCGTTGAGCAAGAGCTGTGTACTTTTGTTCCAAGTTTGCTTTTCCAAAAGTATGTGCACAGTCTCCATTGCGCAGGTGGAGAGGGCTCGGAGTGAAAGGTCCTGCCTGAAGACATATGGGTAATGATTGTCAGGGCCAAAACTTAAACCCATGCCACCTATCTCCCTTTCTGAGTGACTTTCTTTTCTGTCACAGTGTTCCTGACATTTCACTGGGAAGGGGAACCAGTTCTGTAAAATTAAAAACAGATAGGTGCATGCAGTCTGTACAGCTTTGGCAATAAGTTTCTCCATGTCTATGGAAGTAACAATAACCTACATTAAGGAACACCCAATTTTCTGTGTGCTAAGTACGGCGCCCTATGAGTGAGGGCTACAGCTGTCTGCAGATGAAGAGGCTGAAGACGTGGGGTCTTGACTCTGCTGGATAGGACTCTCATGGAGTTCCAGAAGGTAAGTATTGTATAGAGAACAGCTCTGGTTTTGGACTCGGATTCTCTCTTAACTGTGTAGACTTGAGTGAGGTCCAGACTTCTCCGAGGCCCATTCATTAGCAGGAATAGAGATGTCCATCTAACTGGCTGGAGAGGGAACCAGATATGGACCATGTGTATAAAGTGTATGCTTGTGTTCTGGATCATTTGAGGACTGGGTTTTAGAGTATTCTCCAATTCCATCTTCCATTACCTCCTGAGAGGAGAGTTTTCTAATACCCTCTGACGTTTCTAGAAGCTCACTATGTGGCAATCAAGTCGTAACCTCATTGTTACACGCCTAGACTGCCCCACTACAACTCCTGAGACCAAGAAAGCGTGAATTGATATTGGCAACTTAGCCAATATCATTCAAGAGAAATGAGTAATTGATTTAACTGCTAATTTGGAGTCAGGACAACACTTTTGTTTAAACTATTTTTCAAATTATATTTAAGTTACATTACATACACATGCCACAGTAAGTCTTTGGTGGCTCACAGCAGTGTGTTCTGTCCTTCTGTCTCGTGGGTTCCAGAGACTGAACGCAGGTCCTCAGATTGAGCAACAAGTGCTCTTCCCGTCGGCCCTTACGAAGTTGTATTTAAAGCAGTATCTTTTGCTCTTGACTAATATCTCAGCCTCTAAGTGAGGCAGAAAGAGATGCGAAGGATTAGAAAGGTCATAGCTATTCTTTTGAAGAATTGCATGAATTGAACATGATTTTGGAGCAGCTGCCTCTAGCTCTCAGGCCATCCTTTGGTGGCGTACAGATGAAACGTACGTGTCCAGGTATGTGCTGCCTTTAGCATTACCACGAGGGCCTCTGGTGCTCTGGCCTTGAGTCTCTGCTGAGGACTGAGGCTGCACGGATTCTGCATACAGGAAGGCTGTGCCTGCATGAACCTGTGGGCTGTGGTCAGCAGGAACCAGTGAGCTGTGGCCAGCTTAGGTACTGCCAGTTACTTGAAGTTCTCTGCAGCTCGGGGTGAACAGCTCCTTCCATCTCCCAAGGTCAGCTGTGCTGGGATAAAGTGGCAAGGGTGGGCTTGGTCAATCTGAAGCTTGGCGTGAGTCAGCAGTACAGTGAGGCTTCCTGAATAATGCATGCAGGCACTGAGTACTTGTTGGCGATTATTATTGGTGGTTATATAGATGTTCTAGGCCAAATCCTGCCTCTTTTCCCCATGACTTCTACCCTGTGTTCCTTCACAATTTATCCCATTGTTCTTTTATACGACAGCCCATTAGCTATTTTAAGATAGCCATATTATCTTAACTCTTCCTCTGAATCCTTAGTCCCTACAGAACTAAGACCTGTCAATACTGTCGTCGGCCAAACCCCACTCCCCCACTCCTGTCATTCAGCATGGGTTGTATTGGGTTACTGGCCAGAATTAACCCAAGACCCAAAGATGGCTTCTTGGAGTGATGTAGTAGGGATTAAGAAGGCATTGAGCTTGGTGGCCTTAGACTCAGATGTAATGATTCCAGTAGGACCCCATAGGAACTAATCAGTTTTATCCCTGTGGGCCAAGTACTCATGTTATATTACCAGTTTCCTGCGACTCTAAGCAGGTGAACCCTGCAGTAGTTGCTTGGCAGTTACAGAGGTTAGCAGAGTCACAAGTGTGTGACCGAGGATCTGCTTGTTAGCTATCATGCTTCTCCCAGTCAACCATGCTTTAAAGATTTATATTTATATTTTCTGAGCCTGTGTCTTGTGCTGTTGTTGTCTGGGCTTCCCCTGCACTGTAGCTCCTCCAGCACCAGTCTCTCAAGTAGCTGGAGGTGTAGAGGCCTATCATCATGTCTGCTTCCAGCTATCTGTATCCCGTGAAGATGTTTGAAGCCAAGAACAGCCCTTAACGGGAAACTGAGGCAAGAGAATCGTGAGCTCCATATCAGCCAGGGGTATATAGCAAGACCTAAACAAAATAGATAATATCAAAATAGTAAGTAGATAAAGGCAAAAAATAAGTCTGGTCAACGGGGTAATCATATCTTACCTTTGGGAGGCTATCCTTTCCCTGTGATAGAAAGCTTTTTATTCTATTATTATTTTTCATTTTCGAGATGGAGTTTCATGAGGCCAGGGTAGCCTCAAATTCTTCCTGTAATTTCTTTGGCATTACAGACGTGCACCGCCCTTGATTGTATGCATCTCCATGAATCAAACACAGGGCCTTATGCATTCTAGGCAAACACTTTCCCACTGAGCTACATACCCAGCCCCTTGCAGAAGGTTTTCACTATGAGAAAGATTCAGGTGAAATTTATTCTTTGAGGTGACCATGTATTTGCAGTAGTACTATAATAAATGGGACCATGAGTAGCATGATTTAGGATTATCATAAGCAAACCAGTTGGCCTGGTGGTGTGCTCAAGGCAGCCTATCTGGAGTTAGGACTTGAATGGGCACACTTGGCTAATTTTGCAATCAATGTCTTTGATTATGGTGGTTATATTTACACCATGAAAACTGGCAAGCAGGAAGCCAGTTACGCATTTACCAGTGCTCCATTCAAAGGGACACAGACCACAGAAGCAGAGAGAAGCTATCAGTAATGCAGTTGAGTTACGGAAGCGTTTGGTGTAGAGAGCTAGAGGAAAGGTCAGCGGTCTCTGCCAAGTGTCACGGTGCTTGACGGTGGAAGTCAGACGAGGGATGGAGACAGTCTGGCCTCAGGCTTGTGATGTAGCAGAGGATGACCTCAGACTCATGATTCTTTTGCCTCTCCTTCCCAGGTGTTGGTCAGGCCAGTGCCACCCTGTGAGATGACTTCCTATAACTAACTGCTGTTGAGGTGTCAGGGTGCTGTGGCCACACTATCTTTATTTCATCTTCATTGCTATGGCACGTAAATTAAAGTGCGCTGTGGCCAAGTGGAGGAAATTGTCCCCAGTGTTTCTATAAATAGGATCTGGGAGGCAAAGAGAGAGGTGTTTCCAGCCAAGAACCATGCGGATTTTGTCTCAGAAATCACCTGTTGTGACTCCCTTGTCTTGGAAGAACATTTGGACAGTGCTGGGGTTTCAGAAACCTTTTTCCTTTAGGAAAAATTTAGCTGTTACTCAAAACTAGAGACCAGAGTGTTAGGAACTGCCCAGTTCCCATCAGTCGCTTCTGTAATTGCTGCTCATGTGGAATCTCTTTTCTTTTCTTGCAAGCTCAGCTTCCCTCCTTGCACACCAAATGCTATGAGAGAAAATATTAGGGACCATTTCGTTTCAATTACTATGTTTTTGTATATTTTTCTGTAAGATAACCTCTTTAAGTCGAGTGATGGTGGTACATGCCTTTAATCCCAGCACTCAGGGAAGCAGAGGCAAGTGGATCTCTGAGTTCTAGGCCGGTCTGGTCTACAGAGTGAATTCCAGGACAGCCAGAGGTACACAGAGAAACCATAAAAAAAAATAACCTCTTTAAAAATGTAACCTGTTATTACCTTAAAATTAGCAATGTGTTATATAATGCATAATTAGAAGTTATTTAGTCACAATAAAACTTGTGACATCTCACTTATAGACCAAGTAATAAATGCCTTTGTTTGCAAGTGCCTGTTATTGTTTGCATGTGATTAATTTTTAACCATTTGTTTTATGATTTGAGATTTGAAACCTCATTTTTGCAAATAAGATAATATTGTGCCAAAAAGCAGCATTTGGATCCCTCCCAAATCACTAGACTAGAAATAATTAATATTTTCTTCATCATTTCTGACTTGAGAGAGAGATTAAGAATGAAGAAACAAGCCAGAGTGAGGGCATATGTTTGTAATCCCAGCATTCCCGAGGCAGAGGGAAAAGGAGTGCCATGAGTTCAAGGCCAGCCTGATCTCCACAGCCTACGTTAGGCCAGCCAGGTCTACAAACATAGCAAGACACCATCTCAGAAAACAGCCTCCAAAACACACAAACTGGGGCTGGGACCTCAGAGAGAGAAAAAGCAATACTTTTTTGGTATGGGTGTAGGAGTGTGCATGTATGTTTGTGTGCTCTTGTGTGAGGGTGTATACCTGTATGTGTGTACATTGGAAGGTCAGACAACATGTGTGTACATTAAGATCAGAGCCTTAAGTATCATTCGTCCTGTTCATACATATTCTACCTTTTGTCTGATACAGGGTCAGCCGTTTGCCTGGAACTTCACAGGGAGGCTAGGCTAACTTGTCAGTGAGTTCCAGGGATCTGCTTGTTCGCTATCTGTCTTGCTGTCTTTGGGATTATGAGCATGTGCCTCTATGCCTGTATTTTTCTGTGGGTTCTAGGGATCCGGATTTCATTCGTCATGCTTTACAAGACATCTTAATCTCCCTCCCTTTAAAAATGTTTGATATTTATTTATTTGATTTTTGAGACAAGGTCCTGCTTAGGTAGCCCTCAAACCCAAAGAGCTCCTCCTGCCTCAGTGTCCCCAATACTGTAATTTGAGAAGGGTGCTCATATGCCAGGCAAGGAATAGTAGTAAAATAATTGTCTTTTCTCCTTTTCAAGATTGCTGTAAAAGGCGAGTAGAAACAGGTGGACGAGCTATCTTGAAAAACCATGAGGGTATAGAGCTGAGTTTAGGACCGGAGTCTAAAGTCCCTGGATTTCTGAACTGTGGGAATTGCCACACTGAGCTCTAGTTTAGATTCTATGAGTTTGTTTCAAAGCCACCCAGACACAAAAGTACACAGAGAAACCGAATCTACTTAAAACCACTGTATTTTAAGAATCCCCAGGAGCTAAAGTTCTGCATGACATCTCTCATCTGTGCGATGGCCAGAGCTGGTTTATTTCTGTCAGTTTTATCAAAACATGCATTAGAGGCATTTTATACATTCTTGTCTCTCTTGACAGAATGAGTATCTGATTTATTATATTTTAATAATTTAGAGGTACCACCAACAGCAATTTTAGTACAGTTCAGGGAAGTCTTAAGATAATGCACAAATATCTGAATTAGCTTATTCAGTGAGCATTTTGAGTTATGTGCAGCTTATAACCTTGAAGGGCTCAAATATTTAATTCAAAACTCTTAATTTTGTTCCCCTTCTTGTTAGTGGTGATTTAGCTCAGATGGTAGAGTGCTTGCCTAGAATTCACAGGCCAGTCTGCTCTCCATAATGAGTTCCGGGATAGCCAAGGATACACAGACCCAGTCTCAAAAACAAACAGAAACCAACACGAACACCAAAAAAACAAACCAAAACACCAAACAACACCTCCCCCCCCCAAAAAAAACAACAAACACCGACAAAACCCCCACCCTGTTAACTGAGGTTAGTTAGCATCCTGACACTGTGCAGGTGCCGGCCACATTAGTTGACGGCTGCTGTACTGCTGCAGGCTTGGATTGGATGGATTGCCAGAGCCCTGTGGTAAGCATCCTCCCAACTGTTATGAGCAGACCTGTAGTTCTCGGCCTGCAGGGAGATGTCAGCGGTAACTGAGTTAGTAGCACATGCTCCATCCAGCACACCACTTTAGCACGTGTGTGCAGCAGTTTCATTGACATTGTAGTCAAGGGGTAGGCATTTCTAGTTGGCCACTGCTCTGACTTTGGCTGAGGTCAGTTACCTAAGAAGTAAATGTGTAACCTGCCAGGCCTTGGATAGTGCTCTCTTCGTATTGGAACATTTGCTGAAAGGCTTAGGTAACTTCTGATTTTTATGTTTATCATGAACAGAGTGAGGAGTTGTTAAATATTTTTAGATTTCAGCTTTGTATGGAAGACTTTCTGTAAGCCTTTCTGTGCTGCGGAATCAATTCTGAGTCGATTTCTGAGGGGGAAAAAAGAGGCTGTTCAGAAACATTTAGGATTTGCACCTATTCTGTAAATTGGGATTCTGCTTGTAGTATGTAAGCCGATAGAGTACACACATGGGTTGCCAGGCATGGGACCTCATGCCTCTAATTGCAGCGTGAGACACTGAGGCAGGGGGATTACTGTGAATTTGAGGCCTGTCTGGGTTACAGAGTGTGATCTTGTCTCAAATAAACAAACCAATAAATATAAATATAAAAACAAACAGGTGCTGGGATTCATGAAAATGAAGCTGTTCCATGAGACAATTTCTTGCCTTTATTCTGCTCAAATCAGTGTCATTATTCTTGGTCATTGCGGTTCTAGTTGCTTTTCTGTTATGGTAATAAAATGCCAGGACCAAGGGCAACATAAAGAAGAATCCGGTGTGGCTTATGGTTCTGGAAGACTACGGTCCATAATGGCATGCTGGCTGGAGGGGAAAGCTGTGTGATGATGTTTCATCCCTACTCAGGAGGCAGACAGAGCAGGAAGTGGGCAAGGCTATAAACCTTCAACTGCCCCTGAGTTCCAAATACAGAAGCCAATGGGAGGCATTTCTCATTGAGACCACTTAGCTTTAAGTGTTGTGATATGATTTGTATGTTCGTACAAAGGAGCATTACTTTTATCTATCATATGTGGGCTTCAGGAGTAAGATGGAGCAAAAGAATTTTAAAGCAAGAGCTTGGAAATATTTACCTTCTTTTGTCTGTTTTTCCTTCTTTGGATGGGTGTACTTTATCACCAGCCTGGCCTCAAACTCAAGAGTCTCTTGCCATAGCCCCTGAAGTACTTGGAGTGTAGACGTTCATTGATCACTGCTATGCTCAACAGGAAGCACTTCCTTCCTTCCCTCCCTCCCTTCCTTTCCTTCTTTCTTTTCTCTCTCTCTCTCTCTCTCTCTCTCTCTCTCTCTCTCTCTTTCTTTTTTTTTTTTTTTTGAGGCCGGGTTTCTTGTAACTCAGCCTGGCTTTAAACTCAATAATCAGTCAAAGAAGACCTTGAATTTTGATCCTCCAGAGTACTGGAATGGCAGGCATGCATCACCCACCATGTCCTGTTTTTTTTTTCCACTGCTGGTACTCAAAACTGGGACCTCATGCATGCTAGATAATCACTGTTGCAACTGAGCTGCATCTCTAGCCTTGCAAGCCCTTTCTTTATTTCTGTCTGTCTGTCTTTGTGACAGAGTCTACATAGCTCTAGCTGCTCTGGAACTCACCATGTAGACGGGGCTATTCTGGAGCTCATAGAGATCCTCCTGTTTCTGCCTGCTAAGTGCTGGGATTAAAGATGCGCACCACTATGCCTGGCTGCTGCAAACACGTTTAAACAGCCAAATGGTGGGAAGTATATGGAGTGAGAGATGCTCATGTGTCTTAGGGGTCTAATTTTTTAGCTTTGTTTTTTTTCCTGTCTGTATTATGCGTTGAACCCAGAACCTTGTACCTGCTAGGTAGCTCTCTACTCTACCCTTCAAAGTCACTTTTTGTTTGTTTTTGAGACAAAGTCTGTATAGTTCAAGATGGCTTTGAGCTTTCAGAGATCTGCTTGCCTCTGCTTCATGAGTGCTATGATGAAAGGCATGCAACTTGCTCGAAGTCACATTTTAACAGACTTGTTTTTCTCCTTTGTCTGTATTCGGACATAATGGTTTGAGACTTCAGAACACTGGAACTTAGCGGCTGAGAAGCATGGACCCCCATTCCTTCTGAGAACATCAGTAAGTTTGGTTTATTCTTGAGCGTGTCAGCAGTGAATGGTGGACAAAGTTGAATCTCTTTTGCCTCAACTTTTAGAAAGAACCAAAAATATACTTAGTCTTTTTTTTTTAAAGATACGGAAACTACTTCCTGTTTTAGGAAGACTTTTTTTTTTCAAAAAAGACTAGAATTTAGCATATGTACTTTAAAATTATTTACTATACAATGTTTGCATTTAATATATACAGTTCTGTGGTATTCTGTGTTAGTATTGTGCAACCGGTACCATAATTTCAGAACATTTCATCATCTTCCAAAACACTTAGTAGCAGGCACTCCTCCTATCTTTCCATAGCCTCCAACCTTAAACAGTCACTCATCTATTTTCTGTCTTTTTGGTTTTGTTTGTTTTTTAGTTTTTGTTTGTTTGCTTGATTGGTTCTTTTTGCTTCTGCTTTTTCTTTTCAAAACAGGGTTTCTCTGTGTAGCCCTGGTTGTCCTTGGAGGTTTTTTTTTTACTCCTTCACACGCGGTCTCTGTTCATTGGATGCTTTCCCATGGCAGTGCTCACCGTTCGTACATGTTACAAGATCTCTCAGCATTTTATCGCCTTTCTGTTGCTCTGTGTTATATTATTATAACACATGTTATGGATTCGCGTTCATCAGTTGGTAGCCATTTGGGTTGTTTCCACCTGGGAGATGATAATGGAGCAATGAGCACTCTTCTCATCCTCTCCAACACTTGTTGCATCTCTCTCTCTCTCTCTCTCTCTCTCTCCCTCCCTCCCTCCCTCTCTCTCAGTGCCCTCCCACTGGGTTTGAGAAACTATTTGTTATTGTTGTTGTTTGGTTTTTATTGGCATTTCCTAGAGATGGACATCTTATGTATGTATTGCTGTCTAGAGCACTTAAACCCTTCAGACATTAACATCCAGTTTTCTAAGTTTGAGTCCCTTATCCAGTTAAAGTATGTTTCTGCCATGGCTTTAAAAGTGCTAAACTTTTGCTAGGTGGTCACAAGCTTTAAGAGGCTGACTGACCTCCAGGTACTGAAGATTGGTTTTAATTAAATAGCATTTAGGTCTCAGGCAATGTGGATTTCATCCCTTCTTTCTAAATTATCTTTAATTAATCGTTAGTCTTTGAGACTTAGGAAGAATGTAAGTGAAGGGGGACATATGCATTGCTATGTCTAAATTTTGTTTGCTGCAGTATCTTTCCCTGTCTAGGAAAACAAACAAGTAAGGACCCTATTCAGTGACTAAATGGCAGAACGCACTTGTTCCGAGCTATATGAGGTACATGCTTATGACTTTGTCCTTAATCTTGCATTGCCACAAGAGCAGTCGAACACTCTTCTTCCTTCTCCCTGTGACCCCAGACAAGCTTTAAAGATTTGCTAGACTTTTATAGTTGATGCTGAAAGAAATGAAAGAAGCTTATTTTTGGCAGACTTGTTCTGCTCGGTGGTGCTACCTAGCAATGCTATTCCTTCTGGCACCTCTTTAATTATCTACTCTGTGACATTAAATTATCAGTAGCATCCCTAGAGTAAACCAGCATTCTCTAGTGACTTGTACAGACAGAAAGCTAAACCTCTTGGTGGTTTAAACTGGGATTTGTCTAAGCAGATAATGAGATTACCATCTTGAGCCCTAGCACGAGGCTTTAAGAAGCTGAAGGAGTTCTATACCTTGGTAGACTCTAATCAGCTCTGGTGGGTAAGTTGGGCACATTAAAGACAGTCACACAAGTGCCTGGTTGACATGTCCCTTGGTATATCTGCATGTGGTCAAATAATGGGATTCTTGTTTCATCCAGAGACTAATTTTAATTAAGAAAATGAGGTGTTGTGTGACTTTTCCTGGGGAGACGTTATTATCCTAAGATACAGCATCAACCACAGACCCAACAAATGATTTGACCAAACTCTAGCCCAATGAGCCAGTTGAGTTTATTGGGGTTACCTCCAGGAGCTTGGGTGACTCAGCAGCAGCTTCGTAGTTTACAGACCCATCAGGAAAGAGTGAAGACTCGTGAAAGTTGTGTCCTAGAACACCATGGAGTCAGCGCATGGAAAAAATCTCCTTCGTGCCCATGAATAATTGCCGCATCTGTAGCCTTCGTGAGGGGCCATGTGCATCTTTTGACTTTTAGGAACGTCCTTAGTTAGGAGCCTGCCTCCTTCCCCTAGGAGGGACTGTTTAAATTTGGAGGAGCGAGCTGCACAATATGGTATCAGGAAGGTTGATATCCGTCTTCTGTTGCCTCTAAATTGGGCAGAACCGACGGCTTCTTGGTGAGAAGTAAAGGTGTTGGCGGCGACTGTCGGTTACTGTTTCGCACAGTCTCCCTCCAGACAGCCCAAGAACGCTAATGTAGAATAGGACTTGGATTCAGTCAGCCTCCCCTACCTGCCTCCTTAAGACCTGGAGTGGAAATGCAAGGATTGACAGACAGCATGGGTATTGTGGAGATGAGGTCACTGGAGCGACCTCTCTTTTTTATTCTGTGACTAGTCTTGTCTGTGACTTCTGTCATAAGGGTGGCACTGAGTCTCCAGGACCTTAGGACTAAAAACTGCTCTTTGTGGGCACTTGTTTGGTTTGAGTTTTACTAGCCCAGGCTGGCCCCAAAGACCACACACTGATCCTCCAATCTCAG
Source organism: Microtus pennsylvanicus (assembly GCF_037038515.1). Taxonomy (NCBI): domain Eukaryota; kingdom Metazoa; phylum Chordata; class Mammalia; order Rodentia; family Cricetidae; genus Microtus; species Microtus pennsylvanicus. The sequence goes on along the minus strand of NC_134583.1, from coordinate 114,202,912 downwards.
TCTCTGTGTGAGATTTACCCAGTATGAGGATTACAGGTGTGAACTGAGAAATGTTTTGTAAACTTTTGAGTTTGGTATGTTTGGATCACCCCCAGTTCCATCTTGCTTCTGTCTCATCCAAATGCAGGGATGAAGGGAGCCTTAGCTCATGGTTTCCCTTGCCCCTGCAAGAGCATCTTACTTTTTAAATCTTAATCTCAAGACACAGGGGTTTTTGTTGTTGTTTGAAATGTTGATATTTCAGCTTGTTTTAATTTCATGTGGTTATCTGTGTTAGGGTCAGCCAGATGGGCTGCAAATCAAAGAACTGTGCACCGACATGACCTAAATACTTGAGTACTGTTGCCAGAGCTGGCTTCCTTAGGAAGAAATGCACGCTTACCTCTACCATGGTCATTGCTGAGAGAGAGAGGAGACATCAAGGGAATTTAATTATAAGACTTTCTGAACTGCAACCCTGGGGTTAATCAAGCATGATGTCTAGAACTTCAAAATCTGGATTTTAAATCTGAAAATCACTTGCAGCACTCATGAAGTCAGTCGTTCGTGAAGAAATTTGTTAGGAAGCAGTTAGGTGTGTCCTGGGAACAGCGGCGTCTACGGGTCACTGGTGTGCGCTGCTCTCAGCTGTCAGCAGCAGGGCTCTGTCCTCAGAGGTGCCAGGAGCAGCAGCTTGATCACGTGCCAGCATCTCACTGAAGATGAGCTCCAGCTTTTTAGACCGCTCATCTGGAGTCAGCTAGTGTAGTAAGTAGTTCTGAACTCGAGTGAAGGGACCCCTTGTTGGAAACATGTCCTGGGCAGTGCTCCAGCCCCAGGGAACCCAAATCTCTAGACGATGGCCTGGCAGTCTGTACTCTTTGTTTTTATTTTTATTTATTTATTTTTTTATGGCGCTGTGGATTGAACTGGCCTCGTGGGCGGTGGGCAAATACCCTACCACTACTCACATTTCTGTTCTGGCGATCCATATTTTTATAATATGCCTTAGGTGTTTTGTTGGTTACTTTGTTTGTTTGTTTTTGTGAAGTTTGGTAAGTTTGAGAAACCGCATGGGTGAATATGGCCAGTCACTTAGAAAAGAAACTGTAATTAGGGCTAGCCAAATGGCTCAACCAGCAAAGGCGTGTCTCTCAGGCCTGGCAACGTTCCTTCAATCCGTAGGATCCACAGTGAAAAGAGAGAATGACTCCCCCATAGCTGTCCTCTGCCCTTGACAAGTGTGCCATCCCACGAAGTCATTGCTTCCCGCCACCACACACAAATAAGACATCCTTGCTTTCGAGTGCAGTTGTACAAAACACCGAAGTCGAGGTTGCTTTAAGGAAACATGATTGTAAATAAGCCCCAGAGATCCAGTTTCAATTCCAAGTGTGCAGTCGACTGTGGCGTGGGAGTCATTTCTGCTGCTGAGGTTACACAGGCAACAAAATGTGAAGAGGCCAGCTTTTGTGGGCTCCAGGCCAACCCGCCTTTGTTTGTCCCTTTCACCAATAAAACAATAAAAGGGTAATGTATTTTATGACTATGTCAGCAGAGAGGAATGTGTTAACATTATCTGTACTACATTGCCTTCAACCCACAAGTTCATGTTTTTGCCTGGTGTGGTGGCACAGGCCTATACTTCCAGCACTCGGGAGGCAGAGGCTGGTTGATTTCTGTGAATTTCGGATGAGCCTGAACTACATAGCCGGTTCCAAGCCAGCCAGGGGTACCCAGTGAGACTGTGTCTCACACAGAGAGGTGGGAGGGGAGAGGGGTGTGTGTTTATGGTTTCTTTCGATTTATTTTGTTTGTCGTTTGAGAACTGCACCATGTGGCTCAGGCCAGCCTTGAACTAAGTATCCCAAGCTGGCCATAACTCATGGTAGCTCTCTTACCTCCGCCTCTCAAGTGCTGAGATGACAACTGTGTGCCACTGTACCTGGCTCTCCTGATTTTTAAAGGGACTAATTAATATTAACCCACAACCTCCACCCCTGCTTTTGTGACAGGAACTTGCTCTGTGCTGCGGGCTGGCCTCAAGATCATGGTCCCCCTTCCTCAGTTCACTAAGTACTGAGATTACAGGTGTGCAACACCGCACCTGGCTTCTCTGCCATGTTTGATAGCTAGTGCCCAGTGGGTTGTAACTTTGACGTGGAGGCCGTTATGGGTAGTAAATGAAATGTTGAATTGATTTCCATGGGAAACCAAAGATCGGCTATCGCTACTTGAAGCAAAGTTAAAGCAGTTTCTTTTCTTTTATACCATGACAGAGATGGGACTTAGAAAGACCTCAGATTATGAAGTTTAACTGTGTTAATTCTAAAAATCAGAAGGTGTCAGAAAATTCCGGAGAAAGGATCACCCTGTTCTATGACCCGTGGCTAACAGTGATTCTAGGCTGGCTTTCTGTAATTGCTCAAGGCCAGTTTCATCCATCGACAGAACTGCAATTGTACAGCGTGTGCTGCTTAATCACCCTCCTTGACCCTAACTGGAACTTTCTTTTAATGCCCTTAAGTTCTGTCCAACAAAATTATTTTTATTTTATTTTGTGTATGAGTACTCTGCTTGCATGTATGTTTGTGTACCATGTGCATGCCTGGTGTCCATAGAAACCAGGAGATTCCCTAAGACTGTTGTTAGAGGGTGTAAGCTGCCAGGAGGGTACTAGGAACTGAACATGGGTCCTCTAAACGAGCCCCAAAGAATCACTTCTCCAGTCCCCCCCCATCAAATTATTTAAATAAGGATGTATTGTTTCTTTGTACTAATGGATAATCATTTCTTTTTCCAGCCCTGAATTTTTAAACATTGATGCTTCAAGTTTTTTGTCTTTTAATTGCCAGGGATCAAACCTATAGCCTTCTACATACTAGGCAAGTGTTTTGTAGTCAAGGTACATTTTCGCCATATTTTGAAAATTTTATGCTAATTTCTTTGGACACATAATAATGTCCTTAGGGTTAGAATGAAGGTGTCAAAGGTTGAAGAATCTGGAGCTTTTTAATACAGATTTCTGAATAGCCCTACTGTGGAACTCCTTGAACCAATAGCATTTAAGATACCAGCCCACTTTGGGCGTGGACTCATGTACTATAAATGCAGATGAAAATTGGCTGCTGGATTCGATTCCATTCGATTCCAGTTCCCAGCACACACAGAGGATTGCAGATCACTATTCTTTCTCTGAGTTTATCCCCAGGGAAATACACCCTTGTTATACTCCATTCTGGGCTGTTGTGGAGCTCTTTTGTACACCAACCTAGCCCCGTGGGAAAGATTGCACCAGTTTACCTTCCCATTGGTGGTACATATACCCTTGACAGCATTGACAGTCACTCTATGACTACAGTTTAAATTTAGACAATCTGGCATGCATTAACTTGAGAGAAACACTGACTCTGGTGTCTTTGTAAAGAGAATTTAAAGCTTGACAGATCTCTCTGTACAATAATGGGTCTCTTCAGTGTTACGAAAACCCTTTATTAAATTCTAACGTCCTTATAGATGGAGTTTTTGAACCCTTGGTTTCACACTGTTGACATATGGCTTTGGAGTGCTTAGCGTGTGTGCATTTGGGATGGTGGCGTTTAAGAACTAGACCTCGTACATGGTAGAAATGTACTTTGCCACTGTGCTGTATCCCCAGCATACAATTTTGTTGTCCATGGGGCTCTTTTTTTTTTTTTGACTTGTAGAAGTCCTATTCAGTATTGAACTCAGTCGCCTGTCTGATGTGTGCAGCAATCACCTCTGGCTGCTGATCCAGCTTAACAGCCCATAGCGTGATCCTAACTTAACTGCTTAATTCTTTGAAAGAATTGTCACTGTCCAAGGCCACTAGATCAGGTACATGCCCAAAGGAGTAACTGCTCATACAGGTGTCTAATTACAATTAGGAAGAATATAGGAAGATACGTGCATTCTGATGTGTTTGGTGTCACTGGGTGAGCATGTAGAAATCCATACGTACTAAGGTGGCTATACTGTCACTTAGGTGCTATTCTCAGGGGACCACCATCATTGACCAAAAATTTGTGTTGTTGGCGCTTAGAGAGTGTTGCCTCACTAAGACACTTAAATCTCTGTGGTCAACTAGAGGGAGTCTCAGATTTTCCCTTAGTTCTTTATCCTGTGAAGTCAAGAGGAAATTGTTGGGTTTTTTTTCTCGCCAGACTCCCTTATATCTTTAAAATTGCTTCTGAAGCCAGTAGGAACCTTTTTCTAGTTTTTATTGTTGCTTGTTTTCTTGTCTTTGATATTTATGTTCACTCTGTACCCTTAACATTTACCACAGAAATCAAATCATCTCAGATGATCCTAGTATTCAAAAAGACTTTAAGGAACAACATTGAAACCAGGAGTGGTGGTGCATGCTTTTAATCTCAGCACTTGAAGGAGGCAAAAGGATCAGGAGTTGAAGGCCATTCCTGGCTATAGTTTAGAGATAGTCTGGGCTACAGACTCTATCTCAAATAAAAGAGAGAAGTAGCAAAGGGGACTGGGAGGAAAGAAAAAGAAAAGGAGTCTTTGTTTTAAGCTAATGAAGCAGAACCAGTTACCTTTAGGCAGTATGAGATAGTCAAGTGGACCAGAGAGAGAGAGAGAGAGAGAGAACAGGTTTCAAGAATCAAGGCCAGTTACAATGGGCCAGCTGGATAGTGTCTGTGAGACCTTTGCCCTCTGGGAAACACATGCTAAACACTATTGTTATTAAATATTGTTGAATATGCTTGCTTTTAATACATTGCTTCTAATGCAGTTAGTTGTATTAGACTAAGCTGTAAGCAAGGATGGCTTCTGACAAGCCTGTCCTATTTCAAGAAAGAGATCCCAGACTATCCTGTAGACAGAGATAGCCAAGACCACTGCTGCTATTTATTCCTTTGTAGCTATGACACCAAGGACAGCTCTGTGCAGTTGACAGCACTTGAGACATCAAAGTCAGAGGTAGTAATACCCGTTGTTAATGATGTCCAACGGTCAGTCAAGATCAGCCACTAAGAAGCCATCGAGTTTAATTAACAGTTAGCAAGACACCTTCAAGGTCAGAAGATAGTAATGCTGGCCAAGTGACTAATAGCTAGCAGGTAGTTAAAGTCTAAGACGGACTGGGGTGCCATCTGTAACCAGCCTTGACAGGGTGGTAACATATGAGTAACACATACTCATCAACCTGGTTGGGTTAGGAGGACATGCATAGAGAATGTAGATCCTCCATTGTTCAGTCCATGATATCCCAGAAAATTAACCAGTTTTAACAGAGGTTTTCCTCTGAATTTGTCCAGTTTCTGTCATTGCCTACAAAAACCCCAGACAAAGGAAATTCAGCAGCCTGTTTTTCTCTTTGAAATCTTTCTCTCATTCACAGGACTTTGTCTCCCTTTCTTAGTTCAGTTAACTTGATTTCTCACTTTTCTATAATAATTTTCTTCAAATTTATTTATTTTATGTCTATGAGTGTTTTGCCTGCATGACTGTATGTGCACCCCAAGCCTGCCTAGTGCCAGTGGAGGTCAGGAGACAGCATTGGATCCTCTGGAATTGAAGTTACAGGTGGTTGCTTCTGCCACGTGGGTGCTGGGAAGCAAACCAAGGTCCTGTGGAAGAATAGCCAGTATTCTTAGTCCAGTTCCTCTGTAGATCATTCTCCATAAAGCCTGCGTTCATTTTGAATACTTGTTGAGAGTCCACATCATTAATCGTCAGTGTGGGAGACAATGAACTTAGAGCTGCCGTCCTAGGATGATCTTTGATGCCGACGTATGTCCTTGGGTCATGCACAGCTGAGCCGCATAAGGTCCCAAGGCTTAAAAAGCTCTGACATCACCTACGTACTGTCAAAAGGTGTTTAAAATTCTTGCCACAGTGATTGGAGTGCAGTTTCAATTCATAGTTTGAGCCACTATCAGATCGACCGTCCTGGTTTGTTTTTGAAGAAAGTTTAGGAAAGAAGTGAACGTTAACCGGACTTACCTTTTAATAAGTCACCCACCACACACTTCCCAGGAGTGGTGACAAGCCCCGTGTCTAATTCTGCTGAAGAAAGAGACTTCTCAGGACAACAAGCAGCCAAAGATTTGATGCAGGAGTCAGTTCAGGCAAGCACGATAGTTTGCCTAAGTGTTTCCCAAATGTTCCCACGTGGAGGCTTGGTTGCACAGGTATGTTGGTCGGAGGTGGAAGAACCACTAGGTGGTGGGACTTAAGCTGAAGGTCTAATGCCATTGGATTCATTTCCATAAAGGAGGTTGTGAAATCCTGGTCACTGCTTCTTCTCTGCCATTTGTTTCCTGGTTGATAGAGTGATCATTTTGAATTGGGTGGCTTACATCTTCAGAGGTTTAGTCCATTATTACCATCGTGTGACATGGTGGTGTGCAGGCAGACATGTGTTCAAGAAGCAGATGAGAGTAGTACGTCTTAGCTTGATAGCAACAGGAAGTGGTCTGACACACTGGGCGTGGCTTGAGAATATATGAAACCTCCCCAAAGCCCACCCCCACAGTGACACACTTCCTCCAAGAAGGCCATACCTATTACAACAAAGCTACACCTCCTAATAGTGCCACACCCTATGAGCTTATGGGAGCCAGTTACATTTAAACTACCACATATGTCAAAAAGAGTCCTAGCTGGAGGGATGATTTACTGTAATCCTGACGACTTGAGACCCAGGGCACACATGGTGGAAAGAGAGAGCTGACCCTACAAGTTGTTTTCTGACCTACACATGCACACAAATACATGTGTTAAATTTATTTTAATTTTAAAAAGGCAATTGGCTGGAGAAGTGACTCTGGATAAAAGAGTTTATTGGGACAGGCGGTAGTGGTGCATGCCTTTAATCTCAGCACTCGGGAGGCAGAGGCGGGTGGATTTCTGTAAGTTCAAGGCTAGCCTGGTCTGCAAGAGCTAGTTCCAGGATAGGCTCCAAAAGCTACAGAGAAACCCTGTCTCGAAGAGAGAGAGAGAGAGAGAGAGAGAGAGAGAGAGAGGGAGGGAGGGAGGGAGGGAGGGAGAGAGAGAGAGAGAGAGAGAGAGAGAGAGAGAGAGAGAGAGAGAGAGAGAGAGAGGAGAGAGAAAGAGAGAGAGAAGAATATTGGTCTTTCAGATGACCCATATTTAATTCTGAGCACTCACGTCAGATTACTCACAGCTGCCTGTAATATCAGCTTCAAGAGGTCCTATGCTCTTGGCCCCCACAGACACACACTCACATACATGCACGATTAAAAATAAAGTACTTTTTAAACAAGGCAAGTCTCTATCGAAGGGTGACAGGGACTCTACTGTGACTCATCTTCAGTCTGAGACCCAGATGACAGAGCAACCTGAGTCTTGCTATTTTGGCTAAGGGTGCTGCAGTGTTTCCAGCCATCTATGCCCCGTTGCCTGGAAAGCACACACCTTGACAGCTCAGTAGCCTCATTAGGAACATGGCCCAGGTCAATTATCAAATGGCAGGAGTTGCTGTCTTACCTCATTGTGCCTAAAAGGAAAATACCAGAATTATCTGGTCAGTAGCACAAGTGACTGCCACAGTGCGCTCTTCTGATGACCAGATATTTGTCTTGCAGATGAAATACATCCAAATCTTCTTCAAAGGAGATTGTTCCAGTGTCCTGGCTAGTCACAGCATCCAGATGATGCCTAATTAGGGCTCTAAATTAGGGGATATGAAGTCATTCTAAATCAACTTGGGTGTGATCCCTATTGACTTAGAGCAGTGGTTCTCAACCTTCCTAATGCTGCGACCCTTTAATACAGTGCCTCATGTTTATGGGTGGTGATTCCCAACCATAAAATCATTTTCACTGATACTTCATAACTGTAATTTTGCTACTGTTACGAGTTGTAATGTAAATATCTGTGTCTTCCTATGGTCTTAGCCAACACCCCCCCCCCGAGGGGATCACAAACCACAGGTTGAGAACTGCTGATTTAGAGACTTCTGAACTAAAGACAAGCTGTTTGTTCTCCATACTCCTCCCTTTGTGTACTAAGGTAGAAAAACAAAGTTCAGAAAAGGCAGCACACACTGCTGTGCTGTTTTGGAAGGAGTGGATGGAGTCCCTCTGTAGCCACTTCAAAATATAGACGGGATTCTGCAACCCTGTTAGATGCTCTGCCCCAGGTGGAGAATGTCCCTTTCTGGTTTCCATCTGCGCTCCTCAGCCCTACCACTAGCCCTTCTTCGCCTCCGACGTCACCTTAATTAGGTAGCAGTTGCAGAGGCTGTTGTTCAGAGTTAAGATGCCTGGAGAGGCTAACCCACTCACAATGGCGCTGCCCCCTGATTGTGCGGGTTCAGGCCCATGGGTCCCCAGCTGTACACCTTTTCAAGATGAATCAGCTTCGTAACTCTTTCCACAGCCCTGCAGCAAAGCCGCACCTTTCCTTCCGACACCCTCCTTCCTTGTGTGTGCTCTGTGACAGGTAATTTCTGCAGAGAGTGTTGAGTGCTAACTGAACTTTCTCAGGAAGAGGCTATTTCGGGTTGGTTGTCACCAGGTGGTTTTCCCCTGCTCCGCAGACCTAACTCTTAGCCAGAAGCAAGACGGGCATGTTTAGCGCATAGTTTTGTATTAATAATACACCTTCAAAGTGCCCTTTCCTTCTTCAGCAAAAACCGAGTGGCACAAGCTGAGCTTGCCCAGAGGCATTTTAACCCTTCAGACGGTTATTCCCTGACTTAGAGGTAAACACGGCCCAAAGTGTGCCCATCATTCTTCCTTAATTATGCCTTTAAACTGAGCATGGTCAAGAATATGTCCACCCCTAAAGTGGTTTGCTTAGAGAGGGGGCATTATTTCGTTTTGTTTTGTTGTTTTGAGTCAGGCCGTGAATTTCTGGTCCTCTGTCTCCACCCCGCCAGTGTTGGGATTCCAGGCATGCGCCACCCCGCGTTTCCACTCTCACACCTGGCATGAGTTCCTGCTTTGCATTCCACCGAGTTCGGTTATTGACCACACCCTCTTTTCTTCCCTGTTGTTAAACCAGGCAATTATTTTCTGACTTCATTCCCTCTCACCTTTACAAGTACAGCCAGTGGTAGCCGGTAACATTTGACTTTCAAGTCTCAGCTCAGACCTCAGGTATATTAGTTATCTGTCATTCAAATCGCCACAGGAAATTGTTTTACCAATTGTTTACCAGTCTCCCAGATCTGCTTCTCGCTCCGGGGCCTGATCTTTCACCTCACCGTGTTATTACACTTGAACTGGTTTCTTTCTTTCTTTCTTTCTTTCTTTCTTTCTTTCTTTCTTTCTTTCTTTCTTCCCCCCCCTCTATCTTTCTTTCTTTCTTTTCTTCTTCCCCCCCCTCTCTCTCTTTCTTTCTTTCTTTCTCTTTCTTTCTTTCTCTTTCTTTTTCTTTCTTTCTTCCCCTCTCTTTCTTTCTCTCCCTCCCTCCCTCCCTCCCTCCCTCCCTCCCTCCCTCCCTCCCTCCCTCCCTCTCTCTCTCTCTCTCTCTCTCTCTTTCTTTCTTTCTTTCTTTCTTTCTTTCTTTCTTTCTTTCTTTCTTTCTTAGAGAGGGTTTCTCTGTGTACCCACACTGGCTGGCCTCAAACTCACAGAGATCTGTTTGCCTCTGCCTCTCAAGTGCTGGATTTAAGCCATGTGCCACCACCGCCCGGCTCAGCTCTCTCTGCTGTGAAGAGCAAAGGTTTATTTATAAATGCTGTCAACAGGTAGACTCACAACAGTTGAAATTACTGATTTTTTGGTTTATTTATTTCATGTCCACATGTTTATGTGCATGTCAGGGGGCATACATGGAGGTCTGAGGTCCATTTTCTCTTTTCTTGTGTGGGTTCCAGGGCTCTCATTCAGGCTCAGATACCTTCACGTGCTGAGCTTTCTCCCCAGTTTAAGGTTTCTAAGCTTAATTGGCTTTGTTTTCAATTTTAGCAATTTTCCAGTGGGCCAACCAAAGATGTTTGGTACGGACAGAAAAGGCCTGGAAAGCAGAGTCAATAAAATGTAAATCAATCAGTCATTAGAAAGGTATTTCCTTTATGGCAGGGAAGGGGAATCAGCATAGAAAAATAATTTATAGCATGAAGCCATTTCTTTCTTTGATATTTTGTTTCTTTTTCTCGGGGAAGGATCTCAGGAATCCTAGCTGGTCTGGAACTCACTGTATAGCCTACGCTGGCCTATAATTTGTAGCAATCCTCCTGTCTCAGTATCCAAGGTGAGGACTATAGATAGGAGTCCCTACTCATAGCTAGGTTGCTTCTTTGTGTAAGGATTAAAAGTGGGGTGTGGGGTGGAGGATTCTAGCAGAAGCTGGCTTGTTTGGGGTGGGGTGCAGTTCCTGGTATTTTTCTAATCTAGATTTTTCAGGAGGTCAGACCAATCAATAGCTTAGTTTCAGATGGGTGTGAATGACTCCACAGAGTTAGTTTGGTCTTTTGGGGAGTAGGGGAAGTGCTTAGTCCAAACAGTGGTCTCCTGTTTTTATTTAACACTTGTTTATGGAAGTGTTCTTGTGAAATCCAAACATGGTCTCTTATTATTGATTCCTCTGGTTTATTCTCACTGACCTCCTCCTCCTTCTCTGGGGATTTAGCTCAGGGCCTTGCTCCTGTCACACAGGCTACTTACCTCTGAGTTATATCAGCCTTTGTTTTGTTTCTGTTGTACCATCTGGTTTGGGGAGGATAGTAAGGAGTGAATGCTAGCATTCTGTGTCTAGGATGGGCATGGCTTCTGGTAGGCCTACTAGTTCAGCTGAGTTTATCCACATATCTGGGCATCCATCTGTGGCGTGGGGGGGGGCGTTGGCGGCGGCACGGGACGTTCTTTCTTCCTTCCCCTTCTCTCCTATCTCCATTGACAGGGTGGCTCTGAGGAAAGCTTCGGTTCAGGCAGATCTAGCTTTCAGGAAGAGGAGTATGAGTATACACACACCTGGAAAAGCGTTGCAGTGCGCAGAAGAGGATTGCTGTGTGCATGGCGGTAGAAAAGCAGGCCGTGTGGGCAGACTCAGCCGTAAGGGTCTGAGGCAGGAGGCTCAAGAGTTTCAGATCAGTGTGGGCTACAGGACAAGACCTTATCTCAACCACCCCTTCTCTAACAATGACTCCTTTTCTGTGCTCCACTTCCCATCATCCTAGGGATAGAATGTAGGGCCTTTCTTGTTCATTCGAGGTCCGTGCCATGCTCTTGAACAAACAGCCTCAGTCTCCCTTCCTGACTCCTTCTCCCCCGTCTCCAGGTCCTAGAACAGTTTCCTCCTTAAATTAATGCAGTCCTTCCAATCTTTGTTCTTTTTTACCTTAGCCCAAAGTGCTCATCAAACATTGTACTGAATTTTTGTAACACTACACATTTTTCCTGTCATTTTGATGCTTTGGTCCAAAGGCTTCTGAATAACTTGCAGAATGTTCAGGAATCTCTTGCTGTGCCTTTAAGAGTCAGTCATTTTCAGTTGCCTGTGCTTAGCAAGATTTAACCAAATAAAAGGTTTTGAGGGGGCTCTTCCTCCTGTCATTCTGTCTCCCATGTTTGCTGAATTCTTCCAACTGCTGATTGCACTAAAAGCAGCCAGAATATAGTCTCATTCCCTCTGTCTAGCCTTTGTCTGGGTCGCCACTCCTTCCGTGTCTGTCACTTTATCAGATCTAAGGTCTCCTGTCCTTTCTGCCTGCTCACATCCATTAACGTAGGAACTGGATGTCTCTCATCCTTCTTTGATTCCTCTGGGTTTTTTTTGTTTTGTTTTTTGTTTTTAAAAAGGAAAAGGCTGAGGATGTGGCTCAGTTGGTAGAGCCCTTGCCTAGCATGCACGAGAACCTAGGTTCAGTCTCCAGAGCCCCATAAACCAAGCACGGCACATCTGTAACTCCGGAACTCAGGAAGTGGAAGCTGGAGGGTCAGAGAGTTCAAGGGGATCCATGGATACACATTGAGTTTGAGGCCAGCCTGGGCTACATAAGACCCCATCTCAAAGCAAAAAGCAAATACAAAGAAGATAAGCATCTGTACCTGTCTGTGTGTACACTGCCCCGATCTTTTGCTTTTCTCATTAATGGAAATTTGGGGAAAGTTCTTCCAGTGAGATCAGGTTTCCTACTGTCTAGTGTCCCACAGTTTAGTTAGGAGTCATACTCTTCTTTTCTTTGCTAAAGGGCAGACACTTTGTTTATAGTTGTTTGAATAGTTGTGTTAATTTGGTCATTCTATTTTTAAGATCTACCTTTTTTATTTTTAAATTAATGTGTCTGTGTCTCTGTGTGTGCGCATGTGTGCTCCTGTGTCTGAGGAGGCCAGAGGTGCCGGGTCTCTTGGAACTGGGGTTCCAGACAGTTGCGATAAGTGCTGGGAACGGGAGAAGAGCAGTCTGTGCACTTAGCCCTCACTGAGCCATTGTGCCACCCCAGTTACAGGCTTATATGTACCCTGGAATACTTAGACATTTTGTTTTGTTAAGACAGGGGTCTTATTCTACAGAATCAGCTACAGCTGAGCTATAGCTCAGGCTGTCCTGGAAATCAAAACAGGCAATCCTCCTATCTCAACTTCCTGGATGCTAGGATTACAGACATTTATAGACATGTTCCACACCTGGCTTGGGCCTTTTTTTTTATGTACCTTTAGGACTGCTTGTTTGTTTGTTTTATGAGACAAAGTCTTTACATAGCTCTAGCTGTTCTGGAACTCACTATGTAGACCAGGAAACTCAAACTCAGAAAGATCCACCTACCTCTGCCTCTCATGTGGTAGGATTAGAGACACGTGACACCACACCTGGCTACTTTAGTTTCATCACGTTGTCAGAACTTCGTCAAAACTGTTATCTTTGAAATACTACACACACACACACACCATATGCTAAACAAGCACTTACCAACTGTCGAATGGATGCTTTGAGTCATAAATGAAACAGCAGTGAGGTTTAGGAAAGACTGTGTGCAGTGTAGGGATATTTTCCTTGCACACTTTTCTCTCAACCTCATGAGTAGAAAGCCAGATGATTCTGGCAACACAAAAAAGACCTTTACTAGATCCCACCACACTCAGTTGGCAAGGGTTTATAGAGACAACCTCTAGGGCCGAAACAAAAGCATTCAAAGGCGCATTTTGTTCCCAGAATCAGTCTGTCTTGTCTCCCCTCCCCTCTTCTCCTCTCCTCTCCTCTGAGGCTGTAGCCCACACTGGCCTTCAGCTTGCAATCCTCCTGCCTCAGCTTCTGTGTACTGGTGTGTATCACTGTTCCGGGCTTAGAAACTCATCCATTAATTTGGCTAAGATTTCTATAAAATGACATTTAGAGTCTATGCAAAAAAGAAAAGAAAATGTCTTCCAACATTGGACTAGCGTAGACAGGGCTTGGCAGGGTTCTTGAGTCCCCCAAGCAAAACTGAGGCTGACTTAGGAATCTGCGGAAACTTGTGCTGTCTCTCTTAATTCTCAGCGACTGTACACAACTGTGGGTACCTCAGGGCCTCTGTCTCTCTGCACCTCATTTTAGATTCGTGTAGTTGACCTGAGGCAGGCTGATCTCTGAGTTTGAGGCTAGCCTTATCTACAAAATGAGTAAAGGACAGCCAAGACTCCACAGAGAAGCCCTGTCTTGTAAAATGTTGTGAGAGGAGCGGTGGGCTGCGTTTCCTGCTGCCCCAGCTCCTGGCCGCCTGCACGGCTAGCTTTATACCCGAAATAATTACACGGAAACTGTATTCTTTTAAACACTGCTTGGCCCATTAGTTTTAACCTCTTATTGGCTAGCTCTTACATATTGATCTAACCCATTTCTAATATTCTGTGTAACACCACGAGGTGTCTTTACAGGGAAGATCTTGACCTGCGTCTGAGTCCGGTGGGAGAATTGTGGCAACTGCCTGACTCAGCTTCTTTCTCCCAGCATTCTGTTCTGTCTACTCCGCCTACCTAATTTTCTGTCCTATCAGGCCAAGCAGTTTTCTTTATTAGTTAACCAATGAAAGCAACAGATAAGATACAAGACCCACCTCCATCAGTAAAACAAAAACAACAAAGCAAAAACAAAGAAAAAGGAAATTTAATGTTGAATGCATGTCCTCATTGAATATCCCAGCCCTGAGCCTGCAGCCTCATTCTTTTCTGTTCTGCCCCCCAGCATTCCCATGGTTTGGTATGGATATTGGCGGAACCCTGGTTAAGCTGGTCTACTTTGAACCAAAGGATATCACGGCAGAAGAAGAACAAGAAGAAGTGGAGAACCTGAAGAGCATCCGGAAGTATCTGACTTCTAACACTGCCTATGGCAAAACTGGAATCCGAGACGTCCACCTGGAGCTGAAAAACCTGACCATGTGCGGGCGCAAAGGGAACCTGCACTTCATTCGCTTCCCCACCTGTGCCATGCACATGTTCATCCAGATGGGCAGCGAGAAGAACTTCTCCAGCCTCCACACCACCCTCTGTGCCACGGGAGGAGGGGCCTTCAAGTTTGAAGAGGACTTCAGAATGGTAGGTTGGGCTTGCCGTAGTGAGATCAGCCAAGCCTCTCATGTGACCACAGTCTGGGCTGCTGAGATCTAGACCATTAACCTTGGGACTTGGACTTGTCTGTGCCGTGGTTTCCTCACCTATAGGTTAACAAATATTTGACCTATTTCCTGTGGTTTCCTCACCCATATGATAAGAGATATTTGACCTGTTTCATAGTGTTGTTCCAAGACAGGTTAAATGAGGAAATGTACCTGGTTCTTATTGAGTACTTAACGTCTGTTATCTTCACTTCCAGGGCACAGGCTGGTCTTGAACTCACTCTGAGGCCAAAGATAACCCAAACTTCTGATTCTCTCACCGAGTCCTAGGGTTACATTTGTTGCCAGGATGATTTGTATGATGCTGGGATTGAACAGCTGTATCATGTCACAATAAGATAATATCTATCACCTTCAGAGACAGTACGGGTTTTTCCACAGACTCTTACTACATAATCGTGAGGCCAGTTCTATGGATATATAGACTAAGACCCACAGGAAAACTTTCTACAGCTCTAACTAAAAATGATTTACTTCTTTATACCCGTTTGCTCTCATGCATTTCTCAGTTTTGTGAGTGCCATCCAGAAGTTTCTCTTTTGGCTGGCCGTCATGGTGCTTACCTGTGATTCTAACACTTGGGATGTAGAGGCTGAAGGACCAAGGCTAGCCACTCTGCCACAAAAACATACAAAAAAACCTATATCGAAAGCATCCTCACTATTATTTATTGGTAAATTTCTTCATTGTTGAGCATCATCATTGAACAAGGGAGACACAGGTACACAGTGCTTAGTATTAGATGTGGAGAAGTAACATTTATCCCAGGTTCTCTCTCTATTTGGCAGTCCCTTGACATCTGCATTCTCATTTCTCCGTCTCTTCAGTCAAGATACTAATCTTGCCACTGACTGGCTTCATCTCTTGGGGGTAAAGTGAGAATAAAATTAAGGGACAAATGTAGGTCTATCTTGGAAAGTACAGGCTTGAACATAGGTGAAGGGAAGGTTAGAAGAGAAAGTTGGCAAGCCGGTGAGACGTGTTGTGGAATGCACCTGCGTTTTCTCACAGAACAAGTGTAATCCAGTCTTGGTAGAAAAACCTGTGATTATTGCATAGCGAACAATCATGTTGTTCATGGTGTTTAATAAAGCTGAAAGATGCAAAGTTTGCCCGTCAAAAGGTACACCGTTTCCTTCACTGATTTCAGCGGGTCATATTCTGGGGATGGCTGTGATGCCACTGATAAAATCCGGGACTTAGGCTTGAGTGCGCGCTGTACAAACTGACCCTTCAGGGGGTACTTTCAGAGGAGCTGGCTGCAGTCCTGCAGCAATAACCTGGCTAGGCTGTGTAGCTCTAGGTTTTAACCATTTTCTTCTGTGTCAGCCTTCCCTACACAGCTATAGACTTTGGTACAACCATTTACTCAAATGACTCATGGGTGGGGGCTTCTTCCCTGCTACAGGGATCCCATAACCAAACAGTTTTGAAATAAAATACAGTGAAGGAGCACGGATGGGAGAACTAAACTTAAGTCCGTAATGGGGTGGGAGCGGGTGGTTTGAACCTGAATTCTAGTTCTGTTTCTGCATTTACCTGCTCGGTGACTTTGGCTGATGTGTATTTCTGCTGTGGGCAACAGTTTCGTCATCCGCAAAACAGTAGCAGCAATGTGGGGAGAGGGGGAGGGGCATCCAGGACAAAAGAACTAGAAGGGATAATCACATTCTTGCACTGTGTGAAGAAGCAAAGGCTTGCAGGCCTTGAAGAGGCTTTTGTATAGCAATGCCTGCTGGGTAAGATCTGGTCTTGGACTCCATTTTAATTCAGAAGGAGAGCTGACTTTGTGTGGAAATGAGATAAGTTTCTTAAGCGTTCCAGTACACGCTATCGTTTCTGTGCACTGGAGAGCCTGACGTGAACCAAGATGACCTGATAGATTTATGCAACCTCTGTCATATCTCCATCCATCCTCAGGGTTTGCTCCTGTCCTAGGAGAAAGACTTACTCAATCTGTGTTGGCCATGAGCAAGTGTGTTTCCTAAGGTTCTGAACTGAGAAAGGTCGTCTCATCCTTGAGGCAGTTGCTTGAAGCCTAATGACTAGACCAGGGGAGGGAGCATTTACTAAATGGAGTGTTTACTAAGTTCTTTGGTGTACTTCTTTATTTACTCTTCACTCTGTGGGGGGGGGCTCCCAAATAAATACACGGAGGCTTATTATTTACTTATAAATGCCCGGCCTTATCTTGGCTTGTTTCTAGCCAGCTTTTCATATCTTAAATTATCCTGTCTGCCTTTTCCCTCTGGGCTTTTCTTTCTTACTTCTATAAGTCTTACTTTCCTCCTTACTCTGAGCCTGGCTGTGTGACTGGCCCCTGACGTCCTTCTCTTGCTCCTCCTCCTTTCTTTCTGAAATTCTCCTTCTATTTATTCTGTCTGCTTGCCGGCCCCACCTATCCTTTCTCCTGCCTTGCTATTTGGCCATTTAGTTCTTTACCAGACCATCAGTGTTTTAGACAAAGAATCACAGCTTCACAGAGTTAAACAAAGGCAGCGTAAACAAAAGCAACACACCTTTACATCACTAAACAAATGTTCCACAGCATAAAAAACGTAGCACACCTTAAATAAAATAATATTGACCAAACTGTTTCCATCCGTATTGGACTAACAGCTGTCTTCTGTTTCCATGATAAGTCTTGGTCAACGTTAAGACAGAATTGAGAAAGATTTCTTCCCATGATTGAATAGATGATGTTCTTTTCTCCAAAGCTTGTGAGGATGGATAGGCTTCTCCTGTCTTCTTCCTGTGTAGCCATTCATCTACTCAACACATGGTTTATCGTGCCCCTCTGTGTGCTACACATCTCCTGACTACCTTGTGGTCAGTGATCAGATAAGCAAGTGAATGTGCAATGTATTAAATATATAGATGTTTTGTATGTTTAATACATATTTTATATGTTTAATATACATTAAAATGTGTGTGTGTGTATCATGAAGGAGAAATAGACGCAAAGGAGGGGTCCAAGATGTGATGAGATAACATTGAAGCAAAAACCTTAAGAAGTAATAAATACCAGGCTGTATAGATATTTTAGGCAAATGGATTAGTAAGTGTTAATGCACATATGTGTCCAGAGTCCCAGCTCCTGGGTGTTGTACAATAGAAAGCTGAAGACTTAGGAACGAAGGGTCACTATATAAGCTAGGACAAGTGTTCTCAACCTAGTAGAGACCCCCACAGGGGTCACATGTCAGATATCCTGCATATCAGATATTTACGTTATGATTCATAACAGTGGAAAAATTACAGTTATGAAGTAGCAACAAAATAATTTTATGGTTGGGGGTCACCACAACATGAGGAATTGGACTAAACGGTCTCAGCATTAGGAAAGTTGAGAACCACTGTTTGAGGGGCTACATGGATGTCTTTATCAGTTAATCCTGTTAATCCTTGCTATTCCAATCACACACTCTAGGCAGCACACAACCAACTGTAACTCCAGATCTAGATCCAACATTCTTCTGTCCACATACACACACACACGCACGAACACACAGATACATACAGAAAAAAACTAAGAAAAGAATATATGCTACTCTCTGCATTAAACAGTTTGTCCAAGAACAAATCACATGTGTGTAAAATGATGGTGTTGTGTAGAATCGCTGCTTTTGGAGTGTCAGAACTCTTTGAGTTATCAGACCCAAGCAGACGATCTTCAGCAAACTCTGAATAGTTTGCACTTGTTAGGTGTGAGAACTGCATCCCAGATGTATATAGCAAATGCACTTAGATTTTTAGGAAGTGTTAGTTGTTCTTTCTTTCATTTAGAATAACCAGAAAAGGCTGTAACTGATGAGATAGTCTTTAAATTAGATTCTTCTCTAGGATATTTTTGATTGAACAAGGCTCTATTTCAATTTTATTCTGTTTCATAGAGTCTCTTCTTTTAATTTCAGTTTAAAAACTTTAATTTTTACCTCTGTTTTTATGTGTATGGGTGTTTTGCCTATACATATGTCTGTATATCAGTGTCTGTGGAGGCCAGAAGAAAGTCAGATCCTCTGGGACTTAAGTTATAGACAGTTGTGAGCCGCCGTGTGGGTGCTGGGCATCAAACTTAGGTCCTCTGCAGGAAGAGCCAGTGCTTTTAACCACGAACCATTCCTCCAGCCCCTATTGATTTTTTTTTTTTTATTTAACATTTAGAATCATGGTCCTAACAAAGCTTCTTACTTGAGACAGGATCTTACGGTGTAGCTCTAACTCCTAATCCTCCTGCCTCTGCCTCCCAGGTGCTGGGATTGCAGCACGCATCAATATTCCTGACTTCAAGTCAATTCATGATTGGTGTATAATTGTTTCCTAAATTAATGATGTAGCAAGCTGGAGTGCAAAGCCTAGCCTAATATTAAATGGGGACCAGTGAGATAGCTCAGTGGTAAAGATGCTTGCCAGCAAGCCTGGTAGCCTGAGTTCAGTCTGCAGAACCCTGATGGTAGCAGAAGAGGACCAACTTTTGTAAGTTATCCTTTGATCTCCACACACACTGTGACACACCGCCCCATAAATAAATCAGATTAATGTTACGTGGTATGTGTCACTGGTAAGCCAATGAAGAATTCCACTGTGTAACCATGATCACGTGATAAATCCTGGCTATTCATAACAACACAAAACAATGTAGATTACAGATAGCTTTGTAATAGGATGCTTTATCTGCTAATTTTAATATTTCATGCTCTGCCATACTTCATACTTTACTTAACTTCAACAAGAGTATTAATAATGCAACATTCTCCTCCCCCTCTCCCCTCCCCCAGAGACAGGGTTTCTCTGTAAGTGCGAGGCCAGCCTGGTCTACTGAGCAAGTTCTAGGACAGCCAGACAAACCCTCTCCTGGAAAAACAGACAAACAAACAAAAAACAAAAACATAACAATAACAACAAAAAGATATTCTTTTAATTTTTGTCTTAAAAAGAATCTGCAGATCTCTGCTTTGAATAGGCTGTGACGACAGTCTGGTTGAGTGAGGTCAGGGAAAGGATGCTTTCCTCATGCGGGTTTCAGTGTTAAGACTTCCAGGAGGTCTGCGGAGGTTCCTCAGCAGGGCAGAGTGCTTACTGTGCAAACACAAGGTACTGAATTCAGCTCCTCGGCACCTATATGAGAAAACCAGCTGTGGCTGCACATGCCTGTGACCCCAGACCTGGGTGGGAGGGAGTGTCAGAGGCAGGAGGATTGCTGAGGATGACTGGCTCTCTCTGCATTGAAGTTAGGTTAGGATTTTGGTCAGAATGAATTATCCCATTAGAAGTGGTAAATCCTATAAACCAAGGCTTTTGTTCCCAGAGCTGATCGTTGCACTACACCTTGCTTACTGTGCTATGTACAAACTTCTGGAATCTTAATGGTGTGATTGCTGCCTCCAATAGTTCAAATTTGTCATCATTCAAGGCCCATTTAAGATCAGAATTAGAACAGAGACAGTTCTGTGCTGCATCCCAGTGTTTATTCAATAGCGTATGTGGCAGAGGTCCCAAAGATGAAATTGGTTAGGAATATTATGCTGGCTTAGTTTGTGTAAGTTCAGTCTATGCTGTTTGCACAGTGATGAAATTGCCAAGCAATACGTTTCTCAGAATATATCCTTGTAATTAAGCTGTAGGTGACTGATTAGTCAGCTTTTGGTTACTCTAATAAAATGTCTCAGGCAATCTAGTTTTATAAAGAAAGCTGTAGTTGGTTCACGTCTGTAAGTCCAGCACTTCTGAAGTGAGGCAGGAAGTTTAGGAATTCAAGATCAACATCATCCTCTCCCTCTCTCTCTCTCTCTCTCTCTCTCTCTCTCTCTCTCTCTCTCTCTCTCTCTCTCTCTCTCTTCAAGACAGGATTTTTCTGAAGCTCTGATTATTCTGGAACTCACTCTGGCCAGTAGATCAGACTGGCCTTGAACTCAGAAATCCACTTGCATCTGCCTCCCAAGTTCTGGGATTGAAGGTGTGTGCCACCACTACCTGGCTAGATTCTCTCTTAAAGGAAGAAAAAAGGGGATTATTAGTTTTGAACCTTGAACTTTTTTATAGATAGGATCTGCTTTTAGTAGTGGACTGGTTTCCACTACTTCAACCTTCCCAAGGCCACCATACCAGACTTTAAAAGTCCAACAGAATGGTGACTTGGGTGAGAGTGGATGCTCTTGGCAAGAGAGACTCAGAAAACTCAGTCAGCTTCCAGTTTCCAGAGAAGACATACACTCTAGGGCAGGATGTACCATGGAGCGCCACTTGGGGTAAAGTTCATCAACCCATCACCCTCTGGGAATCATGTTCTGAATACATGGATTCTTGAGGAAAACAAACAAAAACAAAAACAAAAAAAAACAGAATCTAAACCATATGTAAATGTGCTAATAAAGAATAAAACACAGTTGCGTTTTCTTGGCTTACAATGTGCAAAATAAAAAATAGCTAGTTAGTTGCCAATGTATAGGCATCAAAAGATGCAGGCTACATTTCCCCTTGGCTGAAGGTGACTACAGAGTGAGCAGACTGTCTTGTTGACACAGCCCTCAGCAGTCTGTTGCCTTTAGCCAGTCCATGGCTTGTTTTGTTTTCTGACCCTCCCTTATGGTGTCTTTGTGTAAGAAAACTCTGGCCCGTGGAAAGCTTTTCTCCATAGCTGGAATCCGAAGGATAGGTTTTAAACTTTTCTCAAAGTAAATTCAGGTGTACAGACAAACTGAGTTTCAGATTTCCTGTTTGGAGACTCATTCGCTTCTGGGAACTTCTTCCTATTTAGGGTCTACTTCCTAAGGGCTCAACAAAAGTGACCTTTTTGCTTCCCTTTGTTTGGGGGCTTTAATGACCTTCGGCTCAAAGAACCTCTTTTTTTTCTGAAAAGATGTATAGGAGAGATGTGTGCTTCCTCCTCGCGAGGTATTTGGGAAAACCATTTTAAAGGGAAAGGTGACATAACAGTGTTTCAGATCAAAGTTGTATGTATGTGTTTAGTTCACTTATCTTGGACACGGAGGTGGTAGTTTCAGGGTATCCAGATAGACAGATTGCCTGTGTCCATATTTATGATGTTGGCTCTGGGAGTGGCTGTCAATATTGTTGATGAACCTGTGACTAATATTTAAGCAGCTTAGCCTATGTTTTCAAGATAGGCTGATGAAATCGCCACTTTTCAACCTGGGGTGACCCAGGAAGTGACAGCTTTCCTTGTTCATTTACTGAGTGTTTATTAAACAGTGATTGAGGGTAGCTTTTTGCATGGTACCAAGGCACTTCTGAAGTACAAGACAGCCTATGGCCAGAGCTGCCGGTTTAAGTCTATGGAACCACGGCAGACAGAGGACATAACATGTGCCCCCTGTGCCCCACTATAGGACAGTTCTATACCCATAGCATTGCCCTCTTAGAATGTAAATCATGTGCATCTCATTTAAAAGTTTCACTTGATAAGAACAATGTTTGGGGGAACATGTATGGGATGCATTTGCTGTGGGGCAGTTAGAATGCTTTTTCCCATGTGTCAAGGAGACTTTGATTACCGCGCTGGCGACCTTGTCTAATCCTGCAGCGCAGGCAGGCCTAGGATTCCATCCACGTGTTGAATAGCAAATTCAGGTGAGTGACAGGAAGTCAAGTTTCCTTGTAGCTGCTGCCTTATGTGTATGTATACATGTTCTTGTCTGTGTGTGAGATGTGTGGGTGGGATATTGCGTGTGCTATTGCTCTTCACCTTCTTTTCTGAGGCCAGGTCTCTTGCTGAACCTGGAGCTTACAGACTTAGCAAGGCTATCCAGCCAGCAAGCTCCAGGGATCCTCCTGTCTCTACCTCCCGAGAGCTAGGATTAGAGGTTTGAAGCCAGAATGCCTAGGTCTTTAACATGAGTTCTGGGGATCCCAAACTCTGGTCCTTTACTGCCCCAACCATCTCCCTAGATCTAGCATTCCATTACATTTAGCAGAATATCAAAGTCTATCTAGCACTTGTGTAGAATTTTTTTCCGCAGGCCCCATAAATAGTAGTGGCAAATACGATGAAAATAGAATCACTGTGAGCTGTTTGCTCGGTGCTAGTGTGTCACTTGAGGAAATCTACCTAGCTTCTTATTGTAACCGCTGAATAAGGCTAATAGTCCCCGAGAAAATGATCACCAACTTGGACCTGAGACAGTGTTAATAGGAATTAAACTTTTGAGGACATAGAGCAGCCACTAGCTGCTCAGACCACCTACAGCCAGATCTATTCTTGCGTCTCCTCCGTCCCTGAAAGAAGTGGAGGGGGTTTGTCTCTTCTTATCCACCTCCCTCCCCGTAGTGTCCCACATCTGACTTGCCTCTGGCTGGCCTGCTTCCTCTCCAAAGTATCTTCCTTTCCGATTTCATACCACATATAATTCAGCACTTTTTTTTTTCTAAATCCCCAACAAGGGGAGGTTTTACCTCATAGAATTCTGAAAGGACACTCCTGGGCCACCCTAGCTAGTGAGCCCTTTGTGTGTGGGGAGTGCCATGCAGATAGCGTGTGACTGTCGTAATCTTCACAGCAGCACTGAGAAGCTAGATAACTCACCCAGATCCTCTCAGTTAAGCAAACTTTAGACCTGGAGTCCAAAGCCAGGGCCATCTGCTCCAGAGCCAAGTGTGGGAAGAGACTTCATGGGTTCCAGGGGGTTTTGCTACATCCATCATAACCAGGCCTTTTGGACCCATGTTCTGTCAAGCATGTGTAGGATTCTTATTAGCTCCTCAATATTCTAATTCACTAACTTCTCTTGGCTGCCCTAACAATTTACCACAGATTTGGTGGTTTACAATGACAGACAGTTCTTCCATCAAGGTTCTTGAGATCAGTGGCTCTCAATACAGTTCTGTACAGGCCTTGGGAGATTACACAGCTTGCCTTTCCTGGTGCCTGTTCGCTGCCGGCATCCCATAGACCATGGTGCCCCGCTCAGATCTCTGCTTTCTTCTCCCAAAGGCTTAATCCTCTGGGCTCTTCACACCTTTCCTGGATGTGTCTCCTGTCGTTGGAATTAGGATCCATCTAGATGACCTACAGCAATTGTTCAAGTTCACATCTGCAAAGATCTGCTTTCCAAAATCAGACCGCACTCACAGGTTCTGAGAGCTAAGAAGAGCTCTCGTATTCAGGCCACCCATCACATAATCTAATGGGTGCTTTCCCAAGAAACAGGCAGGCTCTTGTTCTCGTAGCACAGCTGTCTTCCTGGCAGTGCGTGTTCGTCCACGCAGTTTCCTAACTACGGATCTGAGAGTATCTCTTTACGTTGAACTTGAATCTTCCCAACAGCACACACCTCCTACGCTCCTCCCAACACAGTCTGTGGCATGTAACAGGGTTCTTTCTGTTTTCTTGCAGATTGCGGACCTGCAGCTGCACAAACTGGACGAACTGGACTGTTTGATTCAGGGCCTGCTTTACGTTGACTCGGTCGGCTTCAATGGCAAGCCGGAATGTTACTATTTTGAGAACCCCACAAATCCCGAGTTGTGTCAAAAGAAGCCATACTGCCTTGATAACCCATACCCCATGTTGCTGGTTAACATGGGCTCAGGTGTCAGCATTTTAGCGGTGTACTCCAAGGACAACTACAAGAGAGTTACTGGGACCAGGTAAACCTGCTCTCGAGTAGGAGAGCCTCTCTCTGCTTAAACTATGCCTATTTCCTGATGAGTAGTATATCGTAAAAGATTTTTTTTTTTTTACATCGAATATGTTTTTAAAAGAAATATGTTAGGCTCCTATACTAACAAAAAGGGAGTTTTATTGGGTATCTCTTTTAGTTTGGTTTTGGATACAGGATCTTAACTTGTAGTTAAGACTATCCTGGAGCTTCGTGTGTAAGCCCAGGCTAGTCTCAGACTCAAAATCCTGCCTCTGTCTCCTGAGTGCTGGGAATTTAGGCATGAGCCACCGTGGCCAGTTTATGGGATGAGGCATTAGAGGAGTAGAACATGATTCATGTAAAGGTTAATATCAAGGTCTTTGTCTACTGGAGGTCATGCTCCAGTTGTAGAAGGAGGGTGGCACACATTAGTTTGTCAGCCGGTAGGTGTACTAAGTGCCACCAATAGGACCTCCAGGACTGCAAGCCCAGTAAGACAGGAGTGGGGGCTGGGATGGTCTGAGATGCTTCAGAGAAACTTCCTTTGGGGACCTTCTTGGTGTCAAGTCAGGAAAGATAGCTTGACATAGTATATCATCACAACCAGTAAAGAGATGTACAAGGAATGGTTTCTCCTTCTTTTGCGTAAGCGAGAAGTGACTAATCAGCGTAACTTAAAGGAATTTCGGAATGTAGGGCCCAGGAACACAACCACAACCCAAGGTGACTGGAATCCTTGGAGGATTTTTTCTTCTTCTATGTACTCTAAGACCCATGAAGGGCAAACGGGCTCAGTTTCCAGTTACTGGAGAAATCAACATGGCAAAAGGCCCCGTTGTTAAGAGTCATTAAGAAAGCCCACTAAGAGCAAAATTAAGCTGACTTGGGATGAAGCATTGCTTCAGCTTGTTAGACCGCAAACCCCATCTTCTAAAGGAACTAAAAAGGATGAGTACCACATGGAGTGTGCTTAGGATATGGTGTCGAAACCATTGTTCATGGCAGATGAACGTGGCACATTACTTGTCTGGGCCTTGGGGTCCTCATTTCTGCCATGAAGGGTGTTGTAATTGCTTTTTTGGGAAGGAGACATTTCCAGGACTGAAAACTCTGCAGCACTCTCAGGGATTAAGGAATGCCCTTCACGATCCCCCAGCCTCCATCTCCCAAGTGCTGGCATTACAGGTGTGTGCCACCACCTCCAGCTCAGAAGTCTCTCTTGTTGTATGTTAGAAAACGTCAGATGTAAACACTTAGGACCAGTGGTGAGAATTAGCACGTGGACACACTTTGGGGACCATAGGTATTAAAGCAAGCTCTCTACCACTGAGCTACCTCAGTGGGGACCATTGATGTAAGCAAATGGTGTAAACGTTAAAATTTTGTTGCTTCTCTTATAAACCGAGAGTTTAACTCCAGATTTTTGTTACTGTTTTGTTTTTTCTTATATAAGGCTTTCCCCTGTAAGCATTTTGTTGTTGTTGCTTTGGTGGATTTCATTTTGATTTTGTTTTTTTCTCTGAGACAGTGTCTCACTATGCAGCCAAAACTGGCCTTGAGTTTTCCACCAAGTACTGGGATCATAGATGTCCATGCCTTTGTGTGGGTTTGTGTGTGTGTGTGTGTGTGTGTGTGTGTGTGTGTGCATGCACACATGTGTGTGCTGGTACAAATACATGACAAGGTTTCTCAATGACCCTTGGAAGCTTACCAGTTCTAGATGGCCAGATGTGCTGGCCAGTGAGCATCTTAGATCCATCCTCCATACTCACACCCCAGGCTTGGGGAGCCACCTCCCCAGCTCCAGCAATAAGTGTAAGAATCATGTCATTTTGTGATATCCATTTTCTTCTGCATGTTTTAGATGGATGGCTTTTGTACACTTTCACTATTTTCGAGATTGGGCACAATCATTTTTCCCCTTAGTGACACAAGTCCAATTCTCAGTATGAAAATTAGTACTTTACAGGCAGTGTTACAGTGTATGGTCTGTTGTAAGAAGAAAGTAACTGTGGAACTTAACGTGGAAGGAGCAGTGCATCTCCCTGATGCTTCAGGAATCTACACGTATGTCTCTCCCCAGGCATTGCTCCCAGGCTTACCAATTCAATTACTAAATGAGGAACTGAAGATTTCTTCTCACTCTGATGAATAATAGTATCCAGTGCCTTTTTCTATCTAGATATTTTGTCTCTGATATACTGAGGATTTTTCTGCATGTCTTTCAAAGCAGACAGATGTATCTGCTCGTGAGCAAGGAAATTTCTTGACCAAATAAGAAGGTTGAGGGAAATGACAAGGGCTGGAGACTCTCGGTTCTTCTGTGACCTTGTGTTCTTTTCTCACGCCAGCTGTACAGATGCATGCCTGCTTTCCCATCCAGCCTTCTATCTGGAATCACTACCATTTTCTGGCCATACCCCATTTCTGGTTATACCAGCACATCCGTTGATGAGTTACCTTCTTTCTAAGTCAGCCAGTTTCTTGAGTTGCCTACACCCAGAGCTGGTGGTTGAATGCCTTGATCAAGGTGGATGCCTAATGTTCAAAGAAAGATTAGCAGGGACAAAACTGTCAAAGCTAAAAATGTGAGCAAACAAGAAAATGTAGACGGCCCAGAACCCCTCAAGGGTTCTCGTTAAAAGCATCTGTGTAGGGTTTGCTGTACAGATGGAGGTAGACTTTCTTTTTGTGTGTGTGCTTGTTTGTTCCCTTGGGATGCCACACCCATCACTTGGGTAGTTTTGGTGGTGCACAGCGAGGCCTACATGACCCTTGAAAAAGAACTCTTGGGTTTCATTTTGTTTTTCTTAGAATCACAGTCTGAGACTATGACACAATTTTTTTTTAATCAAGGCAACACTAAAACACATAGTTTTTTTTAGTCGGTCTATAATCTGGTGTCTTCTTGGTAGAAGTTATTGATGATCAATTTAATTTTGCCATACATTTTCTTCTTTAATCTCAACTTAATTTTTCTCCCTTAGAATTAAAAACTTGTATCAAATGCAAGTTGTTTTTTCCAGAATCAGTGGCTCTTGAAGCTTCAGAACCAATTGAGATGAGCAGCCAGCTCTTCTCTGTTTATCGTCAGAGAGAGAAGCCTTTGCCAGCAGTTGAGAACTAAAGTTCCCTTTTCTTCCATGACTTCACTAATAGTAGTTATTTCCTTGAGTTGGGTGTCAAGACACCAGGAAGCTTTGATATGATATATAATTAATTTTACGCTCAGCTACCATAATGTGTTGCTAAGTTTGGCAACAAGGTCTATTTTGGAGCCATAACCTCTAAAACAATGGAAAACTTTCAAAACATACTTCAAGCATTTTGTGACCTTTGTCGCTCTTACTGGTAAGTGGTAATTAGAAAATCAGCAATACCCTTTTCCAAAGCCTAACAGTATTAGATAGTTTTACTCTCAAGGTTTCTGAGGTAGGATGAGATGATTACTGTAGAGAAGCAGGGTCAGGGAAGACAGCCCTCAGGGAGCATGTTGGGACAGCCATCCTGGAGACTGGCTCTATAGTTGTGAACTATGTACACACCATTTCTTTCCCTGTGTGTTTGCTTTTAGCTGCCTATGGTGCTCTAACACCAGCCATTTCTGGTTACATGCTGCTTTCAGATGACCCAAACTGGACATACCATGATGTGACCCCTCTCATAGGCTAGTAGCTAGCTGAAGGTCTCACAACAGAAATCAGTGAGAGTCTTTTTCAATTTTAATTCTCAAATTTAGGGGCGAGTTTTCCTTGATGTTCGATCTTAGCCGCTGCCCGCTTTCCTTATCCAGTCTACCCTCAAGTTCTGTTCTAACTCCAGCACTTTAATTTAGAGGCCTCTCTGCTCTCCAACAAAGTGCTTCTTCGCTTGTCCGCATTTTCCTGAACCCGTATGAATAGTCTTGATGTAGCTGGGGACTTGGATGGGCATGTCACGAAGCAAACATTAAAAAATCCAACCTTATTGTCCTTCAGTCTTGGAGGCGGGACATTCCTAGGCCTGTGTTGCTTGCTGACTGGTTGTGAGACCTTTGAAGAAGCTCTGGAGATGGCAGCTAAAGGCGACAGCACCAATGTTGATAAGCTGGTGAAGGACATTTACGGAGGAGACTATGAACGATTTGGCCTTCAAGGATCTGCTGTAGCATCAAGGTAGAGACGAAGTGGCTAGGAGCCGTAGAGAATCTACCACACAAGGCAGCCTCTCCACCCTGGCCATTCATCTAGTTTTCTCTTTAAAAAAAATAAATAAATAAATGCCGGTGTACCAGCCTGGCGCAAATCTTGTCATGTCAGACTGCAGACCCGATCTCCTGTCCTTACCGAAGCACTGAGATAGTTACCACCTGTGCTTAAAATAAGGCAACTTTGAAAGAAGGTTCTGGAAAACTGCCAGTTTCCCCTGTTCCGTGCTTGTCCGGATATCTAGACGCATGGCGAGTTTCTTCCCCATTTATAGTCATACTACTTTGTCCCTCGGTAAGAAGGGGGCAGCCAGCCATTCACAGTGCAATACTGACTGCTTATAAACCGTGATAGCAAAGTCAGGTCATGTGAGTTTGGGCAGGATTATTCGTACTGCCTCCCAGAGTGCCTTGGTGGAAGCCTGGGTCCTGCCTGGGGATGACTTTGAATTCTCTCCCTGATATCTCCAACATAGCTTTGGCAACATGATGAGTAAAGAAAAGAGAGAGTCCATCAGCAAGGAGGACCTCGCCCGCGCCACGCTGGTCACCATCACCAACAACATCGGCTCCATTGCTCGGATGTGTGCACTGAACGAGGTAAGGCGTTGACCCCAAGGAAGTTGGGGACCATCTCACGCATTGTCTCTGGCAATGTGATAACTGTTGTCATTCTTCTGAAACTCTCCCTAGAGAACAGGAGAGGGGTGTAGTGACGGGGGAGAAGATAATAGGATTTACTTTTTTAAATAGACACCCTGTGGAAGTGTATCAGAGTTCCAATCCACGGTTCAGTCGTTCTAACTATTGATTGCCGCGTGCCACTGAAGCGCGAGGCACGCCCTGGGCATGTGTAGCTGATCCAACATAAAACACTCCCGCCTGCAGCCCTTGAGATTCTCTCTGCTTTCAGCTTCTTTACAGTGTTGCCTTGTGGCATGGAGTTCAAGCAGCATTGTACAGGGCTATCAAAGCAGAGAGAGCTTGCTACAGTTGAGGGCCCCAGGCACAAGAAGCAGGTAGAGCTGAGGACAGACAAAGCTTTATTAACAAGTTTTGAAAAATTAAATTCTACTGAGAAAAAAAAAAAGAGCAGAACCCCTGTCTGAGAAAGAAGATTTGAACAGTAGAACAGCTCTCTCCTTGAAGTGTATTAGGAAGACAAGAAAAAGAAGTCGGGCATGAAACAAGTAATAGGAGAAATATATAAGAGCCACAACCTGTATATAAAATAAATAAATAAATCTTTTCTTTAAAAAAAAAAATGGAAGTGGGATAGGTCTGGAGAGGTGACTCAGCGGTTAAGAGCACTG
Source organism: Microtus pennsylvanicus (assembly GCF_037038515.1). Lineage (NCBI taxonomy): Eukaryota > Metazoa > Chordata > Mammalia > Rodentia > Cricetidae > Microtus > Microtus pennsylvanicus. The sequence goes on along the minus strand of NC_134583.1, from coordinate 114,173,287 downwards.
ACTGTCCTTCCAGAGGTCCTGGCATAAAGTCGTACATGCAGATAGATCACTTGTGTCTATAAAATAAATAAATTTAAAAAAAAGCAACACCAACAGCAGGTCAGTAGTGGGGTTTTGAAATATGGAAGTTTTAATAGAAATATGACATGCATGCAAAAGTCAGTTTAAAGTGCCTCAGAACTATCACACCCATGCACACACAGACACACTACCTAGATCAATACATGAAACTTCACAGATACTTCATAACCTTTTTGAGGGACTGGAGAGATGGCTCAGTGGCAAAGAGCACATGCTGCTATTGCAGAGGACTCGAATTTAGGTTCCAGCACTGCCCGTAACTGCAACTCTAGGGCATCTGGAGAGACCCCGCCATGATGAGCTACAGAAGTGCTTGTTTGGTTGGTTGCTTGGTTGCTTTTGTTTTCTTTTAATGCTGATCCCGGCTTTGAGACCCCTCCTTTCACAACACTGAGTAGATTATATCGCTGTCCCCTGGAGAGCAGTCAGCCTTTGCTGGAGGTCCCTGGTCCACACGGGCTTAGATGGGAGGCTGGTGATCAGGTCCCAGAGACATGCCTTATCAAAGTCCACTGCAATGAAGAGATTCATTGGAAACAAGGGTTTCTCGAGCTTTAACCTTTCCAGCATGTTTTTCTAAGTAGCCAAACAAGCTGGAAGACTAACGTGTGGGTAGGCTGGCTGTGTTCACGGCTCTCAAAGGTCAGTTGCATAGTGTCCGCCTTTGCCCCACAGAGCAGCTGTGCCCTTTGCCCTGCTTTCCTGAGTTACCTTCTGCCCTGCAGTCTGCTGGAGTGAGCCAGGTTTTTTCACAGATATCACAATCCCTTTGGGAGAGGCCAGCCGCCTTTCTTTTCTCACATGCGCACATGTTATTTGCTGGCGTGAGCAGCTACTTTGGATGTTTCCTCTGCAGTTCAACGGATGGAGTGACTGACTCACTGCCCCCTTACATCAAGAGGCTGCTGAGCTCCTGGAGGCTCTCTGGACAGCTCGGGGATTAGCAGTGTCAGATTTCCCCGGGAGAGCAGAAGCCAAGGTCTTCGGCCTTGCGTTGTTCTCTGCAGTTGTAGCTGTGTGCATCTTTCATATAGCGGGGCACCACATTTCCTGAATCTGAGCTGCTTTTCTGTTAGGGTAATGAAATGCTCTCCTTACAACTTCTTTTTTAAGTTTGAAAATTGATTTTATTGTTTTCAATGATGTGTATGTGTGCACGTCAGTGGTATACATGTGAGTCAGATGCCCCCATTGTTCAGAGGCCGTGGATCCCCTGGGGCCAGGGTTACAGGCTGTTGTGAGTTATCTGATGTGGGTTCAGGGGATCAAACTCAGGCGTTCTGGAAGTGTATCACTTGCTAACCCTTACCCACTGAGCCATCTCTCCAGCCCCCTCCCAACTTCAAGCTTTATTTACCTTTTCATTAGCATATATCCATTCGTAATGACATTTCATACATATGCACAGTATGTTCTGGTTGTATTTGCCTCTCTTCCTCTTTCTTGTCCCCTCTTCCACTGGCACTGATCCCCTTCCTCTTCCCAAGTGACCCCTAGTCTCCCTTTCTACTCCCCACTCCTTTCACCAGTGATTTCCATTAGGGTTTTTTGTTTTGTTTTGTTTTGTTTGTTTTTAACAGGAGCATTGGTGAAGGTGTGTTTATAAGAGCAATAAAGGCGATATTGGTCCATCCTCTGTATTGTTGGAGCCTTAGAGGGAGAATTATAGATGCCTCTCTTGTGGCTGCATACTCAGCAGTATTTATCCTCAGCACTCTGACCAGTTATGAGTGTATGCAAAAAAAGCTCCTGTGACTAAAGCTGATCTCAACACTGATCCATGGGTGCAGATAGCTCTTTAGGAGGTAATTTGATAGGCATGTCATGTCCTTTTAGCAAGAACAATAACTTCCCAACTAGGGCCTGTTGACCTCCCAGGTGCAGGTTGTGATTGGAAGTGTGGTACCAGATGTGAACTTCCTCCTCTGTTCCACTCTGAAAGCAGTAGGTCGCCCCCATGATGGGCTCACGAGGTTGTACCTGTGGGCATATCTTGCTTGGACAGTCGGTATTGTTACACACAAGGTCCACCCCTGCTAGCTAAGGGTGCTGATGTCATTCCTCTCCCGGCAGCCTGCGTAGCACCTTTTATTTCCAACAGGTAATGCAGAGTCCCAAAGAAAGGCAGTCAGGGAAGTAAGTCCATTTCTACACTCACCTCCCCTTGAACCTCACTAGGGAGGTTTTCAGCTTTGGTTTGTCTTTCTTCTATGTTTTATACGGTATGAGATAAATATGGCTTTCAAAGATATTAACCTCTAAAGAACATTCTCTCTTTTTAAAAATGTATTTGTATGTGTATGAGTGAGTGTCTTGCCTACATTTGATTCTGTGCACTCCACTGAGGCTAGAAGTGGGCATTGGATACCCTAGGTCTGGAGTTGCAGACAGCTGTGAACTGATGTGTGGGTCTTGGGAATTGAACCCAGATCTTCTGGAGAATCAGCTGAGGAATCATCAGAAACTCTACCGTCCACCCTCGACATACTATTCTGCATTCTGCTTTGTTGGTTTGGGTTTTTACTGTGAAAGTTTCTAGACCTGTATGAAGGATCAAGGATAAAGGACTCCCGCATGTCCATCAGTTCATACTGAGCAGTTTCCAAGATTTTGCCACATATGCCTCGTCTGTCTCTTTTCTTGCTTCTTCCTTTTTTCTATTTGTTTATTATGTATACAGTGCTCTGCCTGCATGTATCCCTGCAGGCCAGAAGAGGTCACCAAATCTCATTACAGATGTTTGTGAGCCACCATGTGGTTGCTGGGAATTGAACTCAGGACCTTTGGAAGAACAGGTAGAGCTCTTAACCACTGAGCCATCTCTCTAGACCCTTGTTTCTCCTTTTTCTACTACTCTTTTTAGCTTAAACATCAGAAATTTAATTCCGCCATTATCAGTCTACACAAATGCATCTCTGAAATATGCCTCTCACTGTTTTTTTTACATAGAATGTCTTGAGATTGCTATATTCATATTTCATCACTTGTAATAGCTGTCTATTACTCTACATGCTATTAAAGATTTGATCACTATCCTAGAAATACTTAGGGTATTTTTTTAGCCTTTTGCTTTATCAAAAATCCTGCAGTATATACATATATATGTTTTATATATGTAGGTATTATTAACATGCTTGCTTATACAACATAAAATTTTGTATAAATATCAATATATCTGTAAGATAATTTTTTAGTTGGGCATGGGAGCCCACACCTTTAATACCAGAATTCAAGAGGCAGAAAGAAACGAGATCTTTGTGAGTTTGAGACCAGCCAGGTCTTCATAGTAAGACCTGTCTCAAACAAAGTAAATTAATTAAACAAAGTAACTTAATCAATTAAATTAAAAAGATAAATTTCTGAATCAATGGGTATGTTGATTATAATTTTGACAGACATTATAAAACTCCTTCCATAAGCATAGTTCTAATTTATATAAATTTCTAAGAGGACTGTTAACCTTTGTAAAAAAATTTTAATCTAATAGAAAAAAAATTGTACCTTAATGTAAGTGGTTATGTAATATATGAACATACGTAAATATTCGTATATTTAATCATTATTGTGTTTTCCCCTTTTTAAAGTTTCATAAATTACATGTATGTGTGTGTTTCAGTGTGTGTCTATGTGTAGAGGTGCAAACATACTCTGGTCCATGTTAGGACAACTCATGGCATTAAATTCAAGTGATCAGGCTTTACCCACTGAGCCATCTTGTTAGCCCAGTAATTCTTTTGTGCACATGTGAATAGTTTAAGAATAGACTATTCACCCATTGTGTATTGGATAGTTGGTCCTGCTTTCTTGTTGGTTTTCAGGAACTCTATTAATTAACAAATCATTTCATTTGATATGTACTGAAGATAACTTTTCAAGTAAACAAATCAATTTTACTGGACTCTGAGTCTTCTCAATTATGTGTGTGTTCGGGGCTGGAGAGATGGCTCAGTGGTTAAGAGCAGTGTCTGCTCTTCCAGAGGTCCTGAGTTCAATTCCCGGCAACCACATGGTGGCTCACAACCATCTGTAATGAGGTCTGGTGCCCTCTTCTGGCCTGCAGACGTACACGCAGACAGAATATTGTATGCATAATAAATAAATATTTTTTTAAAAAATTATGTGTGTGTTTGCATCTGTCCGTGTAGATATGTGTGCATGAGTGCAGGTGGTTGCAGAAGTCAGAACCTTTGGATGCCCTGGAGCTGGAGTTATAGGCAGTTAGGGATTGCCTTGTGTATGTACTAGGAACCAAAATCCAGTCCTCTGCAAGAGCAGCATACACCCTTACCTGCTGAGCTCTCTCTAACCTTACGTTGCTCTTAAGAAGAGCCTGCTTATATTTTCCTTAGTCACCTCTCATTTTCCTTCTTTGTCAAACAATTGTAATTTTGACCTACCTGGCCTTTATTTGAAATATGAAATGCTTGTCAGAATTTAGTACTGACTTTACTCCATCTGTCTTCCGTAGGGTGATAAAAGAATTCTGTTTGTGCCCCCTAAATTTAAATTCCTCTTTGATGTGTTCTTTCTTTATCTTGAGTGTTTGTAGTCTGGTTAGGTTTTGGCTCCAGACTTCATTTCTAACGGAAAGATACTGAAAGTACCTCTGAGTCTTTACCCATGGAATATTTCTTTCTTTTTTTTTTTTTTTTAAATATTTTATTTATTTATTATGTATACAATATTCTGTTTGTGTGTATGCCTGCAGGCCAGAAGAGGGCACCAGACCTCATTACAGATGGTTGTGAGCCACCATGTGGTTGCTGGGAATTGAACTCAGGACCTTTGGAAGAGCAGGCAATGCTCTTAACCTCTGAGCCATCTCTCCAGCCCGTCCCCCATGGAATATTTCCAGTGACTAATGTCTTCATGAACATACACTGTTAAAACTTGAGACATTTCAAAGATGATGCTCCTGGACCTTAATCACTCCTGGTAGACAGAGCAGAAAATAACTGTCCAAGCCTTTCGTGCCTTTGATCAGAAATACCTCAGGGAAGACGGGAAGAGCTGCAGGCGTGGGAGTCTTGGGAGATCTGAAGCCTGTCTGCATGCACAGAATGAGAGGAGTGTTTATCAGAGTGGGTTCGGAATGAAAGCCTACATCCATGCTGTGTCTTTTTGTTACCGTATTTTAACCCTTCTGTTGCTCAAACAAGATATTTTACTCTTGAGGGCTGAGATGGATATTGTTTCTTTATAATATCCCAAACTTAGCAGATGAACAAATCTCACTGCAGCCATTCTTTTCATTTGTAAGTTAACTGAATTAGTATTTTATACTTGGAGTTTGGGGATGGGGGCACTGAGGGACAAATTTAACCTCAATGCCATGCTGTAAACTGAAGATGTATCCCACCTAATGCAGCCTAGCATAGTAACTATAAAACAATAACCAACTACATGTTCATTATCATCTCTGCTCTATGCCCATGCCCTAGTTTGCGCTCTATTGCTATGATAAAGTTCATGCGGTGGCCATTTGGGGTGGGAAGGATTTTACTGGGCCTTCATTTCCTAATCAAACTCCATCATTGAGGGAAACCAAGTCAGGAACACAAGCAGAGCAAGAACCTGGAGATGAGGCCTGAAGCCAAGACTGAGGAAGAATACTGCTTACTGATGCTGACATGCTCAGCCTAATACAAGCCATATATGACACCACCCATAGTGAGCTGGACCATCAGTCATGAAAATGCCCCCCCCCCCAGGCTTGCCTACAGGCCAGTCTGATGGAGGCATCTCGGTTGAGGTTCCTCTTCCCAGCTGATTCTAGTTTGTGTCACGTTAACCAAAAAGCCAGCATAGCCCAACCAGAATTTGACCCTTCTGTTCTGTGGGGTGCTCTGTTGGTTTAACTTTGACTTGGGAAATGCTGAAATAGTTCAATCCAAGCATTGACTGAGAGGGCTCATATACAACCATGCACAGAACATTGAGTCCTTATTAAATGCTATCTTAAGCCATGGTTTAATTGTTTTCGTGTGTTTTTTTTTCTTCCAGAATATTGACAAAGTTGTATTTGTTGGGAACTTTCTCAGAATCAATATGGTCTCGATGAAGCTGCTAGCATATGCCATGGACTTTTGGTCTAAGGGACAACTGAAAGCACTGTTTTTGGAACATGAGGTAGGTCAGGCTCACGGGGACTTCATTGTCATACGTGTATTTTGAGTTGCCTAACAATATGAGTCAAATCTGTGTATTTCAAAATGGATCAAGTAGGAAATAGCCTTTTAAACTTTGTGTTTATTACTTTCCCCACCAAAAAAAAAAAAAGAAAAAAGTCGTTTATACAGTGGAAGCTTTATTAGCCAACAGTGGAGATTTGAAGACGGTTCCTGAAATGAAAACAAAATGTCATTTGGAAATGTGAATGATGGGTTATTTTAACTATCGTGGGAAACAGTGTGGACAATTCCTTAGAGAACTAAAAGTAGAGTTAATTGATCCAGCAGCCATACTGCTGTGTAGTATTCCAACACATGTGAAGTCAGTACATTGAAGAGACGGCCCTGTGATTGACGAAGAGACGATTTAACACATGGAAAGTGCTCAGAATCATTTCTAGCTCGTGAGAAAGGCTCAGTAGCCACAATAAAGTTCCTGGCATATCCGTGCCATCTCTAAGGGAACTGCTGAGTCAGGCGAACGAGGAGCTGCGTCTCTAGCCCTCTGGAGACTAGGTAGCTAGTGGACTCAGTATTTGTAAGTCCTGGTTTCCACGCCACTCCTTCACACACTGAAATCCTAACCCCCAAGATGGCGGTGTTGGAAGGTGAGGGCTTGGGGAAGTGTTTCGGATCAGAGGGCTGAGCTTTTTGGAAAGGAATTAGCATCTTTATAAAAGAGGCCCCAGACTGCAATGCCAGTTTGCAGTGACACAGCAGTCTGCAAGGATCCTGGCTTTGACAAACACCTTGATTTTGGACTGCCCCGCCTCCAGAAAGCTAGGAAATGAAGCTCTGTTGTTTATAAGCTGCCTAGTCTTTGGTATTTTGTTGCATTTAGTAGTTCAAATGACTAAAACACGATTTCCTAAAACAGCTGAGTTTCAGAAACCTTCATTTTCATAGAAATATAAGCTTCTATTTTACAGGGAGGCATTGACATCTTATGCTAGATATAGTCCTAAGCACTTTCCTATATTAATATAGATAAATATGCATTCAGATAAATTATAGTTATGTGATCACTCAATCCCTTTTGCAAAGAGATCAGCATTTGTTTTGTGTTGCAGGTCAACTGCATAGCCTCGATCATGCTAAACCCGGGTCCTGTTTCTAACCCATATCCCCAGCTAGGAATTCTGCTTTTAATATGATGCACCTGTAAAGTTAACGGCAACATTCTTAGAATGGTGACAGCAATAGTCCTTGACTAAAGCTCAGAAACAATCCTACAGAAGTTCTCCACTGTTTTCTAGGGTTATTTTGGAGCAGTTGGGGCCCTGTTGGAACTGTTCAAAATGACGGATGCGCAGTAGATGAAGCGGCTTCTGGTGAGGACAGAGGACTGACAGACACTGCCAGAGAAGATGACATCTTCTTGGGACAGAAGCCAAGCCACTGTGGTGGATGAACCTGCTGTATTTGTAAATAACTGAAATTTTTTTTGCTCTTAGGTTTCAAGCTTATGATACAAAAATGGGGAATATAATAATTTTTTTCCGTATACTGTATTTTTTAAAAAAAAATTGTGCAGCGTGGCCAAAGTTACCAATTTCATGCATTAACTTTGAAAAGTTGTGTGATGTTTAAGAGGGGCCTGAACTGAAAGCGCTGTCCATTTTTCTTCTGGGGTTTACTGATCAGTGTGGTAATTTTAACTTCGTTTAGTAATTACTCTAGGAGATTCTACCTTTACTTATATTTTTTTCATGACGTTTCATGATTTGCTCTTGGTTTCAAATGAAACTACGAATCTGGCATGTTGCACTGTGAACACTTTGTTTACTCTCTCGCTCTCTTTTTATTCTTTCTGTTTCAGTGTCTTAGGACAAAAAGAAGTCCTTCCGTTTTTTTTTGTTTTTTTTTTGTCCCCTGTGATCTCCCTCTAATCTATACGCTTTCCTTGTTGTAATTGCTCGTGTCAATCAAGGTGCTGACCAACTCGACACAAAGTTAGACACATAATCTAAAGTCCTAAAGCTGTGGCCACAGTGAGAAGACTTTAAAGGGAAGGGTGGATGAAAGTGGCAGACACTGAACATGATATGCAATTTCGTCTTTGTCTCCTTACCCCTCATAACTACAACGTTTCGTTGGATTTACTCTACACTACATTGAAGTGGTCCGTCATCAGACATCCCCATTCACGGATGGCGTATGAATGGCACCAGTTTGGAGGGGCTCCCATAGCTCATCTGGTCACGCTAGATTTAGGGAGGTGGTGAGTTGGGGGTGTCAGAAATGAGTGTTTTGTTCGTGATTTTACCTAGGAGCCCTGTAACAAGAAGACAGCATGAGGAATAATGTTAAAGGTTTTTTTTTTTAATTTTTGTTTTAGTATTTAAACCGAGATTTGTACTTTATTTCATTTCTAAAACTTAAATATAATTTATGATACTCACATATGCAGACATTTCCTTCTGAAAGATTTTCATTAAGATAGATGGTGGGTCACTTTCAAATGAGGGTGTTGTACACACAGTGTCACACAAGATCTGACCGTCTTCTGGATTGAGGGTACCCTTGCAAGGGCTTTTGAAAGGCCTTGTTACTCCTTGGTCAGTCTTCACCTTTCTACCTTATGAAGCGCCACCTTTCATTTCCATATCCTCGAGTCTTGAAGAAGTTGATGCTAATGGAAGAATTCACTTGTCTGGTTTAAATAAAGCCCGTTTCTGTTGGGATGTTTTTAGTGTATATGTTATTTTCATTTCTTCTACCTCGTCTTTATATTTATCTGCTGTATATGTAAAGTAACTATATGTTGTTGTTGTTGTTGCTGTTGCTGCTGCTGCTGTTTTCTTTCTGCTGCATAGCTCATACCATGAGGCTTTCCCACAAGTGTGGTAAGGTCCAGACTGGGTCTTCAGCTGTAGCCCTAGGCCTGTGTAGGGGTTGCTTAATATTTAGCTTTATTGCTCTTAGATTATTGACTGCTGAATGCCAAAGTACCACTGTGATATTTGGTGATTCTGAACCACTTTCAGGTTTATCTCATTGCATCTACATTATGTCAGCTTCTACTTAGCTGTCAAACAGTCAACTACAGTGTTCTTGAAAAAGACGCCGTCTCTGTATTATCTATCCTAGTGCCTTTCGATGGTCTCCCCTCCCTTCTTTAGTCTTTCAGGGGACAGCAGACCTGAGACCTGAAGGTCGTGGTTCTGCCAAGGAAACCAGAGCAAGTAACTGTGCCTATATATTTTATTAATTCTCTGAAATCACTTGATCTCTTATTACAAACATCCAAAACTTAGGAGCTGGGCATGGTTGTACACATTTGTAATCCCAGCTCACAGGAGGCTAAGGCGAGAGGATCAGTGTGAATTCAAGACCAGCCTGGGCTACATAGAGTTCCAGAATGCTCTGCATAACCCCACCACTACCATTGGTATAGACGAATAAGTAAATTTTCCATTAAATTACCAACTAAGTGTTGGCTACATAGAGCTAGCCTGTTTTTTACAAGGGAGAGACTGTGTCCTCAGGATTTTTCACATTTTCTTGAATTGCAGAGCTCTCCTTAGATTCGCCATCACAAAGAAACCTGGTAAGAATTGGGGGGGAAAAGCCTGTGTCATGTGACATGAGGATGGTGAGATCGGCCAGCACGTGGCTTGGCGTCTTGGCATAGTGAGATAGCTTTGGTTTGGATGCTGCTTAGCCTGTTACTAACTGTGAAAGCAAGTGGCTCAAATCCTCTCTAAGCCCAAGTTTGCTCATCTGTAAAATAAAGCAAATAGTTTTACATTCATATTTTAATGCACACATTAAAATGGCATCCATATTTTTAAAGATGTTTTAAATCAACACAATAAATAAGTCATCCCCAGCTTTCTCGGTTGTGATGAATGGGGCACTTAGCATGGAGACACTTCACAGGACTCCATGACAGAGCATGACCACCATTCCAAATCCCCATGCTCTTAAAGTCTGCCATTGTGATCGACGTGGCAGCCTCAGCTGACTTGAGCATTGTATATCACGATAATGGGACTTCTCAGATAACTCTGTAGCAGAACTGTGAATGTATATGATTTCAAGGCACTTTTTAAGGGTGGTAAGTGAGAATGATGAATGTACAGTCTTAAGAATTTCTGATAAGCATCAATGGAAATATAATTGTATTCCTGGGCTTTTGCAGTACATGGATTCAGAAACCCTTTCTTAGAAACTGTAAGCGGGTAATTACAATTGATGTCACTCAGTCATATGAGGAGTATCACGGTATTTTAGTTTACTTTAAAGAACTAGGAAGGAGTTGGAAATGAAGACAAACAGTATACATCCCTGCTGTCCAGCAGAGAAAACAGAAAGTGCAAGGCAAAGTGTGTAACGAGACACAGAGATATTCACTCATCATTGTCCACAAAGATAGTAATAAGTAAAATGAGGTCCCATGCTCACAAACCTTATATTCTAGAAGGAAAAAAATAGATACATTATATAATACATAAGAAATATATAGTATCATATCACATCACTACTACAAGGATAAAGTAGGCTAAGGCTTATATTCCTTTCTATTGAGCAGAGTAGTTCTTTTAGGGAAACGAGAAGGGGAGGAATCGCTTCCATCGGGGTGATCAAAGATAATCTCTCATTGGCGATGACCTCTGGACAGAGACGTGAGTGAAATCAGAAACAGACTGAGTAGCTGGGGACATATTTTTTTTCTACTCATGGCAAATGGAGTGGGAATTCAGGGGCTCTGTAAAAGGCTTTATTATAAGGGATAAAACAGCAAGAGGGGTGGGAAACGAAGCTTTAGGAGCAGCCCCAGGCCAAGTCCTACTGGGAGTCAGACTTGTGAGAGAGCAGAGAGCTGGAAGGGGAGATGGGGCGGGAGGTTTCTCCTTTGTAAGGATGCTTGGGAAAGTTTTGTGGAATCTTAACCAAGTGTGGATCAGGAGAGGAGGGTTTCTAAGCTAAGCCATGAAGGAAGAAACAGCTTGCTTGCCTTCTTTGGGGTAGAACCTATTTGCTGGAACCTGGTTCACAAATGAGAAACTGGGCACTGGGAAAGAGGCAATCAGCTACATATGCTATGGGGGGCAGGGGGGTTTTTAATCCCATGCTAAGTTTTAGATTTCTCCACAGTCAGCATGGAGCCGTTGAAGCATTCCAAATAAAGGGAAGCTATAAGTAACCTGACTTCAAAGTAAGAGATCAAATTGTCCCCTGGAGGGAAATCTATTAAAACAGTTACCGCATAAATACATCACACCATTCCATTTTCTGGCTCGTTGTTCCTAATGTGGCAGGCTCAAGCATTACCTGCGCAGCGGACCTTGTATGCTCTGCAGCTACTGAGGGCTACGCTACCGTGACTCTAGTCAGTGAATAAGAATCTTCACCCGAAGCTCTTATCACTTGCAAGAGTTGTTCTATGGGAATACATTTTTCTCCCAGTGATCAGAAGATGATCCTAAGTTTCTGAGGAAGACTTGTATAATGTACCTTGTTTACTGGCCCTGTTGGGTGCTCGTTCATTCACTCTCCATCATTTTAGTTTTGAGTGAAAACTCACAACACAGGAGGCAATGAACAACATCCGAGATGCCCTCCGCTATGAATGAGACTGCAGACCCCGGCTTCCTTGGGCTTGCGTTCTGGGTGGGGGATAGGCATTGTGTGTGGAAGCCAGTACATAGGAAGCCTTCAGAGCCTTTAGTGCTCGGAAGAGAGGGAAAGTGATGGGCAAGGGGAAGGACTTCCTTGGTCAGATGTTCTTGGTGTGCAGGTATAATTCAATCATGGTGTCAGCCTTTGGGAATGGCATGCTCACCTTGCTTCCCGTTTTTAGACTGATCATTTCACGAGACAGATTGATTTGAATTGTTCACATGAATCATTATTGTCGACAACTTACCATCAGAATCGCTTTATCGTTTCCAGTGTATAACTTCAGCCCTTTGTGAATTTATATATGATATATTGATCTTTTCTTCCTCAGCCAACCCACAATCACTGTCTCTCATAATGAACTCAGTGACTGCAGTTTCTGAAAGGTACCCACCAGGGCTACGGTGTGACCGTTTATATAGAACCCTTTCAAGTCAGCCTTGGAAGGCTGCTTGTCAAGGATTCATCAGCTGCAATATATAAATAAACTTTGCGTTTTAAAAGTCTTTGACTCTTTCTTTACTCACTGTTCACAGATTAACACAGAATTAGCTGACACAGCTCAGTGTTTTTACCACGCTGTTTTCAGCCAGTTGCCAAGAAGTCATCTTCTTTTAAAGTATTTTCCAGGAAAAAAAAATGTGTCATATGTACATGTGATTTCATGTCAAGATGTTTACCTCCACAGGAGTGAAGAATATACAAAGGGAAAACCTCAAAAAAAAAAAAAAAGTCCATAGGTCCAGACCCAGCAGCCACACTAGTAATGTCTCCCCTCTCTGCCATGTGCTTGTGACTGACAACTACAGGCTGTAGTTGTGGTAGACAGTGATCCTGACCTGTCAAGTCAGTCACCTGACCTGAAACAGCTAACTTTTTAGTTAGTTCAGGGCCATACACCATGGTAAAGTACCGCCCACAGTTAAGAGGTAGATTGAAGAAGGACGCCTAAAAGAAATCCCACACTAGCTCAGAACTGAGAACAATAAATGGTTATTTATTTAGGGGTAGACTCATAAATCAATATCCTCTCGTGGAATGAAGAACAGCAGCTGAATCCCGCAGCTGGAAAAGATCCCGGACGCATGCTTTAGCTCCACATAATAGTATAAGAGGCCATGACCCAGTGAGCGGGTAATTTAAAGGCTGTAGGATTTCCTACAGCTATAGATTTCCCCTTTTGCTAAAATAATTCACAATTTCTCCCAGGAATGCCCCAAGGATGTCTTCTAGGTGATTTTGGATTTAGTCATGTTCACAGTGTTAACCATTATAGCGTCAGGGTATTGTTGCTGACCTAGGTAACTAGAGACTGGTAACACAGCCACTCCTTAAAGCCAAAAAGAAAGGATTTCTGGCCAGTGGCACTTGCCCAATCATGCAGCCCCGAGCCTCACAGCCCTTTGTCCTTTATGCATAAAAACCACATCCTGGTTGTCACACTTCAGTTAGCAATAAGCCAGAACTACAGAAGCCAAAAAGCAAGGTCACTACATTTTCTGGAACTATGGACCAGGTCTTTTGATGGCTTAGGTCTTTGTTCCCATGTTGGCAGGTGTTGGAAACCATGTGCTGGGTTTTAAGGTCAGGACGGTGCCTCTAACATGGGCTCAATTGTACTAAGGTCTGGGGCTTTATTACATAACCATACTTGGAGACTATATTGGTGTGGTGAAGTGGATTAAAAGGGGAGAACATTTCCCCTCTGACTCTCCATGGTCAGCTAGATTCCAGAATATTCAAAATGTTCTGTAACTGTAGGGAATTGGCCATGGAGATTCCATAGGGTGAAGAGAAACACAGCTCTAGTCCTAGTCAAGTTGACATAATCCTTCACACTACAGGTCTTTGTCTCTGTTTCTATTACTCAGTTCATCCTGTGTAACCTTTAAAAAAGATTACAAGACCTTCCCAGAAACAAGAAGAAAAATAGAAGTCTGATGATACAAACACTGCAACCAGATGCTGATGTAACCGAGTTTGGAATTACCAGCCAGTGATGCCACACATACTATATATCCTGATTACAATTTCTCCCCACCTCCTCTCCCATCCAGATCCATTCCCTTTTTGTCTCTCCTTAGAAAAGAACTGGCTTCTAAGAGATAACAAAGCATAACAAAATAAAATATAGTAAGATGAAACAGGAACCATTACATCAAAGTTGGAGAGGGCAAATCAACAGAAAGAAAGTAGCCCCAAGAGAAGGCACAAGAATCAGAGACCCACTCATTCACACACTCAGGAGTCCCATAGAAGTACTAAACCGAAAGCTATAATATATACACAGAGGACATGGTGCAGAACCATGTAGGCTCTGTGCTAGGTGCTTCAGTCTCTGTGAGTTCATAAGACCCTTTTTGGCTCAGTTTATTTAGAAGGCCTTCTTCCCTGGTTCCTCCATTCTCTCTGGCACTCATACTCCTTTTACCATCTTTTCTGGGGAGTCCCCTGAGCAATAACCAAAACTGACAAACAACCTAGATGCCCCTCAACCAAAGAATGGATCAAGAAAACATGGTACAATTATACAATGGAGTATTACTTATTTGTAAAAAAAACAAAACAAAACAAAATGACCTCATAAAAATTGCAGGCAAACAGATGAAACTAGAAAAAAATCATTTGGAGTGAGGTAACCCAGACCTAGAAAGACAAACACTCCTAGCACTAAAGAAGCTAGATAACAAGGAGGGCCCAAATAGGGATGCATGGGTTTCCCTATAGGGGAAATAGAAGAGATCTCCTGGGTAAACTGAGGGTAGGGGAAGAGGGATGGAGAAATGGGAACTTGAGGGAGCCGGTTGGGTGATTTGGGTGTGGGAGGTAGGTTATAGGCAGGAAGGAAGGCGAGGGTAGCAAAAAAAAAAAAAAAAAGATGTCTTGATGGGCAGGGGGGGGGCATTTAGGGTTAGGGAGAAACCTGATGCCTGGGAAATCCCCAGGAATCCACAAGGATAACCTCAGTTAAGACTCCTAGAAATAGTGGAGAGAGCGCATGAATGGCCATCTATTGTAATCAGATTGGGGACTACCCTAAGTGTCATCAGAGATACTCTATCCAGTAACTGATGGAAACAGATGCAGAGATCCACAGTCAAGTCCTGGGCTGAGCTGGGGGAGTCTTGCTGAAGAAAGGGAGGGGGAATTATATGAGCCAGAGGGTTCATGACAGAGAGGTGAGGGGGTCATGACAGAGAGGTGAGGTGGTCATGACAGGGAAGTGAGGTGTCCGCTCATTAACTCTCGAACAATAGTTAGGGAGCCTTCATGGGGCCAACCTAGGCCCTCTGCATGTGTGTGACAGTTGTGTAGATTGCTGTTTGTAAGGCTCCTAGCAATGAAATCAGGACCTATTTCTGGTGCTTAGCTGGCTTTTGGGAACCTGTTCCCCATGTTGGATTACCTTTCCCAGCCTTAACACAAGGGACAGCTCAGTCCTGCCTCAATTCGATGTGCCATGCTTTGCTCAAGCCCATGGAGGTCTGCCCCTTTCTGAATGAAGATGGAGGCGTGGAAGGGGAGGTGAGTAGATGGGAAATCGGCGGGGGGGGGGGGACACAACATGGGGGGACAGACTGGGAGGAGAGGAAGGAGGGGAAATGCAGTCAGCATGTAAAATAAATGAAAAATGTTATTTAAATAATTTAAATAAAAAACAAAAACTAAACTGTTGATGAAATAGCTCAACAAATAAATGTGCTTATCATTTAAGACCTGACAATCTCAGTTTCATACACACCACACCACCTCCACCACCACCACCAATAATAATAATAACAATGAAAAATTAAACAAAAACAGATAAAGAAGAAGAAATAGTTCATATTACTTAGATCCAAAGAATATTTATTGACTGGAGTAAGATTTTACACTAAGACTAGCTAGACTGGCTTCAAACTTGTGGCTATTCTTTTTCCTCAACCCTGGGAGTATAGAAGAATCTGCCAGACCTGATGAGTTATTATTGAGATAATAATAATTCCCAAATTGATGTACAGATCAGTATAATTCTTATTAAAATCTCAGATGCTTTCTGTAGTTCTTGAAGCAGAAATTTAGAAAACGATTCCAAGATTTGTATAGAAACTCAAGGAATTAGATAGCCATAAAAAGGACTGGAGTCTAAAATATCTTGAATTTGAGTACACAATGCAGCTGAAGGCAAAAGAGCACATAGCATATGACTGTTTATGTGAAATATGCAGACCAGGCAGGTCTACAGAGCCGGAGGGTAGATTGGTGGTTTTCTAGGATTCCTTTGAGGGAAATGAGGAAGCTTATTGCTAACGAACCCAAGGTTCTTAGTGTGGTGAGGAAGATGTTCTAAAATAGATTGTGGTTGATGGGTGTACAACTCGATTGAGAACTATTCGCCTGTACACTTGAAATGAATGAATTGAATCATGCATGGACTATATTTGCATAAAGTTGCTTTAAAAAGAAATTTAAGACAATACATAGAGAAATATTCTTTGAAAGTGGTACAAAGGGGCTGGAAAGAGAGCTCAATGGTTAAAAACACAGGTTGCTCTTCTAGAGATCCTGGGTTCAATTTCTAGCATTCATGTGGTGGCTCACAACTATCTGTAGCTCCAGTTCCTAGGGATCTAATGCCCCTCTGGCCTCTGTGGGCATACCACACATGGAGTGCAGACTTATATATAGGCAAAACATCCAAATAGAGAAAATAAATTTTAAAAAGACAACCAAAATTTTCTTTTAGAATTAAAATTATTAATTTTTATGTGAATCATAAAGAAATCCTGATGGGATCCACTTTCAATTCTGTTCATTTCTTCTGCTTTTCTGCCTGTTTCTCTCTACACATTTTTTGAAATTATCACTCTTTCTGTTGTTGTTTTTGAGATTTAGAGACTTGCTTTGTATCTCTGACCAATTGTGCTTACTATATGGCTCAGATGGGCCTTGAATTCATGGCCATGCTTCTGTCTCAGCCTCCTGAGTACTGGGACTGGTGTGTGCTTCAATGTTCAACCTATAATTTCCAAACACCAAGTGTATGTTTTCCATTATTTTGTGGTCCAAAACTAGAGTACTTTCCATGTGGACTCCTTTGGTATAAATTCAGAGAGCCCCAATTGTGTGAGCTACCCTTCTCCCCACTTCCTTCTCTCCATTCCATCCTCCCCTTTCCCCTTCTCTTCCATGTTGTCTTGTTAGGGTCACCATTGCTGCCATGAAACACCGTGACCGAAAAATCAAGTTGGAGAGGAAAGGGTTTATTCAGCTTACGCTTCTGCACGGTAGTCCATCGCTGAAGGAAGCCAGGTCAGGAACTCAAACAGGGCAGGAATCTGGAGTCAGGAGCTGATACAGAGGCTGTAAAGGGCTCTGCTTACTGGCTTTCTCCTCATGGCTTGCTCAGCTTGCTTTCTTTAGAACCCAGGACCACCAACCTAGGGATGGCACCACCCACAATGCTCTGTGTCCCCCTCCTTCAATCACTAGTTAAGAAAAAGTCACACAGGCCTGCCTACAATCCTATCTTATGGAGGCATTTTCTCAGCTGAGGCTCCATCATCTGATGACTTTAGCTTGAGTTGACACAAAACTAAGCAGTACACAGATCTCCCTTTCTCTCTTTCTCCCCAGTCCTCTCTCCAAATGGATTTCCTCTTGAATTTTTGGAGGTATAAGGTTAAGAGTTCATTATTTTTGTAGGTTATAAAGCATCCAGAAATAATTATGATGATATTTCTTTTAGTATTAGACTTTTCTTTCTTCTCCTCTTCCCCTTCACTCCATATTGTCCCAAAGTCAACAAATTAAGGAATCTAAAGAATTTATGCAATTTGGTCCTTGAGACATGACTATTTACCATATTTCATAAGAAAGGCAGATGGTCTATCTTCTCATATATCTTTAGGAGATGTATAAATAGTAATTTTCAAGAGAACTTAAAAGCTTTTCTTTCTTTTGATATGGCCTTGCTGTATAGTCGGGCTGGTCTCCAACTCTATATTAGTGTCTCAGTTCCACTAGTTAGTGCTGAAATTACAGACAGACACCACTACATCTGAATAAAAATATTGCTTTCTATCACTCCTCAAGCTTACTTACCTCCATAGATTACATTTTCTTTTATAATGCATTCTTAGTCTGTGTTTTTTTCTTGTATTTATGTGATGTATGTGTTTGGATGCATATACATTTAGAGTATATCTCACAAATTAATCCTTCAAGCAAAGAAAGTATAGTTTTATACTAAAACTACTTTAGTTAAAGCATGTTTGTATGTGTATACATGTGTACACACACATACACACAGACACTACACACACACACACACACACACACTTGTGTGGTTTTTCTATGTAGCCCTTGCTGTCCTGGAGCTTGCTATGTAGCCTGGCCTTGAATTTACAGAGCTCTGCCTGCCTCTGCCTCCCAAGGGCTGGGATTAAATGTGTACCATGCCTGACAAAGTGCATGCTTTTAAATTTAATAGCTTTTCAAATACGACATTATTTTAACTATAAACTGGGAGTATTTTTGTATTAAATGCTATAAGTGCATGGGTCTAAAATGAGATAAGTCAACTTCATCGTGAATTTTAAGTTGGGCACTTTTAGAAATTCCCCTTTGGGGTTCGATTACTATTTATATTGGATTCTAAATTCTAAAATGAGCAGTCATTCTCCTGACTGCCAGTTCAAGTGCTGACACCCAGGAGCTACACACTCAATGTTTAGACAGGCAGAAGGAAATGGAGAAGTGAGGCAATTATCTACATCTCCCTCCCACAGGCAGTCTCTGGAAACAGCAGAGCAAATAGCTAGTTGTCTCCCACAGTTGAGTTCTGTTTCCTCTGCCCAGAATTTATAAGTGATTGCACAGTTCCTTGTATACTTTAGCCTGTGTTCTGAACTTCACATTTGACTTCAGCTGTTCCAGTTTTTTGTGCTCATGAAATAAACATGAGGACTGTCATGGCCAAATCCAGCTGTGAAGAGCCACATCACCTTCAAGACCTACACCAAATTATTTTTGAAGAATTGAAGGCAGGGCTGGGCAGATGACTCCATCAGTAAAGTGCTTACCGTGCAAACACAAGGACCCAAGTTCAGCTCTGGGGCGTGCACATAAATGCCTGGTACACATGGCTGCCGGCTTGTCATCCTAACACACAGGAGGCGGAGACAGGGGTGTGACTGCTGGTTTCAGCAAGCAGAACTTCTTTAAAGGATTAATTAGCTTTTAAAAAAAGACAGTTTTCTATAGCTCAGGTAGGCCACAGACTTGCTCTGCAGCTGATGAAGACAGGGAACTTGTGATCCTCTTGCCTCTTCCTCCTTAAGAACAGAGGTTATAGGTGTGCACCACCATGCTTGGCTCTAATCATTCACTTATTTATTTTGCATATATACAGTGTTTAGTTTTATTGTATGGCAGTTTCTGCTGATTTCATCCCATTTCTCCCCTAGAAATAGTATATAAAAGAGTGTACTCCTTAATAAGCTTACCTGGTATAAGACATTGCTTGTGTAGGGCCTCCTGACCCCAAACTTCTCATCTTCTGATCCCCTGACTTTCTCTCTCATACCTGAACTGAAGAATGACCTGTTGGTCCAGTCCTATGCAGCACATAACAATAATATCTATCTCATTATTCTTCTAATTAATTTTTACTTTATACTGTATATATTAAAGTGTGTGTGTGTGTGTACATGCATGCTTGTGAGCGTGGATGCCCCTGGAGGCCAGAGGTGTCAGACCCACAGGATCTGGAGTTATAGGCAGTTCTGAGTGACTGACAGATGCTGGAAACCATACTCTGGTCCTTTGGAAGAGCACTACATACCCTTAACTACCAACACATCTTCTGGTCCACTAACTAATTTTTAAAAATGATCTATCATCTTGCCCTGAATATAGTTTATATTATGAAGAGTTTGTCTCATATATTCATCACGATCTTTCAACAATAAAACTATTATTTTTGTTCCTGCTCTGTGTTCTTTATCTCTGGGAATGATGTAGGCTAAAGATAGTTACTGCTAATTTTTAAAATTCACACATATTTATTTGTGTGTGAGGAGACGTGTGTGCAGTGGCACCACAGCACACATACGGAACTCAGAGGACAACTCTGTATACCGTGTCCATCCAGAGAGCAACCTCTGAGTGCCAGCCTTGGCAGCAAACACCCTTATCCACCGAGCCTTCTCACCAGCCCTAATTTTCATTTTGAAATAGAATTTTGTGTTCCCAATGACTTATCCCAACACCATAGCGAGAGCGAGTACTCATTCTATGTCAAATAATTTTACCCAAGGGAATAAGGCTGATAACAGTGAGTGAAGTGTGGTTTAGACTTCCATGTCTTATATCACCTCCAAATTTGTACAAAATGACAAACTTAGTGTATCTTAAATCTCTAGGGATGGTGTACCCCAGAGAGCATTTTAAAAAACTTCCATGGATGGTCCTTAAGCATTATCTTACAATTGCTCTTTTATATTTACATTATTACACTATTAAAAAGTCATATTTGTGGTGCTACAGGGATAGCTACAGGAATAGAATTTAGACTCTTAGCTTGCAAGAGGCTCTGAGTTCTCCATCACCCACCCTCCAAATCTTTAACCATATCTACAAAATCCTCCTTGTTTCTGTAGCAGCTCGTCTAGATGTGGGGAAGCAGTTGCTATTGATGGCTCACTACTCACTACACCTCCTAAGCCAGCTCGAGGTTTCTGTGTTCACATGGCTGCAGCATGTCAGTGCCCATCAATCACAGCTGCTGAATGCAGACTCGTGCCTCTTAACACAACTGAGGTGATATGCTTTCCCTAAATCTTATTAAAAGTAATTTTGTGATGTGATGTGCTCTTTGGCTTCCCTGCATTTTTCTAACGTTTCCTGTGGAGCTAGGAAGGCAATGTTCTGAGTTGACTTTGCAGGGCTGAAGGTTTGCTTGGTGGGTAGTTACTTTGCTCAAGATTATCTAGAGTTCATCTCAGGTGAGCATATTTCCTTCAAGCGCAGAAGTGGCAGAAGACAGCCTCACTAGCTCAGCCTGCTCCGTTGTAGCTGCCATCCTCAGAGATAGCAGAAATAAACATTTTGCATTATTGAAGCGCCCTTCAGGCACACTAAAAACTTGAAGGTCAACTTGCAAAGAAATGTTAAGATCTCTTTCCTTGCAAATAGAACATTCTGCTGAACAACAGAGGTAGTGTTTCCTTATAGCTCTTTGAGGTTATAGGAAAATAGTGGGCATATCTTGAATCATGCAGTTCTTTCTCATCTGGGGGAGGTCCCCCCAATTTTCTTCAACAGTAAAAACAAAGATCTGTGACAAACCCTCAGCTTTCTAACAGTTAGAGAACATGTTTTCTAAAGATCTCGCGACAGGAGCTGAGATGGACCCATTGTCTGTTCACCTCCATTTTATGAAAGGGCAGCTAAACTCAGCAAGTATTTATAATTGCCTAGTAGGAGCCAGCTCTGTGTTTAGTTCCCAAACTTGGCAACCCGGAACCCTTATGATTATTGTAATGGTCTGTCCTGTCCCTTTAAGAGACAGGCCCCACTCACTCCCTCCTCCATCCACTGAGGCAATCAGATCTTACACTTCCAGCCTGAGCCCCTTCTTTTCCATCTGTCTCTCTGCTGAAGAGGCAGCTTCTGCCTCTCTCCCTTCTCCCCACTTCTTCCCTTCCCTCCCTCTCTTAGTGTTTGTTCTTCTTTCTCTCTTTGCTCTTCTCCCTTCTCCCCTTCACCCCCTTTCCTATTCCTTTCCATAACCCACTAAATAAATACCCACATTCTCTGCATGGTGTACCTAATAGGTCTCTGTCTCTCACCCACCACATGGCTCCCTGCCTGGGACCGGCTTGCCTTCGTGGTCTGCTGTGGTTTCTTGTGCCTGCTTCCCACAACCACCACTTGGAGACCTGCAACATTTTACCATATCATTTATCTCAAGAATTATCTTTATATATTTCTCAGAATGGAATCATCAAATTAATTTTAAAAAATCATTACATATTTCAAAAACTACGTCGTGTTCTCCATGCATAAAAGAGAGGGTCGATGTTCTTAAATCTTCAGACTCTGGGGTGTCAATGTCCCCTGATGATTGAGAGTCACATATTTCCTTAGATACCTAGCTGATCTTTACAAAGTTCCAATGCACAGCATGTATATCCCAAAACCATGGCACTCTGAAAAGACCGGAATCATACTAGGGTAAGACTTAAAAAAATAAGCACATCAGGGGTTTGGAGAGATTGTTCAACAGTTAAGAGCACTGGCTTGCTCTTCCAGAGGACTCCAGTCCAAATCCTAGTACCCACGTGGCAGTTTACAACCACCTGTTACTCCTCTTTCTGAGAATTGGATGCTCTCTTCTGGTCTCAGGCACAAGGAACACAGTAGTGCACAAATGTTCCTGCAGGCAAAATACCCAGACACATAACAAAACAAAACAAAAAACTAACTAACCAACTAACAAACGAAAACAAAGTCAAACAAACCCAATTGTCCTTAGCATTTACTAGGTAATTACTAAAAATTTCCCTTTAGGGTCATTTGCTTTATGACCCTAGAATTCATTTCCAGAATAAAGGGAAGAGCATGCCCCCATGATGAGGCCGTAAAGATGTCTGATGTAGTGGGACAAAGAGGGACTCCAAAGGGGAACATGGCAGTGGAAAAGGAGTCTGGAAAGGGAGGAAAAGTTCCTGCAATAGCTCTGGAAAAATTAAGGAGGTGGGGGGGGGGGGTAAAAAAAGAAGCAGCTCTTATGGAAAGGAAGATGCTTTAAAAAGTGACCTCAGGGCTGGAGAGATGGCTCAGAGATTAAGAACATTGCCTGCTCTTCCAAAGGTCCTGAGTTCAATTCCCAGCAACCTCATGGTGGCTCACAACCATCTGTAGTGAGGTCTGGTGCCCTCTTCTGGCCTTCAGGTATACACGAAGACAGAATATTATATACAAATAATAAATGTTTTTTTTAAAAAAGTGACCTCACAAACTTGGAAAAAAGGTGGGAAAACAGAGCTGAGCAGTGAATGATGAGTGAATATCCTTCAGTACCAAATCTCAGCCAGCAGGCTGCAAGCACAAAGGCTGTGTCAGATGAGCCGCTGGCAGTGAGACGAGCAGAGGCCTAGAGCCCCTGCAAAATCAGGCCATTACTAAATAGGGCTGCCCTAGGCCCAGCAGCCAGTTCCCAGCATGGAGCCACCGTGGCCGAGGCCTGTGCTGCTTGCTCTGTTGGGAGACAGGGAGTGTGGCAAGCAACAACACTGCCTACAAGCTACAAGCACAAAAGTCCAGCCAGGGGAAGCTCAGGGCAGCAGTCACCAAGGGCGGGAGGTGTGTGACAGCCAGGAGCTGGCCCAGAAGCTGGCCCTGGATGCCATACCTGGTCGCACCATCACCCTAACTCTCCGCAACAGCAAGATATATGAGATGAATCTCAGCAGTGGTCCAGCATGTATGGTGCTTCAGAAACCAGAGGCCTTGAACCAGAACAACGACTCTTTGAAATGAATATTTACGTGTAAAGATGTTTGGGCAAAAAAAATATACTATGTCACGTATTGCCTGTCACTATGATGGACTAACAAGTATTCAATGGAGAGAAAACAAATTTTTAACGGCGGGAAAATGGATGAACAGAGTGGTGCATGCATGGTGGAGATGGGCAGAACTAGAGACTAGAAAGTGCCGACAGGGAGGAGCTAAGGCTACAGGGGACGGTGGAACATGTTCTTGCTGAGTAGGGCCCTGCAGGGTAGTGTGTAGTAGCCTGGACCTTATGCAGACTCAGCATCCCCCCTTCTGCCACATACATTGCCCAGCCTCAAGACACCCCTGGTTCTGAACAACAACAGGATGTTCCAGATGAAGAACAGTTTATTTTCTGGAATAGACCTACTAGAAAGACTCCAATGGTTTGTGCTGCCCCTACAGGTCACTTTGGTATTTGTGATCTTCTTCCTCAGGCGATGGTGAAGCCCGAGGTTCATGTGGATGTCCCTGGTGTTATAGCACTCTGTGACCAGAAGGCATGCGGATGTTAGAGGTCTGTGCCTGAAGTCATGCTAATGTCCTTGGGCAGTGCAGCCACCACCAGGGGCCATACTGACGTGAGTGACCTTTGTATCCACCTGGGGCCATGTTGATGTCTGTGAGTCATGCTGCCTTTGAGACCAATGCCTGGGTCTGTGTTATTACTGCAGTTGTGACTGTGTTGAAGTGTGTGAACCGTGTTACCATGGTGTTACTGCCTGAAACCAAGTTGATGTCATGGGACATGCTGTCACTGGGAGCCGTGTTGATGTGAGTAGTCTAGGCTACTACCTGAGGCCATGCTGATATCCGTGATCTGTACTGCCACCAGGCACCATGCTGAGGTCTGTGGCACATGCTGGTGCCAGAGACCATGTGGCTGTCCATGGCGCATGCTGTCTCTAAAAACCATGTTGAAGTCTATGGTCTGTGCTTCCACTTTCTATAAAGGGCAAGGAAACTACTGTTGACGTGGTGTCGATGACGGCAGACTCACAGTTGAGAAAGTGTGACGTAGAAGGTGTCTGTGACAACCCCTACAGCACCTCATCCCCCAAAAGAAAAGTAATAGCCTAGATAGAAATCCTTCAAAGAGAAGTCTGAAAAATTGTGATGAGATGTTGAAGGGCAGCTCTCCGCTCTCCACAGTTGCTGGCTTCTGGCAGAGGTGTGGTATAGTGATATTTCATTTGTATTTTAATAAATAAAGCTGACCTGAAGACCAGAATTCAAAACAGTGAACTAGTCAGCCATATAAACTAGGCAGTGGTGGCACACACTTTTAATCCCAACTAGTTAGCCAGAGAGGCCATGCGGTGGTGGTGCACACCTTTAATCTCAGCACTAGACAGGAATATAAGGCAGGATGAGACAGGAACTCGCTCTTTTCAGTCTGAAGATTTCATAGAGGTAAGAGATCTAGTGGTTGGTTACTTTGCTTTTCTAATCTTCAGATTGAATCCCAAAATCTGCCTCTGCCTCTGGGTTTTAATTATTTGTGCAACAGATGGGGAAGGACTCAATTTTTTTTAAGGACTGATCACCAGGAGTTCGACCCTGCTCCAGTAATCAACCTTCCTTCCTTCCTTCCTTCCTTCCTTCCTTCCTTCCTTCCTTCCTTCCTTCCTTCCTTCCTTCCTTCCTTCCTTCCTTCCTTCCTTCCTTCCTTTCCTTTTATCCTCACTTTTCAAGGGAGGAGACGTTTATTTTGATTCACGATTTAAGAGATGCAGTTCATCATGACAGGGAAGCTATGTAGGTGTGGCTCTATGGTGGCGAGAGCAGGAGGTGACAACCTGTATCTCACTAAAATCCAGTATTTCATTTCCTTTATAGGGTGAATAATTACGCACTTTATCTCTTGCAGGGAGGCAGCCTCTGCCCAGTTCTACCACTAGATGGCATCACTTTCCTAGGAATTTTGTTGTGTGCACTATTTGGTGAAAATAAATGTGAAGTCTTGATTGCTTTCACAACAAAACTGACTGAGACCTAACTGATTAGTCACTACAGGTCCATTGGCACTCTAGCACACAACACACATCCTGGATATAGCCAATCCATATGTGAGTTAAAGGCAACAGTGACTTCTACAAAAGCAAATACTTTTGATGGTTAGGCTTAAAAATACTTCTCTCATTCATATTGAAAGAATCATTGTGTTATTAATCTTTTAGAAAAACTTTCAATGAATAATTCCTATCAAGACTGGAGTAAACAATGTATTGGGTATTTTGTAATGCTTCCCTTATGCCATAGTGAAATCTATGTGAGACTTGGCCTGAAGAATCAGGCTCCGCCCATCAACTGCAGGACCATAGGCAACTTAACCCCGCTGGGCTTCCTTTCTTTTCTTCATCTTCTCATCTTCTTTATTTTTATTCTATGTATATGGATGTTTGTCTTATATGTATGTGCACCATGCCTGATGCCCACAGGGACCGGAAGAGGGTGTGATAACAGGGGTTGTGCTGGGAACTGAAAGCAGGTTTCGAGCAAGAACAGCAAACGCTCTTTTTTTTTTTTTTTTTTTTCTGAGACAGGTTTTCTCCGTAGCTTTTTTTGGTTCCTGTCCTGGAACTAGCTCTTGTAGACCAGGCTGGCCTCGAACTCACAGAGATCCGCCTGCCTCTGCCTCCCGAGTGCTGGGATTAAAGGCGTGGCCATCACCGCCTGGCTACAGCAAACGCTCTTAACCACTGAGCCATCTCACCAGCCCCTCAGTAGGCTTTCTTAATCCTCAAAAAACAGAACAAAACAAACCTCACACTCATGTTGGTATTTGCACATTAGTTTACTGTGATCAGCCTGATTAAGTCTCATAAATTTTATCAGCCTAAAACAGAATGACATTCTCAGCATCTTCCTTGGACCGTGGCTTGGAGAGGGTGGTTTGAAAAGATTCCACATGAGGTCGATGACACAGATGTGGAAAGGGAGATTGCTGGGCGTGTAAAGGCTTAAGTGTGGAGGGGTAAGGGAGGGGAGGACGGAGGCAAGTGTGGGGAGGGGTAACCACACCTAAGGCTGTGTGAACAGACATATGTAAATCTATTACTTTATAAGTTTATTAAAACCATAATTTAAGAATGGTCTGAATGGAGATCTTCTGCACGGGTGAAAAACACTCCTCCAAGAAGTCATCGTTTATACATAGAAATCCCAGTGTCGGGTGTAGCATGTGAGTCAGGAAGGCTCTAGAGGCCCCAAAACAATAGAGGCTATTGTCATTACTCTTGGCTGCCAGGTGGGAAGACCCTATCACAGAAGACACCATACACTTAAGTTACAGGACACAGAGAAATCCAGCTGGAACTCAGGGACAAGCTTCTCGTGCTGGGTAGTTTGCATAGTGCTGGAAGGTTGTAGGCAGTTCGCTGCCTCTGCTCTGTGGTAGAAATGGAAATCAGGTACGATGCTACCACTAGCATTATTGTTTTTGCACAGAACTGCTTTAGCTATATGGGACCTTTTCTGAATCCACATAAATTTTAAGATATTTTTTTTCTATATCAGTAAAGAATGACGTTACAATTTTTATGGAATTGCACTGAATCTATAGATTGCTTTTGGTAGATAATGTTAGACCAGTAATCCATTACCAAAGACATTATCCTTCTTCTAGTGTCTTCTTCAGTTTCTTTCATCAGTGTTTTTAAATTCTTATTGTAAATCTTACTTCCTTGGTGAGGTTTATTCCAAGGTATTTTGGTTTTTTTTTGAGGCAATTATTAATGTAATTGCTTGGTGTACTTATTATATAAGAAAGCTATTCATTTTTGCACTAATTTTGTATTCTGCAACTTCATTTAAAATATTTATCAGCTCTGGTACTTTTCTGTCAGTCTTGAGAGTCTCATGCACTGAATCTTATCATCTGCAAATAAGGATACTTTGATTTCCTCCCTGCTTTCATTTCTTTTATTCCTTCTTTTGTCTTATTTCTCTGGCTAACATTTCAAGTACACCTCATCTTGTTCCTAATTTTAGTGGGAACTATTTGAGTTCTCCTTTTATTATAATGTGGGCCACAGATATGCCACACACAACTTTGTCATGTTGATTTATGAAATCTGATGCATCTGTGTTTGGTGCACATGTTTAAAACTGTAATATCTTCTTGATGATTTTCCTCTTAATTAGTTCTGAAGTGATTTTCTTTATCTTTTCTAATTTTGGTTTAAAGTCTTTTTTTTTGTGCACTATTAGAACAGCGACACCTGCTTCTTTCCTAGCTCGATTGCTTAGAGTGTCTTTCCAATCCTTTAGCCTTAACATTTCCTCTATCTTTGGTGGTCAAGTGCACTTCTTGGAGGCAACAAATATACGGATACTTCTTATTTTAATTATAACCTGATAATCTGTTTCTTTTGATGAGGCGAATTGAAGCTATTACCATTTATAATTATTATTGAAAGGTATATATTTATTTTCAGCGTTTTGGTTTTTTGAGACAGGGTTTCTCTCTGTAACGGCCCTAGATGTCCTGGAACTAGCTCTATACACCAGGCTGGCCTCGAACTCACAGAGATCCACCTGCCTCTGCCTCCCAAGAGCTAGGATTAAAGGTGTGCGCCACTGCCGCCTGGCCATTTTCATCATTTGGTTGTGTTTTTCTGTTCCTGGTTTGCTTAATTCATGCTCTAGTGTTTTTTGCTCTTTTCTGTAGCTTCACGGACGTGTTTTTCTTGCTCTTGAGAATGAAGGATTCTTTCACGGATCTTCTGTAGAGCTGGCTTGGAGGTTGTGATTTTTTAATCCTGGAAAGCAGTTCTTCCTCCACTAACTATAACAGATAGGTGTTCTGGGGATAGCAGGCATATAGTAGTTTTTAGATTTTTATTATGAAATTCTTATCTTTCTATGCCGTTGATTCATGGATTTCTTTTTTTCATAATGTTCTAGAGAGAATGAATGTTTTGGTATCTTCTTATTAATTTATCTTTATCGTTGTCTGAATGGTCCAATTCCTTTACCTCATCATTAAGCCCTGGTAGTCTGTCTTCCCCTCGATCCATTGTGTTGATGAGGGTAATAATAACAATAATAATAAAAGCATAGAACCAGGGGAGATGAGTTGGTGGATCTTAGGAGATTGGAGGGGAAATATTATGTGTGGGGGGTGTGAATAAGCTCAAATACTTTGTATACATGTATAAAATTCTCAAAGAATAAATAATGAAAATATTATTTTAAAAAAATGCAGTCTGATAACCTAAAACAGTCCATATCTCAGAAGGCTGAGATACAGAGCCTTTGCAAACCAGATCAGCTTGTGTTTTTCGGGAAAGCCTATCAAAAAGAAAATTAAAAAGAAAAGAATAGAGGAAAAAAAGGGAAAGAGGAGAAACAAAAATAAAAATCAAATATTGAATTTATTCAGAGTACATACATTTTTATTTTTCAAAAGAAATTTGTAGTTCTATGGACACTTTTCAAATTTAAAAATATTAGCAGAGTTATCAATAGGTGAGGTTATTTTTTAATAAAAAATGTTTTTTTAGACAAGGTTCTACTGTGTAGCGCTAACTGGCTGACCTCTAGAACTCACAGAGATCTGCCTCTGCCTCCTGGATGCTGGGATTAAAGGCATGTACCACTGTGCTAGGCAAAAATGTTTGTATGTGTGTTGTGGGGGGCGGGTTGGTTAGGGTTTTTCGGCAAAAATATTTTTAAGACAAGATCTCTTATGTCTGGAACTCGCAGTGTGCCGCAATCTAACCTTGGACTAATCCTGCCTCAGTCCTCTGGTTTGCAGGCATGTTTAACCTAACTTTCGCTGGGTAAGACTTTTTTTTAATGCTTTGAGGTTCAGTTCCAACTCAGATTTGGAACTGAGGCACTCACATTTGTCCTGGACCCTAGAGTTTAACCTGGATCCAAGTTCAATCTTTTGACTTTACAGATGAGGTACCAGACTGAGGGAAGTTAATGACCTTGCTCTATGTTCTAAGAAATCTATGTTCTTCTTCTTTTTTCTTCAGTTAGTCAGATGCTACAAAAGGCAGGACTCTGTCTGACCAACATGGAGACAACTACTATTGGCTGGAACCAGCGGAGGATGGAAAAGATTGACATGCAACTTGGCCATCATTTTGAAAGCATGAGATTTACACAAACAATGAGTGTACCATGGTACCTAATGTGGAAAAGGATGATTATCATAGAGGGGCTAATGGGAAAACAGAAGATAGGTTACAGTGGCTGGGTCTTAAGCAGGCACTGGGATGGCTCTGTCAAGCATGCATAACTATTAACCCGATGGTCAACTGGAAAGCAGCTCTCAGGTGACGTTACAAGACGTCCTGGGCAAGCCAGAAATTCTATTAGTTCATAAATCTAATAAAAGAAGTGCATATGAATTCTACTATTAAATTAAGAAAAGCAGTGCAATATCACATAGGAAATTGGATAAATATGTAAATATGAATGAGCAGATGAAGGAACATTTAAATCCATTCCATGGGTGGTGCAAGTTTGAGAGCTGTTCAAATGTATCTGACAGTTAGTTTGTGGAGCTAGGGACTAAAAGTAGCTTGGGAACATTTAAGAAAGTGAAATTTCTTAGAATCTTCTTTATTAATGTTCATTACATGGTGAATTCTTGGGTCAAGCCATATGCAGACTTCACCATCTAATCCAGCTAAGCCCTAGTTCCTCTTCATTTTTACTGGCTTTTGATTTTATTAGAGTGGAGTTAATGACCAGCCTGTTACTTCCTGGCTCTCAGAAAGCTCTCAATAACTGTGTAGTTGGGTTGGTTTGACCAGCTGGAATTGAAGAATATGAAACAATGGAAAGAGATGGGAAAGTTAATTTTCGTCATCTACCCACTGCCGTCCTTCCTGGTCTGATAGCCCTCCCTTCTCTACTTCAATATGTCCCATGCCACTGTTGGTGAGTAGCAGGGTCTAACTCAGCCCCCCCCCCCCCCGCTTGAAACCTTTTGCAGTCGTGCTGAAGAGGTGGGTGTCATTTCCTTTAACATTCATGAGTTTGTAACTGACACTGATTTCTGTACTGAAGGCTAGGTTTGCAAGCAAGCAAGCAAGCAAACAAGCCATTTGTAGTAGAGCAGTACATCCTTGTAATCAGGAGTAAAAAATTATCCTGGACTATGAGGAGTGAGGGGGTCAGATTTGTAAAGATGTACAGTGAACGTAAGATAGGAGTAAAGCAACTTAAGGCAGTGGTACAGTTAGGGTCCTAAATTAAGATGCAGTTTAATAGAGCACAGTGTATTTTAAAGAAGCAATAGGAAAAATTAGAAAGTGTCGTAGGCTCTAGAGGTAAGACTGTTGCCAGGAAGCCATTTTTCCTGAGCGCAACTGGCATTGCTGTCTCTTAACGGATGAGTGAGCCCTGGGAAGCACTTTCACACAACACGCAAGTGTGCACAGCCCTCTCTATCTAGTGTTAGGGGATGAGTGAGCCCTGGGAAACACTTTCACTTACACATGAGTGTGCATAGTGCTCTCTATTTAGCCTCTGTGATCCTGTCTTGCTTTTTGATGAGCAGGAAGTTTCTTTGGTCTTTGATTGTCCTCATCTTCCTCTTTATACTTTGGGGAGAATATTTTGGTTTCTTTTTTTAACTCCAAAATAGATTATCAGAATATTGAAGGTCTAAACTTTATATTTAAAAATGAGGTTACATGGATTCACATTGAACAATGTTTTCATAAAACCACAATAATTTATAGCATTTGCTTTGTAATCAGTTGGCATTATTCAACAGAATTAAAATCCTTTTTTCTTGGTATAATATTGTCCCTCTTAGAGAAGAACATTAGTAAATCCTTCCCCAAAGACGCAAAGCCAATTCTTGTCACCACGGAAACTTCCCGATAGCATTGTGATCCATCTCTACTGGATTAGAGGAGCAATGGACTCAGACAATTAAGTTCCCAGTCACTAACTGTAACTCTGGAATATGGTTTAATTTTAGAATGTGTAAACTTACTGAGTTGGAAAGGAAGCTTCTAACTTGTCTATTTCAGGGACCTCAACACTGAGAACTTTGGATCCCTTTTATTCATCTAATTGTTGAGTTCATAATTATTTTGCCAAGTATCATCCTAGGTTTGGGGAACACAGTGGTGCCCACGATGGGTACTCTTCCTGTTTGCCTTGAGGTTTTAGTTGCTGGTGTGTCTGACCTGCGGCCTGCAGCTCATATGAACATCCGGGTAGGTGTGAACGTTCACGTGAGCATCAGGGTAGGTGTGAACGCTCACGTGAACATCAAAATAGGTGTGAATGCTCGTACGAGCATCAGGGTAAGTGTGAATGCTGTCAAGCACAAAGTCATAAACTTACTTAAAATGCCATGGGTTTTTTTTGAGATTTTAAACATTTTCAAATTTTGTATTATTTTACTTATGTTTGTGCATGTATTTGTGTGAGTAAGTGCTATGTGTGTGAAGCCCCCAGAGTCAGAAGAGGGCAACGGATATCCTGGAGCTGGAGTTACAGGTGGTTGAGCTGTGCTATTTTGGTGCTAGGAACGTAAGTCTGGTCCCTAATCACTGATCCATCTCTCCAACCAGGTGATGTTTTTGATAACTCCACCATGTGGTTCTTGTGTGTGAGTTTTGTAGACGGTAACTTCCTGTCACAATGTCAAAAGGCTAGACATGTTTGGAGGTCAACAACAGGAAAAAATTCTAGGATAAGCCAAGCCTGGCAAGATTGATCTCAGGAACCCACATAATGGAAGATGAGAGCCAACTCTCAAATGTTGTCCTCTGACACAGGACATGGCACACATAACTAGCGCTCACCCACATAAGTAGATGTTTTCCTTTTAGTTCCATTGTGATAGACATTATGAAAAATACAAAGGGCTTAGATGGAGAGGAACGGAGCGAGGAAGACTGAACATAAATGAATTGTCCTCTCTGGGAAGGGTACAGTTGTAATAAGCTTTATAACGGGCAAAAGACCTTCTTAGGCAAGTGGAGAGGCCCTTCCTGTCCACTACACCCCTGATCTGGTGCTGAGTGAAAGGTTATACAACAAGACAAGAATCCTGGCATCTGGGGAGTGTGGCATAGATGATGTGGACAGCCAACTCAGGCATGACACAGCAGCACAGGAGAGAGCAGGCTGTCGCAGTGCACTGGGAACCAGAGGAGTGTTCAACTGTGTCACCCTGGGTGGGAAATGTCATCCACATTGAGTTTTTTTATTTTATTTATTTTTATTTTTTAAAATATTTATTTATTTATTTATTATGTATACAGTATTCTATCTGCATGTATGCCTGTAGGCCAGAAGAGGGCA
Organism: Microtus pennsylvanicus; assembly: GCF_037038515.1. NCBI lineage: Eukaryota > Metazoa > Chordata > Mammalia > Rodentia > Cricetidae > Microtus > Microtus pennsylvanicus. Next base: position 114,140,579 of record NC_134583.1, on the reverse strand, counting down.
CCAGACCCCATTACAGATGGTTACGAGCCACCATGTGGTTGCTGGGAATTGAACTCAGGACCTTTGGAAGAGCAGGCAATGCTCTTAACCTCTGAGCCATCTCTCCAGCCCCCAAAGTTGAGTTTTGAGAAGACGCTGCAGAGACTGGACAACAGAAACTAAGTAGAGAAGAATGCAGATCCTGTAGGAGGTGACTGCGGTGCTGTGGAAGAGAGAACACGGCAAGTGGATTGGGGGCGGGGCAGCAGAGCTAATTGAAAAGAAGGCTGATTTTGAGGTTGACTTTGGTGAGAGAATTAGCCCGACTGGCCTGTGGGTTGATGTGGGAAGTCAGTGATGACTTTTAAAGAGAAAGGTTGGAAAGGGGAGAAAGTTGGATCCTATGTACTAGGTCCCTCTCTTCCTTTCCAAAAGCCTACAGCTTCAAATTGTGTTGTGTTGAGTGAGTCACTGGGAAAGGCTGTCCTGATGTAACAATCTGGAGTGGAGTGGAGTAATGGGTTAGACTGGCCAACATAACTGTGTTTGATGTGAGAAGGAACTGAAAACATATTTTCATGGTGTTCTTCATTAGCTGTGTACGAATGAAACCAAAATATGAACAATAGCTATTATTTAATTGGTAGAAATTTTCTGAGTGGTTATTCCATTTATTTACTTAATATTATCTAAAACTGTAAGAATTAATTAATGTACATAAATCTATATGTCTGTGGAAGAAAGCTAGCACAATATGATGCAGTAATTTGCTGATTTAAAAAAATGGAAATTCATAATAATAACAGTAATAATATCAACACCAACCTGATTGTGTTATTCGGATAACACTTAAGATATGTACTTATAGGGGCTTGGAGAAATGGCTCAGTGGTTTGGAGCATCCATTGCTCTTCTAGAGTTTGGTCTCCAGCATCCATACCTGACTGCAGTTCACACTGCCTGCTAACTCTAGTTCCAGTGGATCCAACACCTCCTGGTCTCTGTGGACACCCACATATACTTACAAAGCCAAGCACGCATGCATGCAAACAAAACTAAAAATAAATAAATCTTTATTAAAAAGATGTACAGAAGCTAACAGGAGATCTGACTATTGTTCGTTTAACCGGATACTTTTGTGGTGCTGGGCATTGGTCCTAGTGGTTTGTGCTTAACACCACCAAGCTATCGTCCCAGCATCGGCAGCCTTTGTTTTCTTCAATTTGCGCTTTCTAAATTTATCAAAGGAAGAAAGGGTAATTAATTCATTAAGTTCACCACAAAGAGTCCGGAAAGGTTAATTAGTCTTAGACGAAGAGGCCTGTGTCCATTTTCCAAAGAGGTCCAATCAGTCTCCACTGAGTAGTCCCATGGGAACCATCCCAAGACTTAGGAAAGGCATCTGGCATCGTGGTCAGCAGGTCTTGCTCATTATCATTTTGTCTTCTCCCGAAAGAGCATGTTTCCCGTCTGCTGGTGCACGGCTCTCCCTTCTCCACGTGGTCACCACACTGCGGAGATTACATGGCTCTGGCTCTGTCTACTCAGCTGTCAGCTCTGCACTTTCTTTATCTCCCCCACTAGACATGGTTGGCATTCCCCATGGGCCAGCCTCTCTCTCCCCACTGCTTTGGCTTTATCTCACCTCTCAGACACTAGAGATTTTCCAACCGTACCGGAAACCTGGACTTTCTCCCCTGGTCCCTGATCTGACTTTTCAATTGCTAACTGGATGTTTTACTGCCCCCCTCCAAGCTCCACATGTCCAATATTAAACAGTTTCCAGGTTGTTAATAATCAACATGCTCCCGGCTGGCTCCATTGGCCTCTTCCACTCTGCATCTGGTCTGTCACTGGGTTCTATCGATTTTTTCTGTTCCCATCAAATGACTTATTTGTTCACTCCCAAATATGCCGTGCACTTCTCCACTGCAAGTACCATCACCCCTACTTCCACCGATGAATACGGTTTTCTTGACTATTGAAATATTCTAACAAGCCAGCCTCCCTCTTGCTAGCTTCATTCCCATTCTTGTTACTTCTCAGAATTCTCCTATCAAGAGTTGAATCATTTTACCAAAATGATCAAATATCTTCTTTTTTTGAAACAAAATGACCACATTCACCTTTTTATTTGAAGTTTCTTTTTTTTTAATATTTCATCATTTAGTTTCTCTTACTTCCATGGCTGTATTACATATCTAACTAGACGATAAATTCCTTTAAGATGGGAGCCATGCCTTAAAACACCATTGTACTGTGTAAAAGTACTGACCCGACTAGGTGCTCCAGAATTCTGGCTGTTTGTTTGCTCTGTGTTCACCTCATGGTAGAAATGGAGCATCATTTGGTGTAGTTCAGTTTGTGAGTCAGCACATAATAAATTGGCTCACTAGGGACAAATTGTTTCTCTTTTCTTTGAATGTATCACAAGATATTTTATTTTCCTCTAGAGTAGTTGAGAGACTATAAGAGCATGAGAGAAACATGGAAGAAAATTGGCCAGATGGCTCAATGAGCAATGCGCTTGTTCCAGCCTTGACAACCTGAGTTCAGTCCTAGTACTTACTTAGTGAAAGGAGAGACTGACTTATATACAGGATGTCTTCTGACCTCTATATCTGTGCCCTGACATGCCTTCGAATAAGTAAGTATAACAAGAAATTGAAAAAGAAACATAAGTGAACACTCTCTGATAGGTGTGTTTACAAAGTTTTCTCTCTTAGCACAACTGTAAGGTGTATTTAATAGCTGGAGCTTGGGTGACTACGTTTTCCATTTCTTGATTAACTATTGTTGAACAACAAATAGCTGTGTCTCCGCGGTTACTTATTTTCAACACGAGTAGGTCTTTGGCTGAGCAATTCTGTTAGTTTGATCTGGTCTTGGTGGGCTCACTCATGCATCTGCTGCCTGCTACAGAACAGCTATGCTCTTCTTGGCTCGACTCACTCAGTGTCTGGGCCTTGGAATGAACAACTGGACTGACTCAAGCTGGCCCATGTGAACCCTAATAGCCCAATAGGCCAACTCTACTGCCATTTCTCTTCCCTTTTTGCTGAAACAATCACAAGGTTGGTATGCAAGGGTGTGGAAATAGGTACCATCTCTTGTTGGGAGGAGCTACAAAGTCACACTGCAAAGGATGTGGAAGCAGAGATGGTGGAAAGAATCCAGCTGTCTTTGCAACTGATTACCCCAGAGCTAGACCTATTTCATAGACCAACACTGTTTACCGCCGCACAATGTGGTATCATTTCTTTAACCACTTGGAGTTACTTTTCTTCAGTTGGCAAACAGGCATGGTGGAAACTGAAAAAAAAATAAGATATACACAAAGCTTGGGACCTCACAGGCACTCAATATTAATGTTTATTAACATTAATAATTAATAAATAGTCCACAACTTTCCATTTAAAGGGGTGCTCTTAACACTAAGGACATTAAATAACTTTATTTAAATAAAATGTGAGAAACAAAATGCTAGAACAAAACACATACTTGGAGAAAAGAATAAGTGACATATTGAATGATATAGCAATGGGAAAGCTAAGTCTAAAGTCATTGACACTAATACTGATACAAAGCCTGTGTGTGGATCTAGTGAGATCAAGAAAAATAAGTATGGAAGTTCATGGATCATGCCTTGGGGAATTGGCCTCATTATTTCTGTGTTTGATTTGGGGACAATGATACAGAAAAACAAATACTTCCATTCCCCATACAAACGTATATTTATCAGTAAAAAATTATCATTTAAAAGATTTTATCTCCAAGCTTGGAAATTTCTCATTTCACTAATAAAGAATTAGGCTAGGAGTGGGTCTGTCAGGGCCCTCTCTGTGCGGGGTGGTTGATGCTAATAGTAATTGCTTCGTAAACACTAGTTGAGTGGATCTACCAGAGCAGCCGCAGACGTCATCAGTAGAAACAGTACAAACTAACATTCACTTGTTACATACCTCATTCTGTAGAGATTAATTAATACTCGCAGCCCACAACCAAACAGAGAGAGAGAGCCCAAATGCAGGTCTCCATCAGGTCTCTTCTCTCTGAACTCTAGGAAACCCACAGAAAGGGGTGTGTGTGTGTGTGTGTGTGTGTGTGTGTGTGTGTGTGTGTGTGTAAAGAGTAGGAGCCATAGGGGTCTAGGCCACCAGGAGAACACCAAGCCCACCGAATCACTTAAGCAGGGCTCATAGGGGCTCATAGAGACTGAAGTGGCACTCACGGAGCCTGCATGACTTTGTGCTCGGTCCTCTGCAAATACACTGTGGTTGTTAGTTCAGTGTTCTTTTGGGACTCCTAATAGTGAGAGAAGGGGTGTTTCTGACTCCTTTGCCTGCCCCTGGGCTCCTTTCCTCCTGCTGGGCTGCCTGACACAGCCTGGATATGAGGGTTTATGCCTAGTCTTATTGTAATTTATGCCCTGTTCAGTTGCTATTCCTGGGAGGCCCGCTCTTTTCTCAAGTGAAAAGGAGGAGGAGGAGTGGATCTGGGAGGAAGGGGAGGTGATGGTAGGGAGCCGGAAGGAGTGGAGGGAGGGAAAACTGTGGTCAGGATGGATTGTATGAGAAAATGACAAAAAACTCCTACTCTATAGGCACCTGAGGAATGGTCAGTAGGACAGAAAAACTGTTTCCCATCAAGAATCACAAGGTGAAGTGTTTAAAGCAGAAATGTTGGTGTTTATTTCCAGCTAAAATGTTTTTAGTACTAGCTTCAGCTAATCTGACAAGTATCCCACTGTTCTGTCTGTCATTTAACCTTCACAGCAGTCGTAGGGAGAAGACAAATTAATGAAGAAACTAAAGTTCCTAGTCGTCATGTGCATGCCCAAGGTCACCCAGCAGACAAACAGTGAGTGGGTCTGGGCCTTGACCTCCAATCTGTCTGACGTTGCCCAGAACTGACATTGTGAAGGCTTTGTGGAAAAGTTGGGATGCTTATTTTAAATTTCAACTTATTGTTATTATTTATTATTTTACTATTTATTTTGACAACTTGAAACAAACCAAATCGAAAGTGTCAACATTGTGAATATCTATAGGTTGGTATATAGATTCTAAATTGCTATGTTGCTGAATGTGATTTACTTTATAACTACCTGTCCACTCCCCACTCTAGCCATTAATTATTATTATTTTTCCTTCTGATGGCTTTCAAGAGAAGCCACAAACATCAACAGAAGTTGAGATGTGAAGTACCGCGAAGAACGCCATCAGACCTCTACAGGCCAAAGTCAGGGGGCAATCCCTAGACATGTGCAAGAATGTGGGAGAGAGACAGTGCCTGATGACCTCATAGAACAAGAAGGTGAAGAGACGACTGAGGATGAGGCTCAGTGGCTGAGCATGGAAGGTGTCCTGGGTTCAGGGGAGAAAGAGAGAGATAAAATGAACAAGCTTTGACAAAGGGTGACATTTCAGGAGCATGATCTTGAAGACTGAGTGGAACATACTTTACTAATTGGCAATTGAGCGTCATCTAGATACAGAAAATAGGGAATCAGTGAGATGGCACATGCCTGTAATCCCTCGGGAAGCTATGGCTAGAGGATTAGGATTAGGCTAGCGGATTAGGAATTCAAAGCTAGCTCTTTTGTGAGATCCTGCCTCAAAAGGCAAAAATGAAAGAGAAAGAGATAAACAGAGGGGGGCACACATGGAGAGACAGAGAGAGGGAAGGGAAGGAATAGAGGGGCACAGGGAAAAGCAGTTTTTGGTGGAAAGGATGCTGGCTACCACTGTGTTGAGAAGGTCGGTTGTACAAGCTGGGCAGTGGGAGAAGAAAAGGAGGAAAGCAGTTCTAAGGACTTCTGCATGAAGGGCAATGAGACTGAGGAGAGTGACCGTAGACAGGGAAGGAAGCCCGCTAAGAGATGGCCTCCTTTCCTTTCCCGTTACAGTGACAAACTGCTCTGAGGAAAGTGACTTAAAGAAGACAGGGCTTACTTTAGTTTATAGTTTCTGGGAGGCATGACATAGTCCATCATGACTGGGAAGGCGTGACATAGTCCATCATAAATGGAAAGGCATAATGCAGTCCACCATGACTGGGAAGGCCTGGGGGGAGACATGACACAGTCTGTCAGAATGGGAAGGCATGGGGGACCATGACATAGACTGTCATGACTGGAAAGGCATGGCAGTAGGCAGGCAAGGAATGAAGGCACAAGCAGGAAGCTAGTGTTGGCACTGGGGATAAACAGGAAATGGGACTAGCCTATAAAACCTTAAGGCCCATCCCTCACTGGTTCATCTCTTCCAGTAAAGACCCACTTCCTAACTGCTCCAGAATCTTCTTAAATAGCACCACTGTCCGGGACCAAGTGTTCCAGTGAGCCTTACTGAGGAACATTTCTCATTCAAATCACAAGAGAATATAAGAAATTTCTTTTCGTGTTGTTTGAATTTCAACAAAATATTTACTATTGTGTAATTCCGAACAACACAATTTAATCCCCCCCCCCCCGCCTTAAAGGTGTTCATGAGATACTCAGCTATAATTTTTAGAGAAGACTTTACCTTGAACTTCATAGATGCGTAGACATCCATGTTCTGTAAATAATAACCCTGGTCAAAAACCTCACCAGCCATTTCCTATTCGTCACCTCAAGTAATATGTAAGCCACTGTGGCTCCTCCCAGCCTTCCTCTGGCTTCATGAGGATATTTGGAAGTACTGAAGACAGTCACTATGAATAGGAGGATGTGTGTTGACCTCTACTGGTCCAAGACCAGGGATGCTGCTGAATACTCTACAATGCACTGGTCAACTTGAGAGCTTTGTGGAAGCTAAGAAAAAAAATCACAGGGATAAGTAATTTTAAAACTTGAAGTGATGGAGAGGGAGACTGGAAGTGAAAATAACTATTGGGTGTCAGGTGACAAGAACTGGAGTTCAGAGGGAGGTCAGGACTGGAAACGCCAAGCTGCTGACAGCAGGTGTTAGCCACAGCAACGAGAAGGGGTCTGGGATGTGCTCAGAAAGGCGCTCAGGAAGTAGGAACTGAATTCTAGGAAAATGCTCACAAGAATAGAAGTGATCTGAAGAGTAAAAAAGGAATTAATGACTACAGTAAAGGGACTGGGATCTGGGAAAGGTTCAAGGATCATGATATTTTATTTTTTTAAACCAGTTCTTTTTTTATAATTTTTTTTAAAAAAATGGTTTATTTGTTTTTATTTTGTATCCATTAGTGTTTTGCCTGCATGTATGTCTGTGTGATGTAGTCGGAGTTTGCTTGCTTGGTTCCTGGTTGCCCAGACCCGAAAAACCACACAGACACTGTATTAATTGCAGTACTGTTCAGCCAATGACTCAGGCATATTTCTAGCTAGCTCTTACATCTTGGATTAACCCATTTCTATTAATCTGTGTATCGCCATGAGGCTGTGGCTTATGGGCAAGGTTCTGGCGTCTTTCTCCTTCAGCAGCTACATGGCGTCCCCTTGACTCTGCCTACTCTCTTTTGATATTGCTGTTCAGATTTCCCGCCTGGCCTTGCTTTACTAAGCCATTGGTCTAAACACCTTTATTCATTAACCAAAGGCAATAAAACATATTCACAGCATACAGAGGGGAATCCCACATCAGTATGAGACTGTCAGATCCCCTGGAACTGGAGTTACAGACAGCCATGAGCTGCCATGTGGGTGCTAGAAATCGAATCCATGTCCTCTAGAAGAATAGTTAGTGCTCGTAATCACTGGGTCATCTCTCCAACCCGTCATGATATTAGAGTTTGAGAAGATAATATTAAAAAATATGTTACTTAGAGTCCAGAGAAGATTTTCACTATACTCTCCTACCAAGTACAATTCCATGTAATTGATGACATATATCCTTTCATTGTCTGTATGCTGTTTATAGCTATCCTTAACATCTTTATTAGCCTTGAAAATAACATCTCAGTTCTATTTAGACAAAAGCTTCAAGGTCATATGCCCACATCCAACCATCTGGTAGCTTTCATTTTGATGTGGACACTGCACATCCTCCTTGTCTGAGGCCTGTGTTCTCATTGGCACTGCTGAGTCCACACATCTTGTTTGACCAGGCAACAGGAACAAATACTCCTTCAATATTGGCTGTCCTGAAGGTGTCATGATTCTCAGATATTAATTAGACTCTCTCTGGATATTAATTAGACTAACCCAGCAGTGCTCAACATCACGAATGTTGCAACCCTTTAGTACAGTTCCTCATGCTGTGGTGATCCCCAAGCCATAACATTATTTTATTGCTACTTCATAACTGTAATTTTGTTGCTATCATGAGTCATAATGTAAACATCTGTGTTTTCCAATGGTCTTAAGCAATCCCAGAGGGATCGTGACCGACAGGCTGAGAAACTCTGCACTAAGCTATGTTAGTTAAAAAAAAACATACTTGTTAATTATTGGCTATAAATGGTAGGGCTTTTACCAAATAAACTGTGCCTCCAGGCTGGACTAGCATAGTAGTGCTCAGTTCTGGAGGGGAGAGGAAGGGCAGCTGAGTGTTCAGGTCAGCTGATCATATCAGCAGAGATTACTTCATTAGTACTGATATGACTATAATACCATGCCTCCTGTTAACAAAAAATTTCTCAGTGACACTTGGTAGACCATTGTAAGGAAGAATTTTTTTCTGGAACACATTTTTTAAGGAACCACTATAACAAGGTTTAACAAGGTATTATAAGGGGAAAAAGAGATACAGTACATAGCTCTGTACATTATGGGCAAGTAGGATTTTATAATCAAGGGTATAGGGTCTCTACCTGTACCAAGGGCATAGGGTTAGATAATTGAAAACTACCAAGAGGAAACATCAGGGATAAAGGAGATTATAGCTAAAGCAACCTATTTGATCCCTGCTGAAGAGAGGCCAGAGTAGTCAGACGTTCTGTGGTGAGGAGGATGAAGAACTGGCCAGGTCTGGAGGGTGATCAGATTTGAGGGAAGAAAGATTCTTGCCATACTAATGTGGAGGTCCAGAACTGGCTCAGGAAAGAATCTCTGTCAATCACAAATACAATATGGGTAAATTTTTGCATGCTTACAACATTCAAAACACTGAATTAAATGCATTCATTTAATGCAATGTTACCACCTCATTTAACGTTATCATCTCAGTTAAAATCATCTCAGTTAAGGACTGTTATCATTCTGCACTGCCTTTGACCAGATGAGAGCTTTCAGAAGAGCGGCGTATCTGGTCTAACCTCCTCACCCCAATCTGTAAGCATCCCTGATCGAAAGGCCTGCTGTGATGCGGGGTGGGTTTTGTTGCTCTCATCTTGAGAAACACTAGTCGCAGGTTGGTAAGGAGCCCTTGAAACACGGCTCACAAAACAGATGAGCACAAAAACAAATGGCACACACAAAACTCAAGTTTAATTAGTTACGTGGTTAAAGCGTATGTGTGAACAGCCACATGGTGGGGGGCTGTTGAACGGTGCGAATGTAGAACATTGCAACCACTGCTGAAAGCTCGACCCACACCTCTGCTTGGAAGAGAGTCGGTGCCTTGTCTTCCTTCCATTTGGAGTCTAGGGTCCCACCTTTTCTTCCAAGGATCATGAACAGATGGGCTTTCCTCTCTAATTCCAGCAACTCCAACTCTTAAGTGTAAGAGAAAAGAGACTTTTCTTCCTCTGTCCACCTCCCCTTCCGTGTGGCCCACACCTGTATCAGCAGCAGCTTCAATAGCCTGAAAGGGGGGCCCCATAGGAAGTGGTTTTCCCGATGAGGCTCTGACTATTCAGGTTACACGTATCAGCAACCCACAATTACTGAACACCTTTTACTTTATTTTATTGTCAAGGAACATTGAGACAGCACTAGACAGCCCGTGATAATACAGGACAGCAGCGTGCTAGCAATAGAGCGTCATGATGCCATCAGTAAGCATTGTGATGTTACAGTGGAACAGTCTAATGCCATAGTTGAGCCGTGATGCTACAAGATAGTGTTGTGTTAGCGCCATGGAGAATTGTCATGTGACAGTGGAACCTTGTGATTCCATAGTGGAGAACTATGATGTCACAATGGAGCAATAGACACAATAGTCACAGTGGACACTATCACGCGTTACAGTGTAACATGAGAATCCCTGTGATCTCTTAAGAGAGTTGTGATATTGTAAAAGAGTGCTGTGATGTCATGATGTAACTTTGTTTTGCTACGATGGAACATTGTGATCATAGTGGAGTACTATGATGTCAGAACGGAGCATTGTGATGTCATAACGGAGCATGGTTGTATCGCACAGAGCATTGTGATCTCACAATGGAGTACTGTGAAGTCACAGTGGAGTACTGTGATGACACAAAGGAACATTGTGACAGCAAAACACCGCATAGTGATGTCACAATACAGCATTGTTCTATAAAAACGCGACATTTTGATGGTGCAGTAGAGCACTGTGATGTCGCAGGCACCATTACGATGGTTGCATTAGTATGACCCATTGCCGCCAGCATTTTTGCTCTAGATATCTTTGCACGACCCATTGCTGTCAGCATTTTCCCTCTAGATATCTGTGATTCACTGGCTATATTGCTCAAATTTAGGGTTAAATGTCACCTCTTCTGGGAGTCCTCCCTTGTGCTCATTGTCTAAGCAATCACCCGGTCAGTCATCCATCCTCACATCCGGCTCTATTTACTCCAGAGGACTTGTCACTCTCTCTATGACATTACATATTTCTTCAGCGCTCCTTGCCCTTTAGACTAGAGAGAGCTTAAGGGGAGCAAGGGGGAAATTCTTTGGTCCATGTTTTCTTCTCTGCTCACAAGGCTTGGTGAGCCCAAGACTTCATGTCTGCCAGGCAGCACTCAATCAAGTGAGTCACCACAGCCTTGCTTTCAGAACATCACAATTTTCATGTGTTTATTTATTTTGTGGAGGTCAGAGAACAACTTGGGACAGTCAACGATTCTCTCCTTTAATCACATGTGTCCCAGGAATTAACTCAGCTTTACCTGCTGTCTCGATGGCTCTTGTCTGTCTCTTCAAGGACAGAGGTCTTGTTATGAAGCCCAGGCTGGACTCAAATTCACCATCCACAACATACCTTAGACTCCAGAGTGCTGGAATTGATGGCATGTACCATCACACCACCAATTACTAAACTCTCAAAGGTTAAAACTCCCTCTGCCAGAGAGCAGTCAGGCAAACAAATTCTCAACACCATCAAGGATAAAACAACAGAGACATAGCTCTTAAACCAATAAATAAAATAGTTCCGGGCTTTGTTAGAGGCCCCGTGAGCGGTGACTTAGAAAGAAGTCTGAAGATTTGTTCTCTTCTCCAGAGGTTTTCAAAAGAACCAGTTGTCCTGTATTATTTAGATGGAAGATAAGACTGATTTGCCACTGAAAACAGTGGAACTGGAACAAATCTTTTTCTCAAAGCAGGGTTTTCAAGCCTTTGACCTAAGGACCTTCATAGCTGAGGGGTCAGGCTCATGGCTGCCCCTGCATTTATAAGCTCATTTTCAATGCTAACGAATTCTGCTTTCTGTGTATGTTTTAAACATACATTTACTAATCCCTTAGATCTAAACTAGAGTTTCACACAAGTAGAAAGAGCCCTTAAAATCCGATTTCTAGTTAAAGTGTAGGAAGGTCAGCAGAAAGGGAGACAAACATACAAGGCAAGGGGCAAGAGGCGCAGGGTGTTTAATCTGCTGGTTTTTGTGCAACGTTAGGGATGGAATTCAGAGCTTAGAAATAACAGTCAAACACTCTAGGGTGGCGCCACATCCTCACCCTCCTGGCTTGTTTTTAAAATGCCACAGCACCTCTGAAATTCCAGCACAGGGACCCTGAAGGTGAGAGCACGGAGCCTTCTAGGCCAGCCTGGAAAACAAAACAAAACAAAAACAAAACAACAACAACAACAAAAAACCAGAACCTTCATTCCCAAACAGCAACAAACCCAACGTAGAATGTTGCCTATTCTTGACCATTGACTTCTTGTTATTTTCAATTCTGAAAGCTTAATTTATTTTCAAACTTTGACATTCATCGGAACCACCAGGGACTTTTGTTGAAAAGAAGACAGGTTTAGGGGTTTGCACTTCTAACCAGTTCCTAGCTTGTGTCAATCCAAGGACCACCCTGAGTAGCAGAAGTGTTTAACTTGTCGGTTCAGAGACCCTTCTTCGGCCGAGGAGAATGCCTAATGGGATGGCTAGCCAGGAAGCTGTTCCACACACTTGCCTCCTGGAGGGCTGGGGCGGTTCCTCTTCAGGCGTTACCCCCGGACTGTTATTGCACCTGGCACCTGCACCTCAATCTTCCTCTCAGCAAAAGAGTGAAGCAAAGGTTGCTTTTATTTCATAGATGAAGCTGCGACTCAGAGTTAAGTTGATCTAAAGTTGTGGGCTTTGCGGGCGGGCGAGTTGAACTCAGGTCCTGAGGATGCTAGTAACTGACTGATCAGTGAAACGGTCTGACCTGCTGGGTGGCAGGATCCCCTTCCCTGCCAAATGCAGATGCAGGAGACTTTGTGTACCTTCTGCTCTTCGACCCTTCAGGTAAACGTTCTTTTTGAGAACACCCAGCCTCCTCCTTTAGTGTGGGTCCGAGGCATCCCAGTCTGTTCGGGAGAGAGCCCTACATGAGGAAAGCCGGCTGGTTACTGGGCCGGAGCATTGCATAACCTGGAGGTGCCCCTCCTCCCCGCGCTCCTCACCCGTGGCCGAGCCCCCAGTGCCGAGCGAATCCCGGAACAATGCTTCTTCCCCGACTGGGCAGAGTCACCCTGGGGCTGGCGTGGCTGAGAGCCTGGTTTCTCGGGGGCGGGGCAGTGGGGATCACTCCAGCGACAGTGTCCGGCAGGCGCTGCCCGCCGCCCCGGCCCCTGCGGCGCCTCCGCCCAATGCGCTCCCCGCCCCTCGGCCGCCACCAGACGCCAGGGGCCGGGGAAGGGGCCGCCGCGCAGGGGGCATGTGGGCTCGCCGCCGCCAGCGCTGCAGTTGTCCCCGGGAGGTGAGGACCCGCGGGCCCCGGGATGCGGGCGGGCGGGCGGGCACCAGGTAGAGAGCTGCGGAGCGCGCGCCTAGTCCCGACGCTGTCCCGGTGTGGAAGGCTCTGCTCTGGCTCTTCCCGCTTTCCGATTCGGTAGTGCAGGTGGCACGGCATTCGGGTAGGGTGGCAGGGTTGGACCTAGACCTCGGGAAGGACCCCGGCGCTCCGTTCTAACGTCTGTCCCAACGCGCAGCTGTGTCTAGATCCTAAATCTGGCCACCTGTTGGGTTTAGAAAGGAAACACGTGCCCACTCGTCCTGTGTCCTGAGGTGTCCCGCTGATTTTCGGGGCAGGTGGCTGGAGAGAGTGGCTTTGATCTGTGTTCTGCGGTTTCCAGGTGCACATTTCCCAGGCAAGACAGACCGCCTTTTCCCCTTGATTGTCGGGTGTTCTTGCCTTTTAACCCTACTCCACTCCCCTAATGTTTATTACCGGTAATTGGTCTATTCAAAACACCAGCCTTTCACGTTTGAAATGAATGCAACTCAATTTCTCCAGTCGCGCCTTAGCCCAAAGCAGCAAGCAGTTCTCAATCTGTGGGTCACGACCCCTTTGGCAAGCCGCTGTCTCCGAAATTACAGTTATGAAGTAACGACAAAAAATAATTTTATGGTTGGGCGTCACCACAATATGAGGAATTGTATGGAAGGGTGGCAGCATTAGGAAGATCGAGAATCACTGGTCTAGTGCAAATTGGCGATTCAGCATTCCGAACCACTCGGCTTGCATTTTTGTCTGGCCTTTGGTTAGCTGGTCCCAGCTTTGCTGAGAGCTTTGTGGGCATTCCGGCCGCCCTGCTGAGCTAGCCCAGAGGGAAGAATCTTCAGGCTTGCCAAGTTCAGGAAGACCCTGTGGCTACAGGTATCTGAGCTCACTCGCTTATGAAATCTGCAGCTGCTGGCTGTGCAATTTGTCTTCCCTCTAAAGTTACACTAATTTAGGGCTTACGGTGGCCTAGGCGCTCATGATGCCCAGCTAGTACTGGAAAGTATGGATCAGTTACTGAGTGGCTGGACTCAATCACTTAATACTTACACGATCTTAGAATTGAAAGGAGTTTTAGAGAATCTACTAGATTTAAATCGTTACCTTAAACATTTTGGGAAGCTCAGATCCATGTCTGCAAGGGTTGGCAAAACTCATAGCGTAGCTGTGTAGATGAGACCAACGTTGAAATTTAGATATTCTCATTCTCAGATCAGGTTTCAAAGCTCTTTGCCTCTAGGTCTTTAACAGCAGGCTCCCTGTCCCTGCCCCATGACTAGAATGGCCCAAACATATCATTTTCCTGTTCTTGCTTTTTACTCATCTCTTTTTAAACTGGAAGGGTTCTGAAATATATGAGAGTTTGATTTAGCCAAACTACTTTGTTGTGTAAGTGTTAACAGTAGGATTCCTCAAGTCTGGTATGATGGTCCACTCAGTAATTCCAGCACACCAGGGATGGAGGCAGAAGATCGTTGGGAGTTCAAAGTCAGCCTGAGCTGCATAGTGACTATCAGGCTAGTGAAGGCTACACGGGAAGAGCCTGTCTCAAAGAGCAAAGAAAGGAAAGATGGTAGGAAGGGAGGAAAAAAAAGATGGAAAGCCGAAAACAAGGAAGGATCCCTAATTATAAATAATATTTAAATCCTTCGCTTATCAAGATGAGTATGCTGGTATTGCCCAGATTCATTCCCAGAAGAAGGAAAATAATCAAGATGGGTAGGAGGAAGCTTGAACACTGCTTCTTGGAGTCCTGATTCTGTGTCCCTCTGGCCAGTGATGAGGACGTGATGGGACTGACTTGCAATGCTGAGCTGTTGCAAGAGATGTGGCCCAGAGGTTTGCCCTGAGAAACACAATGATCTGGGACAGAAGTCATGGCTAAAATTTTAAAATTGTGGACTGACTTAGCTGATACCATTGCAGCATACTGCATATTTTTCAATGTGGTTCAATGTAACAGGAATTGATTGAGTGCCAATTGTATACTTAGTGCTCTTCTGAGTGTTTGGTGGGTGCCAGTGACCAAAACAAAGGAGTCTGGCTCTGAAGAGCTCAACTTGGAATTCATTTATCAACATTGTTCCTGGAGTTTTAGTTTGCCAGGTAGAAGAGAATTTCAGTTTTATGTTCAGAAGAGAAACAAATATGAATGTTCTGTCCGTCTTGTTGATCTTGCAGTCACGTGAACAGCTCTCCAAGTGACTTTGATGTTTATGAACTGACTTTGGCTACACAGTCACATGACTTTTTGGTAAACCTGTCACCATGGTCAGTATTTCTCCTTGAATTACACACATTCCTGCTTAAGGCATTTCCTAATTCTCTCAGTTGCATTTTCTGCAAACAGCACAGTTTGCAAGCTCAGGCATGTTTGCTATTTTTAATAATGACTTCTCTAAATGAACTTGGCAGGTTTTTGGTCATTTACCCCTCCCCCCCTAAGTGTTCATTGCAGTTTTTGGGTTGCTTTTGTATTCTCGATTTAATCTTTTGATTTTCTTTTAAAAGTTGCCAAACTGGGAACTATTTTCTTGAGAGTGGGTATCTTTCATGCCTAGCTAAAAACTCACCCATTGCTGCAGTAAAATTTAATTGAGGAAAAAACAAATCACAGTTGAAGATGTTGGAGAATTTGAGCACAAAAAGGTTTGATGTTCTAGTGTGTATGTGTGTGTGAGGTATATGTTTGTATAGGTGGGCTTGCCTATGCAGTTGTGAGTGGATGCCAGAGATTGATATCAGAATGTTTCCCTCACTCTGTTCTTTACCTTATTGATTGATTGATTGACTGATTCATTTACTTGAGTCAGGGTTACTTACACGACTTGGAGCTTGGCTAGTCTAGCTGGCCAGCAAGCCCCAGGCATCTGTTTGTCTCCACTTCCCTTCCCATCATTGCGGTTACAGACAGGGGTTGCCCACATACCTGGGGCTGGCGATTCCAGATCTTGAGTCTCATGTTTGAGTGGTAAAAGCTTTACCCACTGAGTCCTTTCCCCTGCCCCCTTTGTTTCTGTTTTTAAGTTGATCTCTATCAAAGGCTATCAGGAAGTCTCATTATCTAATAGTACACTATTTAAAAAGTGTTTTTTATGAAACAGGTAGGTTCTTAATTTCTGCTGTTTGCTAGATCAATTCTCTCTCTCTTTCTTCTCACTATGTAGCCCTGGCTAGCCTGGAGCTTACTATGTAGACCAGGCTGGCCTCAAGCTCATACAGATCTGCCTTTTCCGATTCTCAAGTGCAAGGATTATAAAAAATTTATGCCAACATGCCTGGCTGTTTTCTTTATCTACTTGCATTTTTCTCCATCATAGATAATCTGGGGAAGGGAATTGTTGTAGTGCTACAGAATGCTGCATGCCACTAATTATTCTATAGACATATTAATCTGTTGATTTAACATATATTTATTGGACTATTTGGTAATCGTTTGTGTAAAGGTTGTGTTGTCCTGGTGGCAGGATGGGCCGTAAAGACAGTACACAGCTGAAGGTTGACGTGGCTTCAGCCTGGCCTGGAAAAGACTGAAGGAATATTAGTGATACAATAAGAGGCAGCTTGAGACGGTAGAGGGAGGAGAGAGTGTGTGGGCTTTGAGGAGTTAAAGATTGGAGAGACTTTATAGTGGATATATCTGGGCTGCTCCTTGAAAGATGACTGGCATGGTAAAGTTTCGTGTTGTTTGTTTGTTGTTTGTTTTGTAGTACCCCGGGGAGATTGAACCCCAAGCCCTTTTTGCTGTACAAGCACTCTATGACTGAACTGCCCTTAGTCCTCCTTGTTTCTTCTACTTAAAAAAATTAATTTGAGAATCTCGTGCATTATATTTTGATTACAGTCACCTCTCTCCCCACTTCTCCCAGATCCATTCCCTATTCCGTAATCTCCCAACTTTATGTTCTTTCTCTCTCTTCCCGTATTCTATGGAGTGCAATTTGTATTGTCATCTATATAGTCTTGAGTGTGCAACCATCTACTGGCATGGTATGTTGTCAACTTTCCTGGGGTCATACCATTAGAGAAAACCAATGCTTTTTCTCCTGACAGCTACCAATTACCAATAGGTTTTCAACTAGGAGTGGGTGCTTTGTGTCAGCATCTCTCCTTCATGTTGGAATTTCGTCAGCTTGAGCTCGTACAGTACTCAGCCCCAAATGGGATATCTATACTATACTTCTTCTCCAAAGGCTCAGAGAACCTCTCAGAAGAGGCAGAAGAGAGGGCAGAAAGAATGGAGGAGCCAGAGGTGGTGGATGGCTACAATGAATCCCTGTTTTCCAGACATAGCAGGGAGTTGCATAGAAGGACCGATAGTGTTATAGCGACATGTATAAGATCACTTATTGTTTTCGTTTTTGCTTTTTTGAGGCAAGGTTTCACGATGTTGCCTGGGATGGCCTAGAATATTATATATAGACAAGACTGACTTCACAGAAATTCACCTGAAATGCTAGAATTAAGGATGTTTGTCACCGCAAACACATCACGACTGTACTCTGCTGTGTACTCCTTCTCTGCCCTGGGTAATGGAGTTGACTAACACTAAATCAACTCGTTGGGCTAGCATTGTTCTCCTTTTCATTGGAAATATAAATTGATTGTTACTCGAGGTATTGGGATTACTTCAGAATATCATTGTCGTAAGCTGGTATGTTATGCTCTTTATAGTTTATGTACATGTTAACAGTGTTCTTTACTCTTAGCCCTGTGTATGCCAGCTGCATTTGATACTATAAATTTGCAATTAAAACAAATATTTCCTAGACTAATTTAATGTCAGTGTTAAATGACGAGCACTGTTGCCATGAAATAAGCTGGTTGCTCTATGGGCCTATGCTTACCCACCTTCACTGTGTTATAATGCACTACCTCAGATAATTTACTCAGAAAGAGAAAGGCTTAACTTGGATTACATGTTTTGGAGATTATAGTCCAAGATGGAGTAGTTCCATTGATGTGTGTCTTAGTGTGTATGCGTTTGCATGGTCGTTGGCTGAAAATACATGGCAAAGAAAACTGTTCACTTTATAGAAGTCAAAATAAAGGATGGGAAGAATATGCCATGGTGCTCCTCAGCGCCCATCTCCAGCCAGCAACCTAAAGATATTCTCTAAGACCCCACTTCTCAAGGCCTGTACCGCCTTCCCTTACTTTAGAGATTAAACGTTTAACTCCTAGACCTCTGTGGGGATGCTCAACAACCAAGTTATAATAGCCCAAGAAAGTTAGGCACACTGAAAAGATATCAGTGCATGGTCCGTGAAAACACTAGGTGAAAGAAGTAAAATACAAAAGACTACACAGTGCGTGACTTCAGAAGTTCAGAGAAGCAAATTCATGAAGGAAAAAACGGATTTGTGTTAGCCAGGAGATGGAGGTGGGAGAACAGGGAGCGACCAGTAATGGTGCAGATTTCTTGAGATGATGCCTTGGGTCTCAATTCCGATAATGAAGCGGCTTGCAGAGATTATGATTATACTAAAGCCAAAACTTAAAAATGACTAAGTTGGAACCAGGCATGCAGCTTAATGGAGTATTTGCTTAGCATGCCTAAGGCTCAATCCTTGGTGACATAAGAAAAGACCATCTAAGATGATCAAGTTGGTGAACTGTCTGCTATGTTGATTCTATCTCAATTTAAAAAGAAAGAGACCCAAGGAGAAAATTTGCCTGGTAAAACACTTGGTTTGTAAACCTGTATTGTAATAAAAAATCTCCATGACCGATATAAAATATTCTGGGTGTGGTAGTGTGCACCTATAATCCAAGTGCGGGGGAGAAAAAGACAGGTGGGCGGGCCACTGGGGCTCACTGAGCAGCCTGCCTCTACACTTGGTGCTTTCTAGATGCACAAGAGAACGAGACTAAAAGTATGAGCAGAGGTACCTGAGGAATGGCACCATAAGCTGTACTCGGCCCCATGCCCACACCCACACATGTGTACCTGCACATACATGAACACACATGTACAACAAAAGCTCCTAAGGCTTTAAAAAAAGCAACATAAAAAATTACAACTTAGGCATAGAGTGGTCAGCTATAAAATATTAGGGAAGTACAGTCCAAAATACCTAAAATGTGCACTCAGCTATTTTTTTTAAAGTTTCTGTAAGGTCCTATTCCATTTTTAAAAGCAATAGAACCATAACATGTGAGTGTGGTTTAACCAGAAAACAGCACATACCAGCAATCATGACTCCATACCCAAAGGCTGGGGAAGTAATTTATATTTACTCATATAAAAGTTGATTAAGATGCTGAAAATGTATGGCACCCGCTTTTCTACTCTCTTCTGGTGGCTTCTGGTTGCTTCAGTCAAGAGCGTCTGAAATTCGTGATTCTGAGCTTTCTCAGTATATTCTAAGAAGAGCTCATATTTTGGCATCAGCATGAGGTTTTCCTGTTTATTGGCCTCTTATGGATACAGAATTGTGCACGTGAGATTTTTATGGGAAACCGGACACTATCTTCAGACTTCTAAACCACCATAAAAGTCAGCAGTGTGTTTCTCTTCAAACCCCGGGTGCTTACCCCCTAATTCGAGTGTACACAGAATGGCAACACACTATGTTAACTACACCAACCCCTAGAACTTACCACCCCAGACCTTCCTATGCCGGAATTCTTTGATATATTCTTGAGAACCGTTCAGCATTTCCTGGGTGATTTGACATATCACAAGCTAAGAGTGCAGCTACTTATTTCGGGAACAACTAGTATTGCTTTAGCAACTCTGCTTCACTTGGTGAAATATTTCCATGGAAATGAGATCATATTTATCTATTGAAACCAGCTGTATTTCTTGAAATGGCGATTCCAGCTCTCTAAATCTGGAACTTTGAAAGAGTCGCCTTGTGGCACATGGAGGAACCCACCAAGACGCACAAACTTGCTCTCTCAACAATCCCAGAAAGAGAGCTTCAGGTAGATGGCTATCAAGCCTGGTCTTAACTGTCATTATTCAGTTTTTACCAATGGGAAAAGCCGCTCTCAGAGTGTCTTGTTCTGGTTGAATCTCAACAGCTTTGTATCATGTGTGTTGAATCAAGTCTCCACACTAAACTTACCCAGAAGGGACAAAAATAGGAATGTCCCAGCCCTAAAAATCTTCCCATTAAGTAGGTCTGGGGTAAGGTAAGGATATCAGGAGTTTCTGGAATTCCTATATAAGGATTGTGTGTAGCCAGGATTGAGGATCAATGATCTATTTAATAATCGTACACTACTTCAGAAAAAAATATTGAGGCAAATAGTTGCTATGGTATTTTCTAAGTATGTCTTTTCTGGGGTATCTTTTAAACATGTCTGATAAAAATTAAACATTTATTTTCATTATTCCATGCCTTTTCAGTATGTGGGAAGCCTTGCTCAGTGGTGAAAGGCTTTTCCTCTGCTGTGAAATTCATCAAGCTTATTTTTACAGAAGGTCAGAACAACAGATTCACTATCCCAGTCTACTTTTCTCCTGCTCTAAAATGACTGAAGCTGGATACTTTGTAAGGAAAGAAGGGTTTACTCAATTGACAGTTGATCAGGAGACATTATCCGTTTGGCCTCTGGTAGGGTCTGCCTGACTGCATAGCATCGTTGTGGATGGTTGCATGGTGGGACTGCATGCAGGAGGGAGAGGTAACATAGGGATACAGGAAGGAAGCTGGAGAAGGGGGCAGGCTAGACCACTCTTCAGGAGCTAACTCACTTCACAAAGACCAGCATCAGTCCTGTCCAAGGGCTCCCGGTGACCTATGTACCTTCCATTAGGTCCACCTACTCTGCGGTTCTGCCTCCTCTTAATATTGTCACATTGAGCCCCACGAACTTTGCGAGGTGGGGTGGGGCAATTGGCATTCAAGCACAGCATCCACCAAACTAAATAGCCATGATTTGCCAACCAGTTAATTGGTCAGCCTTCTTTTGTGTGGCTTTGGTAATTGTTTTTTCACATGGGTATCATTTTGAGACTAATAATTTGACCTTCGTAACAGTTGTTTCTTCTAAACTACCTGTAAGATATTTCTTCCTCTCCCCTTCTTTTCCTCCCCCCGCCCCTTGTCTATGGGGTTTTCTATCAAACTAAGACTGGCTGAGCTTAGACTGCCTGCCCAGTCACTGTGTAGCTCAGGCTAGCCTTGAACTTGTGTCTTCTTACCTCCATTCCCTTAGTGTTAGGAGAACAGATGTGTACCACCCTGCCTGGCTTTTGCTGTATGTTTCTTTAAATTGATGGCGCTGTAAAGCATATTGGTCAAGGTTGCCCTCCGCACACCTTCTCTTTTATTTGGCTGTGTCATAATAAGTTTTCAAATATAGGACTTTTATATAAGAAAGATATAATGGGTTCTTATAAGAGATAGACAAAAGTTAAAATATTGTCCTTTGTGACTAACAAAGTTTGATTAATTTTACGTTGTTCTTGTCCTTAGGACTTACTGTTTTTGAGAAAATGTGGTGAGGTTACTAACACGAAATCCGGAAAACAAACAAAAACTTGCTAATCAAACAACTTAGAACTAATCTTGCGGCTGGGGATGTGAATCAGTGGCAGGGTGCTTACCAGCATGTGGGGCCCAGGGTTTGATTCACGATACCATCAAACAAAACAAATGAATACAACAACCAAGAAGAGCTGTTATTGTTTTTTTTTTTTTTTTTAATTGAATGGGAACACACGTCTTGCGGTTTGTGAGATGACTCAGCAGATAAAGGCCCTTGCTGCCAGGCCTGGTGATCTGAGTTTGGTCCTTGGAACCACATGGTGGAAGCCAGAATTGACTCCTGAAGGTTGTCCCCTGACCTCCAGATGTGCCCCCACGGTACACATATGCCCCACGCATACACAGTGAGTAAATAAAATATAAAAAAGGAATATCTTCATAGATTTCAACTGGTGGTTTTTGAACAGTCTTTTGTAGATTTCTGTGAATTAACAGGATCCCTGGGACCTGGGTAGGTAGCAGATGGAGTCGGGCTTCACGTATTAGGCTGCTTTTGAGGACCCCTTTCCAGCCTGGGAAGGGGCGCTATTCCCATTTTCACACAGCGAGCTTCCAAACAAGATGTTTTTTTAACAAGAGCTCTCTCAGCTAAAACAAGTTTTCAGCAACTGGGCCACATTTGTGCATTTCTGCTTTTTTTGTGTGTATGTGTCCAGTTTGGTTTGGGTTCCAACAGGCTCTGCTTCTAGGAGCTATTGTGTACCTGTGTTGAAAAGTGTTGGGGGAGACTTTAGCATTAGTGACTGTAAATTGGGGTCTGATGGAAGAGCTATCCAGTGGTCAGTTGGATATTCAGGACAATAAGTATATATTTGAAATAATTAAATATAGAGGTTTTGTGCAAGATAAGTCTCTTATGGGAGAGTGTTTATAGAGAAAAAATGAAATGTTTCAAATATAAAATTCTGGATAATAGCTAGGCTAAACTAGGTGTCTTTCTCTGTCCTCATGTTAGCTTAATGCAAAAGTTTGGTCAATAAACCCCACTTTTAATTTTAAGTTTTGAGACAAGGTCTTGCTCTGTAGCCGAGGATACCCTAGAACTCCCTGTGTAGCCCTGGTCAGCCTCAAACTGTGGCAATTCTCATATTTCAATCTCTTCAGTGCAAGGATTGCAAACCCAAGTCACCACATTCCATTCACCTTTTACTATTTTATTTTCTCACGTATATGTGTGTGTAGCTGTAAAAAAAGAGTTTGATAATGTATATTAATGTGTGTATAGATGGACAATGTTAAGTCTTAAACCCTGACAAACGGCTGAGGTGCCTACTTAACAAATCAAGGCGTACCTGGCTACCAGGTTTTCCCTGCACCCCTTGGTTCCTACATGTTGCAGAGCTGTCCTGCCTGGCATACCCCACCCCTAAATTCTCCAGCCTACAGGCTGGGCTGCCTTTCCCCCAGCTGTCCTTCCCTATATAATCCAGCCATTTTGCTTACCTTGGCTTTTGTCTACTTCCTTTTGGGTCTCCTGGCTTCTGCGCCTGGTGCCCCTCTCACTCCTCTCCTTTCCCCTTCCTTCTCTCACGTGGCTCAGGACCATGTCTACCCTGGACTTTCCCAGATGTCCCTGCCTCTGCCTATGCTCTCCCTTTTACTCCTTCTCCATCCCTAGGAGCAGTCTTTTCCTTTTTGATTTCTTTTCTTTTCTCCCCACCCCCAACTCAGACGGTAGCATGATGGTGGCAAAGGCAAGAGGGCAAGGAAATTTCTCTGAAAAATCCTATACTCTGCAAAAATTTCTAGGACCCCTTCTTCTTCTTTTTTTTTTTAGATATTAATGACTTTATTGTTTTTTTTTATTTTTTCTAACCTCCTCCCAGCCTCCCATTTCCCTCCCCCTCCTCTCATTCTTCTCCCCCTCCTCCCACCCCTCTCCCTTTCCCCCCACTTTTCTCCCCCTCCCTCTCCAGTCCAAAGAGCAGTCAGGGTTCCCTGCCCTGTGGTAAGTCCTAGGTCCTCCCCCCTCCGTCCATATCTAGGAAGGTGAACATCCAAACTGGCTAGGCTCCCACCAAGCCAGCAGATTGCGTAGGATCAAAACTGCGTGCCATTGTCCTTGGCGTCTCATCAGCCCTCATTGTTCGTCATGTTCAGAGAGTCCAGTTTTATCCCATGCGTTTTTTGGTAACAGTCCAGCTGGCCTTGGTGAGCTCCCAGTAGATCAGCTCCACTGTCTCAGTGGGTGGGTGCACCCCTCGTGGTCCCGACTTCTTTGCTCATGTTCTCCCTCCTTCTGCTCCTCCTTGGGACCTTGGGAGCTCAGTCCAGTGCTCCAGTGTGGGTCTCTGTCTCTATCTCCATCCATCACCAGATGAAGGTTCTAGGATGATATGCATGATATTCGTCAGTATTGCTCTAGGATAGGGTCATTTCAGGTTCCCTATCCTCAGCTGCCCAAGGAACTAGCTGGGTGCCTCAGCTTGGGCACCTGGGAGCCCCTCTAGGGTCAAGTCTCCTGCCCATCCTAAAGTGGGTCTAGGACCCCTTCTTAATGTTTATGGAGGTGTGGGATTATAGATTCAGCCATGGGCATGGACACTGTGGTGTTTCAGCTTTCTCATAAAATGATGTTAAATAGTAGTATGGTTCATCATTGCCCCCCTGTTTTTTAATTCTGCCTTATAGAATGATGTCTGCTGGGTTTTGGGCATAGTCCCACGCGGCCCTGGGATAAATCCCCACTCTCTGTGTGTCTGGGAATTGTTGTGTTTCGTTGACCCAAACATATCTGTGTTGGCCATCTGCTTGAAAGGGTCATCAGGCACCACTGCATTAATTTAAAAACTTAAGAACAATGACTTGGGCATGGTGGCATGTCCCTTTAAATTTAGCACTCAGGAAGCAGAGACAGGCAGATCTCCATGAGTTTGGGGGCTATCCTGGTCTTTGTGATAAGTTCCAGATCAGCTAGGGCACCATAGTGAGATTCTGTCTCAAAAACAGAAATAAGAGAAAAATTTATGCTTATTTTAGAAAAAAAGCCAAATTCCCAAGGTAAAGAATAAATGCCATCAATAAGACACTGGCCCAAAGCAGCTTACCCAGGAGTTCAGTGTCCCAGTGATGATGGACTGACCACTGTGCCAAAATTAAGTCCTGTACATTTCTTTCTTCTTTTGTTTCTTTTCATTGGCATCTCTGTCTTCTGCATTCAGGGAGATAAGATTCAGACACCTTTACATTTTAATTTTATTAGAGATGAAGTTCCCACTAAAATTTCAGGTGAAAATTCAACTTCCTGATAAAGCATTATGATCCAGCTGTTCAAATAGCTTAATGAGCTTGCCGCCTCACTAGGCAGATGCTCACTGCCTACCCAGCGAGCTCTAGGCTCTGTGCTCGGGTTGATGGCCCTAAGGCAGTTCTACCTTAGGACACTTTCAGCTTATGCAACCTGCATGACTCAGGAGCCTAAAGTTTCCTTGTGTGGGTGTTCAGGGCCCAAGGCATTTCAGATAGCCTTTGTGGGTCAAACTCCTAAGGACATGTAGCTTTCAGAGGGAAATATTCTAGACATGAGGGGTATCATGTACACAGGCTCTGGGGTGGAAAAGCACACGCCCAGTGAAAGTGCATCCCTCTTCATAGTTATATTGTAAGGCTTGCTTATAGGGCATCTAGCTAGGGTCTTAGGAAGCCAAAGAACAGACTGGAGTCTTCTTAGGGTATTGGATAATCAAACCATCTTTCAATTTTGCTTTGGTAGTTTCTTTTCTTTTTTCGTTTTTCTTTTTTCTCCTTCCTTCCTTCCTTCCTTCCTTCCTTCCTTCCTTCCTTCCTTCCTTCCTTCCTTCCCTCCTCCTCTTTTTCATCCTCCTCCTTTTTTGTGTGTGATAGGATCTCTGTACTGTCTTGAAACTCACAATGTATAACCCACAGAGGTCCACTTGCCTTTGCTTCCTGAGTTCTGGGATTAAAGGTATGTGCCACCATGCCCAACTCCTTTGGTAGTTCCTTAGCCAATGTAGGGATGATAAAATTAACCTATGCTTCAGACAGATAACTCTGAGTGAGGGTTTTTAGAGAAGCCCAACAGAGAGATGGACTAGGAGTCTGTTGAACTCGGGCAGAGGGGAAATAAGGTTAATGATTCACAGTAACACTTATCTTCATATTGATATTCTTGAGGCTCAGTGGTCTGCAGGGCATGTAGTAGAGATGTCTGGGAGGCATTTGCCAAGGAAGTCAAATGTACTATTGCTATCAGGTGAAATCACTTGCCTGGTTTTGATTACCTGGGAAAAACACCAGAAAGAGTGGAAGAGGTTCACAAGGCTGTGTCCCTACTGCACACAGGCCATGTCTTGGCCATTACATTTTTGTTTGTTTTCTTTCTTTTCGATTTTTTGTGGGTTCTTTTTTTTGTTTTGTTTTTGTTTTTTGAGACAGGGTTTCTCTGTTTAACAGCTTTGTCTGTCCTGGAACTCACTCTGCAGACCAGACTTCCCTTAAACTCACAGAGATTCACCTGCCTCGCCTCTGTCTCCTGAGAGCTGGGATTAGAGGTGTGTGCCACCACTGCCCAGCACACTTCTTCTTCTTTTTTTAAATACTGACTATCCATATGTTGCCTCTTTCCTCTGAGGCAAGTATGAGGACAGGGACAACATCTTATTTATAGTGTCACTGGAGCAGAACTTTGAAGGGCATTCTTTGTAGATGTGTGCCATGTCTGTGTAAGGAATACATAGATATGGATATTCCTCTTGAGGAGAATTTCAGTGGTTCCTGCTTAACTAGCTTTGTTGTCATGGTACCTGCTCTGGCTTGAATATAGCTTGTCCCCCAAACCAATGCTGGAATCACTCCTGCTATGAGATATGGAGGGGTGATTCACATGGAATCTCCAAGAGGCGATTAGAGTTCTACCTTCATGAAGTGATTAATCTATCATATAATTAATAGATTAATGGTTGGGTGGGTTGTCTAGAGTGGGTCTGTTATAAATCTAGTTTGGCTTGGTTGCTTACGATATTCCATTTTTACCATATGATGCTCTAAACTGCCTTAGGACTCTGTTATCAAGGAAGCCATCACCAAATGCATCTCCTTGAACTTGGACCAGAACTGTGAGGGAAACAGGACTTCCTTTCTTTATAACTCTCTTAGTTTTATGGTAGTGTGGTATAGCAACAGAAAACAGACTTAGTTCCTTGACTTGTGGCTAGGTGTTGAATTTGTCTGTGTTATAAGTTATATAACATATTATGAGTGGCCAGAAGAAGAGAATGTAGCATAAGAAAGGGAGAGGCCGGGCTCTCTAAAGAGAAGGATAAATAGGAGAGAATCCTGTCATGGAATTCAGGAGAGCAGTTTCAATAAGGAGAGAGAGAGTGCAGCACTATAAAGATGCCAACTAGTGAAGAATGACACGTTTGCCGGTGGCCATGGGGGGGTCATTGGTGGTGAAGCCAGAAACAGTCTGGGTGTCACTTAGAGGAGTCAGGAAGCCAAGACTATGTTCCGCAGAGGTGGGAGGGAGAAAGGGCAGGAAGAGACTGTGCACAGCTACAAAAGAGGCCAGAAGGGAAGAGGATAACCGATGGTAGCCACAGACGTGGATGAGGTAGAGGGGAGCCTTCCTCAGCTCTGGCCTCTCCGTCCTCATTGCCTTGCTTCTGCCTGTAAGAAGACAGACTCCTGAGTGAACTTGCAGCCTAATGAATTCCAGGAAAATGTCGAAGCTCAGAGCACAGAGAAAAGAGATAAAATATCAAAAGTCAAATCTGGCTTTGTAACATCAAGAGAAGATAGTGCCCATGGGTCTGAATAAGCCAAGAAAAGGAAGTGGAGGAAGATCCCACAGGCCTCAATTCTTTATACTGAATAGGAACTGACATGCTCTGGTCACTTTTTACCTCCAAGCATTGTTAAAAATCATTTTATAGCTGAGTGGTAGTGCACGCTTTTAACCCCAGCACTTAGGAGGCAGAGGCAGGCAGATCTCTGTGAGTTCAAGGCCAGCCTGGTCTATAGAGTGCTAATATAGTCAAGGCTTCATACACAGAGAAATCCTGTCTCAAACAAAAAAGAAAAAAGAAAAAGAATATGTTTTAAAAAGTCATTTTGCATATGTAACTTGTTAAACTCTCACAGCATCTTTGTGAAGAAAGAATCATTTTCTTAACTTTGAGTTAAAGCCAGTGACACACAGAGAGGCTAAGCTACCTGTCTGAGAGCGTATAGCTACTAAGTGGCAGGATCAGAACGCAGAACTCCTGACACATTGCTGTCTACACTGCCGAAACTATGAATTACAATTAGGATATGAAAGAACAACAACATGTAAGAAACTGGTGTAGTACGGCTCCTGAGTCAGAACACCCAGTGATTGGTTCATGTTGCAATTCAGAATCTGAAAGTCTGGGAGATTTCTGGTAGCCACACTTGCCTTACCAATTACAGGGGAAGAAAGGTTGGGAATCTTTTAATTGATGGCAAATGAGGGGTTGGCAATTTGTGTGTGCATGTGCATGTGTGTGTGTGAGTGTGTGAGGATTAGTCTTGATTGTCGGCTTACAGGAATTCAGAATCACCAGGGAAACAAATTTCTGGGTGTGTTTGTGAGAAATCATTGAGATTGGGATAGTTCAGGTTGGAAGACACACACTCCGTGGAGTCCTGAGCTGAATTCAAGGACAAAGAGAGGTGAGCACAACAGTCGTGGATCCCTGCTTCCTGACTGAGGGTGCAGTGTGACGAGCTGCCTCTCGCTCCTTCTGCTGTCCTTTCCCGCCACAGTGGACTGTATGCTGTGATGCTGAAAGCCAAAATGAGTCTGTCCTACGTTAAGTTGTTGGGTTAGGTATTTTGTCACAGCACTGGGACAAGCAGCACGTGACAGCAAGAGCGACGGGAGGGGTTCACCCTGAAGTTTAGCCTCTAAGGAGAAGAAAGAGAGAACAGGACCAGCTAATGGGATGGGAGGGGCCAGAGCAGTAGGAAAGGGGCTTATGAACTTAAGGGATTTGAAGCTCAAGTACGAGGGGAATTGCACAGTCTGAGAACTGTGAAGAATAGGCTATTCTCATGTGCACAACAGCCCTAGGTTTCAGAAGGGTTGCTGTCTCTGACAATTCCTTGACAGTGTGGCTTACCAATGCATGACTGAGAAGGGCTGCAGGGAAATCTTATGGGACACAGTTAAGCTGTGACCTCAGACATATAGTATGGGAGATAAGTAGTCTCTAGGCGTCATTGGTAGATGATTCTTGGTAGCCCTCAGGGCTGGTCTGTACTGAAGAATACCGCAGTTCAGTTTTGCAATGGTTCTAAGGAAAGATGTGCAGATTAGCTAGCCTCTTGTTGAAGAATAGTTCAGTAGCTTGCGCCTTGGACTCTACTCTTTGGAGAAGACCTGGACTGGCCACACAACACATTTCCCAGGTAACGTGGGGTGCTTTAGTCAAACATCACTGCTCTAAGAGGAGACCGTGCCCCCTCCTTCCCTACTTTTTTCTCCTGAAGATGTGTATCAGGACACTCCCTGGGTAGTGAGGCAGCTGAAGACCGTCCAGCTTCCAGCTGTGCAGCTGTTATGACATGCGGGAGGCAGGGGTCATGGGAGAAGGGCCAGGAGCTTCAGTGTCCCACAGTGTGCTGTCCTCGGCTTCTATAGTTAGCCACGTGGTGGGAAATCAGCAGTCTGTGTTCCAGCTGCGCAGCTGGACGTACCACGGTGTCCCTTGCTGCCCAAGTGGGATTCCGAGAATTGGGTCTGAGCGAAGTGTGCACAGCCCTACGTGGGAGGCAGTGGAGCTGACATGGAGGTACAAATGGTGACACCCGAGTGACATGAACAGAAAGTTTGTCAGGTGGGATGTTTGGGGATACAAGCAACAGGAATCCGGGCTTGGCCTAGCTTCCATTCCCTCAGGTGTTGGGAAACCCAGGAGAAGTCTGGGCCAGTCATCCGCAGGCTCTTCTCCAAAGCATACTGATTTTATTCTTTCACGTACCGGAGCTGCCTGCGACAGTGTGAAGGCTATTTCTAGTGCATGCAGAGAGACCATGTCTTCATGTCTCCTCAGCCGAGATGAAACTTTCCATGGAAGCTTCAGGCAATATTTTACTCAAGTCCTGGGTATGAATTGGGTCACTATTCCTTAAGAGAGCCCATACCTGTACCACACACAAGAGTCCATAATTTTCTTCCCTTTCTGATACAGGGTCATGGTAAGTAGCCCAGGCTGTCTGTGAGCTTATGGTCATCCTTCCTTGATCTCTCATGTGCTGTGACTAAAGTTATATGTTATTCCTGGCCACCATAATTCTTGAATAGCTATTTTGAGTGGTTTTAGTCCCTCAAAGCCCATGATAGAGATAAGTTCAGAGACACGAGCATGTGGTTCAGTCAGCCTTGTTTATGTGTATATGTCATTGAGGGTATGTATGTATGTATGAGTATATATGAGCTTTTGTTTGCATGTGTTTGTATTATATGAGTGTTTGTATATGTGTTTTGTGTATGTATGTGTATATATGTATGAGTGTGTATTTGTGTGTGTGTATTGTATATAAGTGATGTATGTATGTATATAGTAGATGTGTATGAGTATATATGTATGTATATCTGTATATATATGCATGTGTATCTGTGTGTATATCAGTGTAAATGCTTTTAAAACACTTGACACTTTTCTTTGCATTGTTACTTTAATTTCCTCAAATATGAACTTTTTCCATTCTTTCTGTTTTTGGAATAGAAGAGAAATTTACAAACAATTAAATATTTGCCTGTTTCTTTTTATTAATTTTTATTTTTTTTGAGATGATAGTTTATCATTTGCCATTTCACCTCCCTTTCCTCTCTTTCTGTATATACCTAAATATATAAATACAACCTCCTCAGTCCATATAATGTTACTTGTGTGTGTATGTGTCATTGGGTATTGGATACCCAGTTGGTGTGCTCTTCTTCAGAGAAGACTGTTTCTGCCATTCGCAGAACTTCTTAGATGCCTGTATTTCTCTGTCTTGGGTTGAGGGCTTGTGGTTTCCCCTCCCTGCTGTGTGTTTCTTCTCTCTTTGAATTTACAAAGAAGAGTCTCCTGAGTTAGACTTAGTGGCAGAGGAGCCATCAGGGAGGTATGAAGTCTGGTAATAAAGAACAGAGTTGTTTTGTGGTTGCATATTGCCTTGCTTTAAGTGCCATAATGATGAAAAATCCATTCCAGGTTTAGTTTATATTCTCATGATAGTCTTATAAGAACAGCTAGGTCAAAGTGCTTACGTTTTTTTTTCTTCTGTCTCGATGACTAATTGGTCCATGAGTGACTTTAAATGATGAACACCTTGCATTATAGTATCATTGTTGGACTACGCATTTTCTCTTTCTATAGTATTTCATATTCCTGGGATAAAAAATATTTCCAGAAAACTTGAGTTGTTCTGATACCATCTAACCTACCCCCATCTCCCTTGTGTTTATAATAAAAATGTTTTGTGTAGTTTTTTTTTTAATGGCTCATCTATTTTAGACTTTAAAGGAACAGTCCATATCAACTCCTTCCCATTAATCTTTCAAGTTCTTGGGAGAAGCTAAAATTGAGCATCTTGACTCACCCTTTCCTTACTGTGAGTTCCTTCTGGGGCTCTGGCCTCTGCTCACAGACCCCCTGGAGGTTTGCCTCACAGACACATCTGCTTTCCATTCATTGCTCTGGCTCTCACGCCGGGGACCCTTGCTATATCCTGAAACAATTCATGAGTAATTTGATGGGAAACATGGAGTGGGAGAGTCCAAGTTTTGGCTGACACCGTATGTATACGGGATGTTCGTTTTGGAGGTGGAGGGGGAAAGACTTTTGTTTGCTTGCCTTGATGACTCATAGAATCCTCTAAGCAACTCCCGGTGTGTCTCGCTAATTCTTCCTACATGCCCACACCAAGAAATGGTGACGACAAAGCTTTGTAGCAATGGAAAAATCAGAGATAGGACTTGTCACTATTCCTATGTAATTCTCTGTGTGTGTGCATGTGCACGTGTATTGTGTGTATGTCTGTGTGTTTATGTGAGCACATTTGTGTATGTGCAGGTGCATGTGTGTGCACATACATATGAGGTCAGAGGGAAGCCTCCTCTGCTCAGTGCCTTTTGCTTAGGGCTCCTTTCTTGTCAATGGGTTCTGTTAAGAAAGAAAGCTGTGGAGTACTAGTTTTATGTCTTTCCTCAATGCTCTCCACCTTTTTTTTTTGAGGCAGGGCCTCTCATGGCGTGGGAATTGTTGGTTTGGCCTAGGTTGGCTGGCTTTTAAGCCCCAGGAGTCCAACTGTCTCCACCTCTCCACTAGGTAGAAAGTGGGTTCTACCTAGACAACAATGAGGCCCCTAAGAGAGACATACATAGATCTAATCTACATTGGAAGTAGAAAAAGACAAGATCTCCTGAGTAAATTGGGAGCATGGGGACCATGGGAGAGAGTTGAAGGGGAGCAGAGAGCAAGGGAGGGGAGCAGAGAAAAATGTAGATCTCAATAAAAAAAGTAATAAAATTAAAATGAAAGAAAGTGGGTTCTAGGGACCAAATTATTCTCTCCTGCTCGTAAGGCCAATATTTTACTTACTGAGCTATCATCGCAGCTCCCTAAATAGATTTTTTTTAAAAAAAAATCCTAGTTGGGACCACACTGCATATAATGTGACACCTGTTTTAAATACCCAATGTGTTAGGTATGTCAATAGAAAGAGAAAAGAATAGGGCCACACCTGCCAGGAAGGAGCGCAGTGACATGGACCACAAAGCATGACCAGGACATGGGGCAGCTGGAAAGAGAGTACTGTATGCTGTGACACTGTGGTGTGTAAGCAGAGAATGGAAACTGAGGAGGCCTAAAGTTTCAAGTGTCCAAGGAGGGTTTTCTACAGCAGGGCACTGATGGGGGTCATTATAATTACAAGGCTGGGAGTGTGGACCTAGAAGCCGTATACTTCCTTGAGATCCTTTAAGGAAAATGGCGGACACAGAACATGGGTGTCCTTATTTATCTTCTTCAATGACAGGGCCTTCTGCTGAGTTGCAGAGGGAGGCCATATTGATCAGTGTTGAGAGAGGTGGCTGGTATAGACTTGCTATCTCTGGTACTCCTGCTTTAGTCTTCCATGCCCTGCAAGGTTTTCAGGTTTCTAACATAACTGTGAGTGTTAAGGGCATGGATAGTTGTCATGTGGGCTCCCATGTCAAGAGCTTCATCAGATTTGTACCTGGAGATCATGAATTCTGCCAGACCAAGGACTCACTCCTTAATGTGGGGGAATTTCTCACTGGAGAGAGGGAGAGGCCTAGAAATCGTATATGCTACAGAAATGCCCTTGGGATCCCTATGTGCCCCCATCCCTACAGAAAATGCCCTTGGGATCCCCATGTGCCCCCATCCCTACAGAAATGCCCTTGGGCTCCCCATGTGCCCATCCCTACAAAAATGCCCTTGGGTTCTCCAAGTGCCACCATCCCTTGAAATTGCTGCCAAGCTTCTACTGGGCCAAACACCCAGTCTGGGTCTTTACATCTCTCTGAAGCTCAGTGGATACTATTGTGAGCTGTCTCTGGAAACTTCTGTTTAAGTCTTACCCACTGTCAAAAGTCAAAATGATAACAAATTTAGGTGACTTAATTGGCTTTAGGTTTAAATGATCTTAATTGGATTCATTTGTGACTGTAGAATCAGACAGCATCTCATTCTATAAAATAGAATGTCTGGTTAGAAAGGGGCTTAAGAAAGTAGAATCAGAGCAAAGAGTAAATTGCTTGTTTCAAAGTTACCTATTTGTATGTTTGTTTATTTGAATGCAGGATTAAACCCAGGGTCTCTCACAGACTATTCACGTGCTGTACCACTGAGGTCTGGACCAGTCCCCACTGAGGTCTGGACCAGTCCCTGACTTTTTGTAGGCAACATCTGCATTGTAGTCCAGGCTGAGTCCAAACTCAAGATCTTCCTGCTTCGGTGTCCAAATGTTGGGACTACAAGTATGCATGCCTGACTCAGAATTATCTAGTTTGTACTTATCAAAGCTGAAGAAATTCCCTTCAGTGATAGAAAGAAAGAAAAAAGAAAAAAGAAAAGGAAAGGAAAGAAAAAAAAGCCACACAAACAACTTAGTTTTGCTTACTGATGTGGAATGTAAGGACCAGTGATTCTGCTTTTTTTGCTTTGACTGGCTGGAACTAGGGCTGAGTTAGTTGATCCAGGCCAATGTCTTTCTGCAATTTTATTTACTGCTTCATAGTGTGATGATATTTGGAGGGGGACTTTGGGAAGTGATTCTGTTTAGACAAGGTCATGGAGTGTGAGTGGAGACATGAAGTAAGATTAATGGTCTTTTTTCTTTCGTTCTTTTCTCTACTTTCTTTTTTTTGGGGGGGGGAGGACTTTTCGAGACAGGGTTTCTCTGTAGCTTTGGAGCCTGTCCTGGAACTCAGTCTGTAGAGCAGGCTGGCTTCGAATTCACAGAGATCCGCCTGTCTCTGCCTCCCAAGTGCTGGGATTAAAGGCGTGCTGTTCTTACGAGAGGAGGAAGAGAAATATCTCTTTCCTCTGAACAAGTGCATGGGCTGAGGAGACATGAGCATGTAGAGACGGCAAGCTGGGATGGGAGCCCTCAACAGAGTCTCTGAGCTGGTCCCCCCAGTTCAGGCTTCCAGCCCCCAGAGAGGTGGATAGGAAGGTCTGCTGTTGAGCACTTCCAGACAGCCTGAGCACTTCCGGACAGGCTGAGCAGAGACAGTGAGAGCTGCCCTCCTTCTCAGGGGTCCCGCCTGTCTTCTTTGATTTTGGTGATGCCTGCTCTGTGTGTTTTAGCTTCTGGCTAGATTTTCCTCGATTTCGCTACAGCTTTCCCCAAGCCCTTCTTAGAAACAAGGTCTGCTGACATCCGAGTCTTCCTCTTCCATGAACCCTGAGGGCACCTTGCTTCTGAAAGTGTGCAGAGCCTGGACCAACAGATGCCTCTCTTGGCGGCACTTGTCAGAAGGGTAGATTTCAGACTCTGAGGTGCCTTTAATGGAAGACTGACAAATCCTGTTCTTAAGGATTTCAGTGGCCAGCCAGGCTCCACGCTCCAGGTGTACATACCATGTCTTATTGAAACAAAATCCCCAGGACTGGGAGATGTCTAGAGGAAATGGGATGACGTTAGGGTCTGATAGGGTACCTCAGGCTGTACTATGATAGAGCAGAAGGGCAAGGGAAGAAGAAACATTCAAGAGGCCAAGTGTGTGTGGAGGCCTCATTTTGGAGCAACCTCTCCTGTGATAACTAATGTAGTCTGATAGGCTACAACTCCCATGATATGAAAATTAACCCCTTATGAAGGCACTGAGTGCTTCATAACCTAATTGTCTTCTACCAGACCCCACATCATGATGGCCGTAACTACCAACACTGTAGCACTGGGTTCCAAGTCCTTAGCACATGAGCTTCGTAGAGGCAAACAACAGCCTCTGAATCCCAGCTCTCTTGGGATCTAGTCCAGTTCTACTACCAGAGTTTCCCGATTATCTCTGTGTAAAGACCGATTTGTTCTAATTTACGTCTAAGATCTGTTTGTGTTCCTGTATTCTCTGTTGCTTATTACATAGACCGAGCACAGACCGAGTAACCCTCAAGGGAAAGAGGGTGATGTGGGCTCATGTTTTTGATCCAGGGTCAGGGGGCTGCTTTTGGTTGAAGGCCTTGTTGGCAGATTTCTGAGGCAGTGCAATTATCATACGGAGAGAGAGACGGCATGACAGGTGCACCCTGCTCATCCCCGTGGAAAGCCATCGGCATTCACAAGCCTTCATCAGTGTTCACAGGCACCCTGTCCTAACGGCTTTACTGAATCCTAATACCTGCTCCAAGGCTCTTCCCTATGAACACTATAGTCAAAGTAGGTTTCTGCCCCCTTAAGATCTCAAAGAAAGGACTAAGTGATAATGAGTTTTGGAGGGTGCATATCTTATTCAAACCAGCTTGACTCTGATATTTTTATTATTATTTTTGAAGACATGAAAAGAGGAGGTTACTCAAAAGACTGATTTTAGGACTCCCATTTAGCTCCTGCACCAAGTTCTTTCTTTGGAGTTACTCAGGCTTGTAGCTTGTATGCCTTGATCTGACGGGCCCGCTGACCAGCAAGCCTGTTCCCCTCGTGCTCAGTGTCTCTCTCAGCTTCGTGTTAGGTATTTTGAATATTACAGGCCTTGTCACATTCACTTAGAAATACTTAAAACTTTTCCTCTTCCACAGTCAGTTTCCACCATCATTTTATAAATATTTGCTGTTCGGCATTAATCATTATATTTGTTATTAGTTATTAAGATTCACACATTATATTCACACATTATAGTCACATGTTATTATTCTTTAACAGTGAGGAAAAACTTTTCTTTTTTCAGTGTCAAGAGTTTGAGATCCTCTGTGAATGACCATAGTGAGTTCAAAGGAAGGCTATTAAAGGTGTAGGGTGGCGTGACCGATGCTGTGTCCTCACTTGTCATGTGAATGACTCATGCAGTATCTTTCTCAGAGAGATGCCATAGGCATAGGGTGTCCTGCAATAAGGAAGTTAAATGGTTTGCAACTGTGAAGATGATCAGAGAGAATACATTACTAACATGGAAATATATCCACAATATTATATTAAATAAAAATTAAGCTTGGAAGAATTGTAGGGTTTGTTTTTTTAAAAATCAGTGTAAAATATGCACGACAAAATTTCTATTAAACCACTTTAAGTGGAAAGTTCTGTGGTATAGAATACTAAATAGGAAAAGCAAAAACCATTTTCCTCTGTGTTCTACTCTCAGACTTCAACTATAATACCAGATTTCTGGAATTTTCCACTTTAAGGAGTCCTCCAATTCGCTGTATCTGCCTACTGGGTATCTATCTATCCTACAGTTAAACTCAGTTCTGATTTTATCTACCTAGACATTGTAAGGCACCCATAGAACAAGTACTCAGCCCCACAGATCTCCACTTGTCCAATGCTGCAGTGTGGCATGATTCCTAGGGAGATGTGAACAAAAGTGTACTCACCCCAGAGAGGAAACCCAGAACAGATACCAACAGAGTGGTAACTAGTGAGGTTTTTGGAGGTGGTTAACAGAAGTGACTAGACTGTTGCATCACCAATAGCCCACACCAGTGTGAGATAACAGTTTGTAAAAGCTGGAAACCTGGACCAGGTTGAAGTGTCCTTTCTAGATGGTCAGTTGGTCTGAGCCTCTTCCAGGCAGCTCTGTTGATCTCTGTTTTATTTTCCCAGGCGGCTTGACTGATCTTCTGTTTCTTTCAGGGCACTCCACTGGTCTGAGCCTTTTCTAGGCAGCTCAGATTATCTGAGAGTCTGTCAGCAGTCTTTCCAGTGTATGTATGGGAAGAAGGAGCCTAGTGAATTTGGTCAGTTTTAGGGACTTCCTGAAGACTTTGAGCTATTTGTTTCCTGGGCTTAATAAAGTTACCTACAGGGTGGAATATTTCTCCTCCTCTTAGAATATCCTGTTGTTTCTCTTCCTTTGCAACATCTGGTATCTTCAGTTTCCCTCCAAGGTAGAAGTGTTGATCTCAGAGGAAACTTCTGCGCAACGAATACTGATGGTAAGTTCAGCTTTTCATCTACACTCTGAGCCTCTGGGTGCAAGGCCAGGGGTCCAAAGGTTCTCTCACTTTTGCTCAGAACAGCTCATAGAATTTAAGAATATAATTTATTTGACTATATAAAGTTTTTACCCCAAAGGATTGAATTTTTATACATTCAAGTATAAAAATTAACAGCCAGTTGAAAAGCCAGGGCAGGGTGAGGTCAGATCAGGAGCTTCCCCAGGGAGCTTGGGGTTTCACCACTTCACTGGCATGTGGTTGCATTTTTGTGTTTCTTCCCCAGACGCTGTCTCAAGCCTGTCTTTCTAAGATTTTATGGAGGCGTGATTTCTTAGGCATGATAGATTAAACCATTTGTCTCTGACCATTATGTCACTGTCCAGACATAGTTTCTTTCCAAGGTTAGGGGTGGGGTATCAGCACACATTCCAACTTTCCAATTATGTGGATAATTCATCTGTCAGTCAGTTCCATTTGGAGGCCTCTCCAGGAGTCCCCAACCATCCGTCACCTCATTAGCCTGCAAGAAGACACTTAAGGGTTCCAAGATCTTTTTATGTTTTCTGGAAATTTCAAGTGTTTTAGGAGCGATGTGCCAGGGAACTGGGGCAGTGACCAAGTATAGTTTTCTTATTATGTCAGGAACAGATCTGCACTGTTGCCTTTCCTTGTCAACATCCATCTCTAGACCCGTTTTATCTTTTCAAATGGAAACTCCACATATTAGCCCCATTCTCCTCTCTCTATAGTTGCCGGCAACCTCCACTTTACTTCCTGTGTGTATGACCACGACGGTTCCTGACACACCACGTCACTGGACTCCTAGAGCCCTTCCCACTGAGCATTCTGCTCCACACCTCTGTTTAGTAGTATTTGTCAGAATCTCCCTCCTCCTAAAGCTGGACGCCCGTACATGATGAGTACAGAAGACATGCTCTGTATCCTCTCTCCTGTCAATAGACATTTGGGTTGGGTTGCTTCCACTTTTGGGGGACTATACATAGAGTGGTGGTGCACATGGCTGGGCACATAGTGACTTGAGTGCCCGCTTCTAATTATTGGAGGAAAATTGCTGTATTCTCTGGTAACATCTTGAGGAGGTAACACGGTGTATTCCACGGGGACCACATCATTTTACAATATTACCAGAAAGACACCAGACTTCCGGTTCCTCTACATCCTTGCCAACACATTATTTTCTTTTGCTTTTACAATAACCATTGTAGTGTATGCAAAGTTACAATTTTATCCTTAGGAATTATATTTAAACATACATACTTGCGTAGAAAATAAATAAGTATGTAAGCAAATAAATAAATTCTCTGAAGTATTTCCTACACATAGTGACAGTTTACTTTTATGTGTGTGTGCGTGTGAGGGGGTGAGACACAGCTTATTGTTATCATTGTCTTTTTACCATACTTTCTCCTTCATTTGCCATATATATATATATTGGCAATGGCAAGTGTTCTGAATTGGGAGTCAAGCTACTGCCCTTCCCAAGTTGACGGTCATTCCCCTTTGCTTTGATTGGGCCCCTTTCAGACATCCCAACCTGCATCTGACCTACGCTAGACATTGTGCATGTCAAGGCTAGCCTCAGATGCTCCCGTTCTTGGGGATCCGCTGCCATGTGTTCCTCTGAGCAGCGAAGCAGAACCAGGGCTTCCTGGCAGGAGATCTGTCCAAATCAGGTCCCCACACTTGCCTTTCTGCTTCCTTGCACACCTCCACCCCTTCTCTGTCTCTCACACAAAGCCATCTCCTTTCCCGTTTGTTCACTTAGCGAGTTTTGTCAGGTCACCTTGGTTGACTGCAAGGGGAAGGGAAGTGTGCTTCCTGTTCTGTGAAACTGCGTGTTCTGTAATTTTCCGGTAAGCTTTAAAGCCCAAAGCAAGTGCTTATCTCAGCTTAAAAAGCAGCCAAGATATAGCAACTTGAAGGAAAAAAAAAGATGCAGGAAATATTTTCATGGAACTAATTACTGCCCTAAAAAAGTCAAGGCTATCATTCAGAATATTATTCGGGTTTTCTTGTAGTCGCTGGGCTCATGTGCAGGCCGAGCAGGTGGATTAGAAAGTTTATATTATTTTTCCTCATTAGGGAGTTGGATGTACCAGGCATTAAGTCTAAGTGGTCAAGGGCTAATTTATTACCAGTTAAGAGACTAGATGAGATTTACCATTTCAGTCAGTCTTCAATGGCATTTTCTGGAGTGTGTGTTTGTTTTTGTCCTGTTGTCGATTTATAATTCTGTCTGGCTTCATCTGAGGACTAAGCATATGAAGCAGTAGAAAAGTGACCGTTGAGGTTCCCTGAGCTTGGGCTCTTAAGACTCATGTGACACTCGATGCCTCTGTTCAGATAAGGGAAGAACTGAGAGCTGGCAACTGATTGCAGGGAGGGAGTTGAAATGGAAGATCATATTGCTGTGGAAAGTTCCAAATTTATCTTCACTTTTTCATCATCTGATACCTGAGAAACAGTGCTACTGCTTTTTCCTCCTCAGCATTTCTTCTCTGGGTCCAGAATTCTCAGGCTTTCCATATGGAAAGCAGTTGAAGCCTGCAGGGTTTGGCTTTCTGTACTCTTCCCTCCTTGCGTCCAGCTTTCTGACACTGGCTTGTCTAGATCCACGATGGTGATGGTGGGAATACTGCAAATTCCATTCTTGCCCATCTAACTGTGGATTTTTGCTCACCAATTACAGAGGGTCCTCCATGTATGAAGATGTCTGACTTCTGTGATGGTTAGTGTTAAATGTCAACTTGACAAAATCTAAAGTCACCTGGGAGATGGGTTCCTCAACTTGTCTACAGGAGATTGTCTTATGTTAGTTTAAGATGGGAAGATTCATCTATTGTAGGTGGCACCATCGTCTAAGCTGGGGATTCTAGACTATATAAGACCAGAGTAAGCGAGCACAGTACCACCCTGCTTTCATTGCCTTCTGCAGACACAATGTGATGAGGTCTGTTTGAGCTCCTGGTGCTTTGACTTCTCCACTGTGATGGACTATAACTCAGAACTGGGAGCTGAATCAGGTCCTTTCTTCCTTATGTTGTTTTCATCAGAGTATTTTATCAGAGCAACAGAAAATGAACTAAGACAACTTATGATTATTTTTAAACCTGGGAAAGAGTGTTAAAGTGATATATATTTGATAGAAACTGTAGTTCAAATTTTGAATTTTAATCCTTTTTATAGGCTGGCAATGCTCAATAAGACACTCTTTTGCTGGACAGTGAGTGACAGGGAGACAGAACCACAACTCCCAGTCAGTCACATGATCATGAGGGAGAGTAATCCATGCTCCACAGTGTGCTGGGTTCCTATGTTACCAACACACACAGTGCCCATGTATGTTCACATGAGACATTGAACTCTTGACTATGAAGTAGGCCGTGTTGCTAGAATATTTTTACCAGCTGTAGACTAAACAACCTGAGGAGGGCTAAAACCTCTGAGTATGAGGTAGTATGGGCTAAACTGTGATGTTTCATAGGTTACGTATATCAGAGGTATTTTTGGCTTGTGGTATTCTTCACTCTCCCTTCATCCTCCTCTCCTACCTCCCTTTTCTATATCTTCCTTCCTGTCCTCTTTATCTCTTTTTGCATGCTAGGAAAGAGATGAGCCACAAAACTGCCCCTCCAGCCCCTTGGCTTAACGATATTTTCAAAATCTGTGGGTTTATTAGGATGTGTGTAGTCTCATCGTATGTTAAGGAAGACACTTCTGTCTCTTGACCTACCTGGTGCCAAGGTTGTCTTCAGATCACTACCCGGGACCAGTGGTCTGTGCCTTTTAGTTATGTAAACTTAGGAAGGCACACAGTCATGACCTTACTAGATTTTGCCTTTTCTCTGCACTTCGAAATGTGCAATCATCTCATGCTTTATTTCCTTTGAGCTGAGTCCACACAGGAGGCAAAAAGTCTTGAAGAGAGTAGTTTTTTTGCAGACCCATGGGGGCAGGGGTAGACATTGCAGAGACCTTGTCTAGTTTGGAGTGGGATTGGAGTAGCCACTGTGGATTAGTGGCACAGACTTATATGAGTTTTCTCTTTTGTCAGGAAGAGTCACTTCTGCTTTTTGCTTTTATTTTTTAACTTTTCCAAAGTCAGACAAGCCTGTATTTACATAATGATGCAGATAAAGTCATTAGTTTAACAGGACATTTTAAAATAAATGAAAATAATGCAAAACTATAGACGCCAGTTACATAAGAAGTCTCTGGATATGTTCTATAATTCGGTAGGATTTGTCATACGTGAAGGAAGTGTTCCTTATTTCCTTTAAAGTACGTTTCTTCCTTCTGGAGTTTACCATCTGCAGTCTGAAGAGTTAATAGTAAATAAATTCACGAATGAGACAAACCACAACAAGTGTGTTGACGTGAGTGAAAGCTTTATTTAACCCAGGGACACTAAGGACTGGGGACAGAGGCGCCATAGAATTGTGAGAAGTTTCAGAAAGACACTTAAATTGTTTGTTTGGTTTTTTTTTAATTTATTAGCACTTTTACTGTTCTCGTTGGGTGTGTTTGTGAGCATGATATGTGTGTGTGTGTGTGTGTACCACACCTCAAATGTGGAAGTCAGAGGACAGTGTTAAGTTGGGAGCTTAGGCCCCAGCCCCTTGCATCTATCCTAGCCCCCTGACCCTGAGAGTTAGCACTCTGGACTCCAAATCCCAGCAGGCCAGGTCCTGACCCCTCCATGTGGGGGGTGGGGGTGGGGAGTCAGGACCACTCTCACAGACTATTTAAGTGAACTTCCCAAAGAGGAACATGTGGTCTCTTTTCTTTCCTCCCGGTGGTCACCAGAGAGTGCAGAACTCCCATTATACCTGGATATCTCTTAATTTGGCTTGTTTTGATTTGGCTTGATTGGGATTTTGCATGGGCGGAGAGCTTGCGTTAGGAGCCTATCTGTTTAGCCGTCTGTGCAATGGCCCTTGTTTGAGTGTCTGATGTTGTAATGCGCTGGAAGTTTCACAGACTTTGTCATACACTTCTCACACATGTGCCCTGGTGGCATTTGTGTGCTCGTTTTGCTTGGCACGGTGGAGATCATGTAGAATGCCAGTCTTTGACTTTTCCAGACACTGGCAGTTTTAAAAGTTAATTGTATGAAGTTTCACCTCTACCAATGAAAGTCCCTCTTGCCTTCACATCGTTCCTAATGTTTGCTGTTGCTACTCTTCAAGACAACTGTTTATCAGTCTGGTGTGTCTGTTGGCAGGGCTATTCCATTGTGAGCATGTGCATTTAATTAATAGGCTATCTTTTAAGGACATTTTTAAAATTTATATTTAAAATCTTTATTCTTTGAGACTTTGATACACATGTAAAATGAAATATCGCCATAGCCACCTCCTCAACTCCCTCTGGATCCTTCCCAGCACATCTGCCTCCCAACTTCATGCTCCCTCCCACCACAGCCACCTCTTCCTCCTCCTCTTTCTTCTTCTTCTTCTTTTTAACAACCCATTGACTCCAATTACTGTTGCCCTTGTTCGTGGGTGTGGAGCATCCACTGGAGCACAGGCAGCTTACCGGTAACCACAGCCCCAAATAAGAAAGAAGCTCCCTTCCCCTAGCAGCATTCAATGAGAACCACACCTTGGCAAGGGTGGGGCCTCATGAGCTGTTCCTCCATCTGTGCTGGGAGTTTGATTGGTTTTATATTTGTTCAGGTAAGAGCAATATCCCGGACATGTCAGGAAGACGGCATTCCAAAGCCCTTCTTCACAACCTCGACCTCAAGCTTCTTCTCTTCTCTGAGAGTGCTCTCTGAGTGTTGGGGTGGGGGTGTTGATAAAGATGTCCTAGAGGGTTGAGTACTCAACAGTCACTTATCCTCAGCATGTGGACCAGCTAGTAGATGCAGGGTTCCCATAAGCTCCCTCTGGTCACCTGCACTTGAGTAACACTGTACATTAGTATGGTGAGTTGGTTATGATTTGATGAACCAATAATAACTGACTAATAACTACAGCGGGTAGTCTAAACACAGTTTGTTTACATTAGAGTATAAGTTTCTCTGTATTGTATTGTACTGTGCTGTACTGTACTGTATTGTATTGTGTTCCTTTATTTCAGAGGCGGGGCCTGTCTAAAGCACCCAGGCTGAACTGAACTTGCTAACCATCCTTCTTTTGCCTCCTAATGCTGCGATTACTCTCACACCACAGTGCATATATGTTCTTGTGTTTGCAACTTGTATTTCTGTGATTACAAATGAGGTCCTCTCATGAAGCCTTTCCTGTGATTCCTTGGTTTCCTTTGGTGTGGCTTTCTGCATGAGACCTCTGCTGCTTATTGGGTATTTCTTTGGTTGCATACAATTGGAGATAAATCCTCTCACTCTGTCTTCCCTTTGTTAAGTTCCTGACATCCTTCAAGACCTGGGAGTGTTAAACTCAAGTGTTCAGACTCATGGGGCATGTGATCCTCACTGCTAAGCCATCTGGCTGGTCTAATGTCTCTTTCTTTGTAGGTTTCTATTCTAGTCCCATTTATGTACCATCCATTTGTCTCATTGGATTTATTTTTAATTTCTATTTAAATTTATTTATTTTGCACGTCTACCCACATAGGCATGTGCCTAGTGCCCATGGAAGTCAGAAGAGCATATTGGATTCCTAGGACCTGGAGTTAGGGATGGTTGAGACCATAGTGTAAGTGCTGGGAACTGAACCCAGATCCTCTGCAAGAGCAACAAACGCCCTTAGCCACCAAGCCATCATTCCACCACATCCTTGGATTTATTAGTGCAGGATGTTTTCAAAGTTTTCTTTCATGTGCTTGCTTACCTTTCATGCTCTGCGTTATGTTAGTTTCTCTGAGTTCTCTTCTGTCCTTTCATGATTCATCTCTCTAATTGTACATTAATGATTAATGCAATTCTTAATAATGTGAGTACTTAAATGCTTAAGTATTTGATGATCTTTGGCTGTCTGTTCATCTCAGGGTGATGCACTGACAAGCTCATTAGAAGGCAAGGGGATTGGCAGATTCTGTCGAGTAAGCAGCCTTCCACACAGTGACTGCTCACAGCTCCTGGAGGATGCCCCCAAATGGCAGGATCTTATCTCTCAGCTTGGCCAGTGCCACCACATGTATTTGAGTCTTTGATTCGTATCTGGACCCCTGGCTGGAGTCACACGTGGCCAGGTTTAGGGACGGGGGACCTCACAATTCAGCGTGATAACCCATTTGCTTTCCTCTGTCCAGTGTCATTTTCCCCAACTCACCCAGCTGTCTGTTCCAAAGATAGACTGCGGCATTTCCACAGAATAAACACACTCAGCATCAGTCTTCTTTCAGAAGGGAAAGTTAATTATCAAGGGAAAAGGGCTGGGACTTTTAGGACTTCCCA
This sequence comes from Microtus pennsylvanicus, assembly GCF_037038515.1. Classification (NCBI taxonomy): domain Eukaryota; kingdom Metazoa; phylum Chordata; class Mammalia; order Rodentia; family Cricetidae; genus Microtus; species Microtus pennsylvanicus. Next base: position 114,096,117 of record NC_134583.1, on the reverse strand, counting down.
CTCTTTTTATTTTTAGCCCATTCCACACTCAGTATACTATAGAAAGTCTCTGTTCTTCCATATTGACTTCTTTGTGGAATCTGAAAATTGAGTCACTTTTACCACTTCTTATTGTCTCCCGTCTGCTGCTCTTAGAGTGTTTGTCCAAGAAGAGATAGAAATGGGTCTAGGCGTGATAGCTGATACCAGAAAATCCCAACACCCAGGCTTACAGGCAGGAGAATCTGGAGTTCAAAGTGAGCCTCAGCTAATAGAAAACTCAAAGCTTAAAGTGTTTGGGGTGGGGGTGTGTTAAAGTGTATTTGTTTAGATCCCTGACACAGAAGAGCAACTCTATAGGATGGCTGTCAGGAGCTGGCAGTGAGGTAGCTCAGTTTGCTTTCTCGATCTTCGTGGTCCCTGTTTTGTTAAGTCAGATACCATCTGTTCACTCGCTTCGCAGCTTCCAAAGTCTGTTTGACAGCTCTTATTTGCCAACACCTTCCCTCCTGTTCTCTTTCTCCTGTGGCTTAGGCCCTTTTCAGGTTTTTATTATCAGGTGCATTAGGAGGAAGCAGTCTTGGGTGTGTTCACTCTGTTGGACCCATCGCAGCTCACGCACTAATTCCTTGTTAATGGCAATTTAGTCCAGTGCTTCCCAGTGTCAGGTCGCGCTGATGGACTTCTGCACTAGCTTCAGAGTGTTTGGGGGGAGGGTCACTCTATGGCACATTCCGAAAAGTGGAAGCACTGGGTTAGAAGTTCATTGCTTCCGATAAACAGTACCAAATAACCTTAGAAACAAAACAATTAGTACTTGTATCAAGAGTATGTGTGAGATAAGGCGTCTCTTTATTAATAACTGGCTTTATGTCCTTTGGGTTGCTGGAGCTCTGGATCGAGTTGTTTAACTTAACACACTTCTTCGATTTTCACGTTGGAAACCCCAAAACTCAATACTAAACGTTACTATTTTTGTAGTTCTTTAAGAAAAGTGTGTGATAATGCACTTAATTTACTTGTCCAACCAAAATGGAGCTGGGACAGTGGTTTGAGTCTGCTTTACTTTGCTGTGCAGTTTGACGGGTTAATCTGTACCGGAAGCTTTGGTATTGCAGAGACTAGTGGTATTGTTACTGTTATCGCTGCTTTGACAACATCACTTCATGTGTCTGCTGTGTGTTCATCTTCACCCCGTTTCTGACGTGATTGCTGACTCATCTGGTTATTTGAATGTTTGAGCAAAAAGGGGATCAAATGCATTTATTTAGGCCTATGAAGCACTGGAAGGATAATGTCTTAGCTTTCTCATTGCTGTGATAAACACACTATCACCAAAAGAAACTTAGCGAGGAAAGTTGTTGCCTTTTCTTTTTTTTTTCCATTTTACAGCTTATAGTCCATCATGATGGGAATTTAGGGCGGGAACCTGAAAGCAGGAACCAAAGAAGCAAAACCTATCCAAGAATGTTGCTCACTACCTGGCTTTATATGGCTTGCCTGGTCAGCTTTTTTATACAACCCAGGACCACCTGCCCAAGGGTGACACCACCCACAGTGATCTGGGCCCTTCCATGGCGGTCACTAATCAAGGAAATGTCCCTGCTTCCCGAGAGCTGAGACTAAAGGGAAGTTCCACCGTGCCCAGTTAGAAGCAGCAATTAATTCTTTTTTTTTTTGTTTTTTGTTTTTTATTTTTAAAATTTATTTATTTATTTATTATATATACAATATTCTGTCTGTGTGCATGTCTGCAGGCCAGAAGAGGGCACCAGACCTCTTTACAGATGGTTGTGAGCCACCATGTGGTTGCCTGGAATTGAACTCAGGACCTTTGGAAGAACAGGCAATGCTCTTAACCACTGAGCCATCTCTCCAGCCCCCCAGCAATTAATTCTTAAAGGTTCCTTTTTCCATCAGATTGTCTGGTAGGCAAGTCTGTGGTACATTTTCTTGATTTTCCTTTTACTATTTAGAGGATGAACTACCGTTAGGATTCTCACATTCCTGTAGCTCTGTTTTCCAGCTATGCATCTTGTTGCATCTTTTGAGACCTTCTTGGTGTTTACCTGTATGGATCTGTTTAGGCTCTTCCTTTTCCTGCTTGCTGATATCCTGTGCTTGTTGGGGCCTCCTCACCTTCCTCACCCCAATTTGTTTCCTTCAGCTTATTGTTCTCCATCTTTCTCTCTGCACCTCCCCATCTACCTTCCCAGCCATGTGTATTTACAGGTGACGTGACTTCTGACAGAATTGTTCTTCTTGCCGTCTGAGGTCATCTCCCCTAAGGCTGTCTCAGGTAACTTTGGGTGGAGATAACATCGACTCATTACCAGTGTTAGGCAGAAGGGAAGTTCTATGGGATGGTTCACATACACTAAGAACAAGGGGCTTAAAGTATTTCAGGGAACCTGAGGCAGGAGGATCCGGTAGACATGAGCAGATGAAATCGGGGTCCAGGGAGGCGCTGGCACCAACATGAGGGGTTTCCCCATCTCTTCCTCTGTTTGATGTTGTATGATTTTATGTTCTGGGTCTAGTTCAGTTTCATAATCATGTCACTATTGACATTTGGGGCCATATACTTCTTTTTACTTATTTTTCCAGGAGTGTTGTGCGTGTCCTGTGCATTGTAGGAGGCCTCCAGCATTTTTGGCTTCTATCTACTAGATACCAAGATATCTCCTAACTGGTATTTGAAATGCGAAAGTCGTTTCCATTTAAATGAATTTTTGTCTTCTCCAGTGTGCTCCTGCTGAGTAGTTAGGCTTCTGTTTTCCTATCTATAAACATATTGTGCTTGTCGGGGCTTCTTTTCTCTGAGTCGTGGTTTACTCTGACTCATACCCCAATTATCACAACCAAATTTATCTCTATATTTTGCCAAATATTCTCTGAGACTCAAATTACCCTTGCTTGGGAACTATTGCTGTTTATCTTTTTAGTTTCTTGTTCCAGCAGGACGTGGCTCTCCAGCATCTCTGAGCGCTAGCCTGATTCAGTCCTCCGGAATGAGTTGTGCTCTCTTGGTCTGATGAAGAAGGCTATGGAGGTGCCGGATCATGAAGCAAATCACTCTGGCAGGTCTTCTTTCTGGGGCAGGGATCATTTTAAATTTCCCTTAAAGTTCAACTTGTTTTCTGTTCAGGCGTATAATATTTCTAACTGATGTGGAAAAAAATTCTAAAAATATTTTACTATAGTTTTTGCTTTTGTTTCCTTAAAACAGGCTCTCGCTGTAGCCCTGGCTAGCCTAGGAATTGTTATGTAGATCAGGTTTTCCTCAAGTTCACAGAGTTCTCTGCCTCCTGAGTGCTGGAATTAAATAAAGTGTGCACCACCATGCCAGGTCCTAAATCTTTTGTGAAAAGCTTTCTAAAACAGCTTGCTTTATTTACATGGAGCCTTCTTTACTCGTGAAGACGGCAAAGCAGGGGCTGAGGGCAAAGGATTTGTAGTTCAGGGTGACTGTGCCAGTTGCCAGCCGGTGGCTTAGACTGTTTGGAGTCTGTCCCAGTTTTTACATCTTCAAAATGACGGTAGTGATAAAAGCAGTCTAGGATTGAGACGTGTGTCTCCCTTATTGGCTGTTCCAGGGCGTGACTTTACATACAGTAGCTAACTTACTCAGTTCTCACATTTGTGAATTTAAATGTCTGGGAACCCCCAGGGCTAGGTATTTAGTTATCGCTTGAGGAGCAGAATTTTTATGCGTAGCAGTTCCCTGTAGTGAGGTAACAAACCTCTCCGCAGTAAAACACAAAAATGCTCTACCAGGAAGTAGATAAGATTTCTAAATACTTTAGGTCTTACACACTGCCAGAAGTGAAAAAAAAATTGCTTACAAAAGTTTTTGGAGTTTTACAGTTGCCTGTGTATCTTCGTTTAGTAGGTGAGAAAAATATGTTCCGAGAGGATTAGATACTTAATCAAGAGTGTGCCATTAAAAATTCACAAGTTGAGGTTTAAAGGCAGGGATTTGGGTGTCCCAGAATTTTGTTCTTACCTACAGTGTCACAGAGGGGTTCTTGTGAGGTCTGAATGAGCCAACTTGTATAAAAACACACACGTATAAAGACAGGACTGGGCAGGTGGTGAGTTCGTTTAAGCACTGATGCCTAGCGCATTTTCTGCTTTTGCACACGTATAAAGACAGGACTGGGCAGGTGGTGAGTTCGTTTAAGCACTGATGCCTAGTGCATTTTCTGCTTTTGAGATGGCTGTGATTTATTGTGTCCCTGTTAGCAGTGCAGTGATTTACTGACTTAATTAAGCCTGAGCTTCCTGTCCTCTTTAGGGCAGGCTGACCTCAAAACTCATCATTACCCTAAGCCACACTGCAGCCATGAATGCCCTCCGACTTTAGGTTACAGTCAGCAGGGACCGTACAAACTTCTCTCTCCATGAGCTGAAAGCATTTATCACCGGCTGCACGCTTGTGTCTCCTGAAAGCCATATGCTAAGGCCATAAGCCTCAATATGATTTTATTTGTTGATGGTGCCTGCAAGGAAGTCATTATGGTTAAATGAGGTCTTAAGGGTGGCTCCTGGTATAATGGAATTAGTTTCCTTATGTCTCAGTTTGTTTTTTATTGCCGAAAACACAATGTCTAAGACACAGCAAATGCCCTGGCTTCATTTGTATCTATGTGACAAATGCTCTGACTGAAGCCAAAGTCGGGGTTCAAAGGGCTTATTTGGTTTACAATTCCAAGTTCATCACTTTGTCAAAGTCAAGGCAGACCCTCTAGCAGCTAGAAAGATTACATTCACAGTTGAGAGCAAAGAGAGAATAAACACACCATTGCTAATGCTTGCTAGCTTTCTCTTCTTTTAAACCATCAGGATCCCCTGCCTAGGGAATGGTGCTGCCCACTATGAGCTGGGTCTTCCTACATCAATAAACACTCAAGACAACCCTCCATGGATAAGCCCACAGGCCAACTTCATCTAGATAATTCCTAAGCAAGACTGTCTTCCCAGGTGATTCTTGGTTGTGTCAAGTTGACAATTAAAACTACCAGCACAGGAAGTTATAAAGAAATGAGGTTTATTTTGGTTTATGGTTCTGGTCCTAGATGGAGGAGCTGCATTTTAACGATGGCCTTCTTGTTTGTTGAGTCCAGAGGCAGCACAAGACAGCACATAGTGAGAAACCGAAAGCAGAAGAAAGACCTAACTAAATTGGCTTTATAGAAAACACATTCCAGGGGGCTGGAGAGATGGCTCAGCGGTTAAGAGCATTGCCTGCTCTTCCAAAGGTCCTGAGTTCAATTCCCAGCAACCACATGGTGGCTCACAACCATCTGTAATGAGGTCTGGTGCCCTCTTCTGGCCTGCAGGCATACATACAGACAGAATATTGTGTAGTAATATGGAGCGGCGGTGGCGGGGCTGTGTCCCCAACACCCCAGCCGCCTGCCCGGCAAGCTTTACCCGAAATAATTACACGGACACTGTATTCATTTAAACACTGCTTGGCTCATTTCTACCTAGCATCTTCTAGGCTAACTCTCCCACCTGGACTAGCCCATTTCTTATCATCTGTATAGCACCGGTCTTACCGGGAAGATTCTAGCCTAAGTCGGAGCTTCATAGCGTGCATCTTCCCTGGAGCAGGTAGCATGGCGTCTCTCTCTGAGGTGTCTGCTCCAGAGAGGAGAGCTGCGGAGTCTGACCTCACTTCCTCTTCCTCCCAGCGTTTTGTTCTGTTTACTCCTCCCACCTATCTCCTAACCAATGAGAGCCAAGTAGTTTCTTTTAATTTAACCAATGACCTTCCTCCATCAATATTGTATACATAATAAATAAATATTAAAAAAAACACATTCCAGAAGTAACCCATGTCGATATCAAGCCATTAATGATGGCATTACTGGGTGGATCCATTCCTATAGACAAAGCCCTAATTGCTTCTCAAACTGGCCCCATTTTTTTAATAGCTCATAATGGGGATTGAATTTCAGCATGAGTTGCCGAAGAAAAAAAACTATGTTCAAACCATAGCACTCTGGAAGAAGAGATACTGAGGAACTCAAGTCTCTCCTCTTTCCCGTGCATATACTCCAAAAGATTCCAGGTGAAGAAGGTACAGTCTCTAATCCAGAAAGAGAACTCTTACCAGGAGCTGGATTTTCTGGATCTTTAGTCATGGACATCTGCACTTCGGAATTGTAAGAAAATAAGTTTCGGTTGCTTCCGGCCTCCAGTATGTGGTATTTTGTTAAGGAGCATGGGAAGACTAATGTCACACCTGTAGCTCAGCTTGTCAGTCAGCTTGATATGCCCAGAGGTGTTTCCTTCTAGAAAGAATGGGTTCAAGCTGTGAAAATTTCTGGGTCTTTTTTCCTCCTTTCTTTTGACTTGGTCTTCTTTACTATTAGATTCTTAACTAGGGCTTCTCATTCTTGGTTATAGATTGGACTGTAATGTTTCACATTGTGACAAGTTGATCATCCATCTTTCAGTGGAGGCTGGAACCCATAAAACCAAGTGTGTTAGCATGGAATCTAGTGAAAAAGTCCGTGGACACTAGTCACAGAAGTGTACCTGAGAAGAAAGAGTATTCAATTGGCAGCGTAAACCATAGCTGTTTGCCAGCCTTTGTTGAGCTATTTTAATTGGTATCAGTTTTGAGGAATGATAAACTAAATAAATAAACTAAATCTGCCTAGTTTGATGGCCTTTTCTGAATGCAGAGTTAAGGGCTAAAGTCATGAGAGATTACAGCCTGAACTGTTCTCTTCAGCATTGCAGAAGGTTATTTGCCATAAATCATGACTCTCCTCAGATTATCTTATTTAAAGGCTGGAGGCCTCCTGTAACACTGGAAAGAGGCAGAAGGCCAAAAACAAACGGGAGATGTAATCTGAGCCTTTACCTCTTTACATCTCGCAAACATTAACTTGTTCTTATCTCCTAACCCCCCGTGAGACTATTTTTCCATTGTGGGCATTTTCTGAAGAAGTTCATTCAGAGGAACCAAAGGGATTTCTTTATGGGAGCCTAGACTGCTAAGGGAACAGAGCATTCTCATTCTGTGATGGCAGCTGCTCTCCAGTGGACTTGCCCTCTGTGGTATTTACTCTTCAAATATTGCATCATTTTCTAAGAGGAAAGCAGTTTGGAAGATTCTAGTCACAGACCAGACTGAGATAAACCTTTTATTTATTCATAGAAGCACACACACGTGACTATCTATGCATATCCCTTGCCAATTAGGCATAGCAAATCACAAGCCAATTTTTAGAAATTTGAATTTGCATTTATGACTGTGTGTGCAAAGGAGGGAGGCTCATGTGTGCCATGGCATGCATGTGGAAGCAGAAGACGCCTCGTGGGACTTGGTCCTTTGTGTTCTCAGGGATTAAACGCAAGGAGTCAGATCTGTGTGACAAGCACCTTTACTTACTGAGTCATCTGCTGCTGCGCCGCTTGTTCTCATGACTGTTGTTTTAGAAAGAGTCTTACTTTCAAGGGTGGGCCGATTTGGAGATCATTCTGTGACCGATGCTTGCCTTGAACTCATAGCAATCCTCCTGCCTCAGCTCTTGAGTGCTAAGATTCCATCTGTGAGCCACAATACAGGCTTACTTTACTATTTTAATTTTTGTAAGGTATGCACTTTTTATTTAAACTTTTTATTCATTTTACATACCAACCGCTGTTTCCCCTCCTTCTCCTCCTCCCTCTCTCCCCATACCTCCCCCCAGCCCAGTCCCCATCCACTCCTCAGAGAGGGTAAGGACTCCCATAGGGAGTCAGTAAAGCATGGCACATTAAGCTTGGGCAGGACCAAGCCCTTCTCCCCTGCATCAAGTTTGAGCAAGGCATCCTACCATAGGGAATGGATTCCAAAAAGCCAGCTCATGCATCAAGGATAGAGCCTATTCCCACTTCCTGGAACCCTTCAAACAGATAAAGCTACACAACTGTTGTCCACATGCAGAGGGCCTAGGTAGGTCCCAGGCAGGCTCCCCAGTTGTTGGTCTAGATTCCATGAGCTCCCATGACTTCAGGTCAGCTGTCTTCTGAGGGTTTCCCAGACATGATCTTGACCCCACTTGCTCAAATAATCCCTCCTCCCTCTCTTTAACTGGACTTCCAGAGCTCTGCATGTGCTTGACTGTGGATCTCTGCATCTGCTTCCATCAGTTTCTAGATGAAGGTTCTATGATGACAGGGTAGTTACCAATCTGAACACAAGGAAAGGCCAGTTCAGGCACCTTCTCCACTATTGCTAAGGGTCTTAGCTGGAACTATCCTTGTGGATTCCTGGGAATTTCTCTAACACCAAGCTTCTTAACACCATAATGGCTCCCCCTACCAAGATGTCTCCTTCATTGTTCTCACTGTCTGTCCCTCCCCCAACTTAATCATCCCATTCCCTTGTGTTTCTATTCCCCCTCCCCTCCTTTCTCCCACATCCACAGTTTACCCAGGAGATCTCATCTATTTCGCCTTCCCAGGGCAATCCATGCATCCCTCTTAGGGTCCTCCTTGTTACCTAGCTTCTCTGGAACTGTGGTTTGTAGTCTATTTATCCTTTGATTTATATCTGTATCCACTTATGAGTGAGTACATACCGTGTCTGTCTTTCTGAATCTACGTTACCTCACTCGGGATGATGCTTTTTCTAGTTCCATAAAGCTTCTGTAAGGCAAAGGGCAAAATGAGGTAAGGTAATTGACACAAAAAGGAAGCCTACAGAATGAGAAAAAAAATCTTCACCAACCCCATATCTGACAGAGGACTGATCTTCAAAATATATTTAAAAACTCAAGAAACTAGATGTCAAAATAGGAAATAATCCAATTAAAAATGGGGTACAAATATAAACAGAAAATTCCCAACAGAAGAATCTCAAATGCCCAAAAGATATTTAAGGAATTGCTTAACATCCTTAGTCATCAGGGAAATGCAAATTAAAATGACTCTGAGATACCATTTTACACCTGTCAGAATGGCTAAAGATCAAAAACACGGATGACAGCTTATGTTGGAGAGGCTGTGGAGTAAGGGGAACACTTTTCCATTGCTGGTGGGAGTGCAAACTTGTACAACTGCTTTGGAAATCAGTATGGAGATTTCTCAGAAAACTGGGACTCATTCTACCTCAAGACCCAACAACATCACTTTTGGATATATACCCAATAGATGCTCAGTCATACCACAAGGATACTTGCTCTACTGTGTACATAGCAGCATTATCCTTAATAGCCAGAACCTGGAAACAGGCTAGATCACCCTCAACTGAAGAATGAATAAAGAAAATGAGGCACATTTACACAGTGGGGTACTACTCCGTGATAAAAAAACAGTGACATCTTAAAATTTGCAGACAAATATAAGGAACACACTTTTATCGAACCTCTCTCAAGTCAATGCACAGACAAGCCCTGGCTACCTTTACACCTCAGCCCATTTCTCAGGAAGACCAAAAAGCCTTCAGACGTCTCAAACTGGGGTGGACACACACACACACACGCACCATTAAGGAAAAGACTTAAAACCTTGGGTATATAATTGACACAAAAACTGTGCGGACTCAGAGTGTAGACTAGGTGGCCATCCAGGAGGCAGCTTTTGGGAGAGCCAGGGACTTTTTGTAGCCATGTATCTATCTCATGAATTCTTGGAATGACTGTTTTTAAAACAGCATGATACAAGCCCTCTGTAAGCAATCATTTCTTTCCCACCCCCCCAGTTCCCAAATAATTGATTCAGAGGCTTGAATACGAATTATAAATGCTTGGCCGATAGCTCAGGCTTGTTGCTAGCTAACTCTTTCAGCTTAATTAACCCATATTTCTTATCTCTGCTTTGCTGCATGGCTTGGTACCTTTTCTCATTACACATGCCCACCTTGCTTCTCTGCAGGGGACTCTCTGACTCCTCCCTTCCTCATCCCTGAATTCCCCTAGTCTGGCTCTTCCACCTAATTTTTTCCTGCCTGGCTATAGGTCAGTAAGCCTCTTTATTAGACCAATCACAGTGACATAGATTCACACAGTAAAGAAATATTCCACAGCACCCTCAGACGCATTGCAGAACTTTTGGTCAAGCTAGGGGTTAAAGATATTTGTGAAGCAGCTCCCTCACAGTCCAGCTAGAAGCATGCGCAGTCTATGACAAAGGGGGTGGGGCTTGTGGTTCTTTCTGAGTGCTGAACCACAGTTGCTGTAAGATGGACGAACAGGTTCGGGTTGGAGTCGCTATCTTATGACCCGGCGCGCTCAGGCAGAGCCGTGGTCTTCATTTTCATCGTGCTGGGAGCCATGGCAGTGGGCTCCTTTGCACCCTGATGGAAATGCCTGGGTGTTTTCCAACAACACTGTAGTGGCATCAAAACACTTGGGTATGTGACGTCACATTCACAATGGAGCGGAAGGTAGTTTGTGAATGATGCAGGACTCCATGCCTGGAAAGGAAGACTGAAAGAAAGCTCGCAACTGCAAATTGTTCGTTGCCATGGTGATGACCTGGCAGTCAGAAACTTGTTGCTCTTCTCTGGGGGAGAGGTTTCAGCGCCAGGTTCGAAGTCGAGGGTGATGTAGCATAGCATCTTCATGTCTTGTGTAATTTTCTGCTTAGCTATGGCGTTGAGGTGTAACCGCGCCCGGTCAGATCTTTATGACGTAGGCTGTCTATCAGGTCCCAGCCAACCCGGTCCAGATGCAGGATAAAGTAGGGCTAAGGGAGTCCTTTCTAGATGGGCCATAGGCATGAACTGTTGCTGGACTCCATCGCGACACCAGTGGCACAAATGGAGGCGACAGGAAGAGCGCAGCCTGGATGGTTTATGTACATGGCTGGGGTGCTGAAGGTCTGGAGAGTGAACTGGGCCATCTTTTCAACATTGGCTTTTGGGTTGGGGAGGTCTTGCTCCTCATAGCCATTGTAGCTGTGGCGCCAGATCTTTTTCATCTCCTTCTAGTTGGTGACATCGGGTATTTCAGGATCAGGACCCCACTCTTGCTCTGGGTCTTGTCGCCCACGTAAGGAGTCATTCTGGCCTATGCCCACCATCATGCCCTGGTGACAAATAAGCTGGCTTAGGGAGCATTATCCCAAAGAAGCCGGCTTTGCACGTGTCGGAGTTGACAAGTTGCCCAACATCCAGGGTGACATGTGTGGACTGGAGGTGGAAGAGCTTTGAGGGTTTCTTGCTCCGGCGGTGGTTGGGAATGAATCAGTCTCACAAAAAACCTAAACCTGGACTTGAACTCAGTCCCTCAGCCTCTGAGTGATGGGAGTTTAGGTGAGTGCTACTATATCTGGCTCTACAAAGAGATCCTTGTTCTCAGCTCGTTGGGAATATGAAAAGTACAGGGGATGCCTTTAATGCACACACGAAAGCCTAGTGCCAGAGCACTGGGAGCCCTTCCAGTGTTCTAGTCTCAGTCTGTTCCACCAAGGGAGGCTGACATGAATGTGATAAACACATAAGGTGGAGACATCAACTCTGGCAAACATAGAGAAGCATGTGGGATTGTCGAAAAGATAGTGGCGTGTTCCAAGAGTCAGAAAATGTAGGAATAGTCTATTGATAATCTCAAGTTTCTCACTCAGGTGCCTGGCTATCTTCCCTCCCATCCTTTTTCTTCCTTGTGCCCATGAATTTATACATGTGCATTCATAATACATACATTGTGTGTTCTCTTTTTAAGTTGAGCCCAATATGTTTTCTTTTGGTGTGCTCTTATAAGTCTCAGAACTGCATTTTGTAAGGCTTTATTCTGATTGATGGTTGGATATGTCATCCATAAACACTTGGGAAAAATCATCAAAAGGGAAGAAATAGAAACCTATGTATTTGGCAGAAGTTTCCTGTAAAGACTTTCCATATGCAGTTCAAATGGGAGAAACTGCTGTATGTGGCGATGAAGTAAAAATTGTTTAAAAATATTGAAGAACACACCACTGCTGGGTTTATAGTCCTTTTGCTTCTCCACTCAGTGTTTGACTCCTTTGTATTATCTGAATAAGGGGAAATCGAGAGTGGATGAAGATGCTGGGTCTTTTAGTTTTCCCTTTGGATACTCTGAGCAAAGTATCTGTTTTCAGTTATTTTCTAATAAATATTTTAAAATATCCAAGATACTTATCTGTTAGTAGCATTTGAAGATGCTCCTTTTTGCTGTAGTAACTGATTTAACGTGTGTATGAGAGGCTGTGGCTGGGTATCCAACTCACAGTCTTACGCATGCTGGTCAGGTGTTCTGTAATTGAGCTGCAGCTACAGCCTCTAGGTAAGCAGTTCTTTTTGAACACCTATGTAAAGACTGCATGCCAGCGTCTCTTGCTTTCAAATTGAAGAATGACTGTGAAACAAATAAGTAAAGCTGAAGAATGCGCCTGCTGATACCGCAGGGGCAGAAGTTAGTAGCTGTTAATAGGTGAATTTTTTTGTCCCATGCTTTCCTATGTATTTTGACTTAGAAGTGGGGTTCAAGTCTACTGAAGAGGAGCTAGTGCTCTTAAGGGATGTGCAGGAGAGTTTTGGAAAGCCAGGTGACTTTATGACTCGTCCCTGAGTTGTATTGCATGCCTCATGCCAGAGCAATGCCCCGTGTGCTGAAAAATGTCCTGGTGAACAGCTCGGGGGGCAAAGGCACTTGAAGACTTGCATTCAGTGCCTGGGCCCAAGGTAGCAAGGAGCGAACTGCCTCCTTCAAAGTGTTCTCTGACCTCCACACTAGAGCTGAGGAGCATGCACACACAAAAAAGAAATAAGTGTGACATCGTGTATATATTTGTAACATGGCTTTAAAGGCCTTGCTGAATGGTGTTATTACTGAAGTGAGGGGCCCATAGAATTCTTCAGCAAGGAGAATGTTGTTTAGAGGAGTGTGGGCCTCTTTTTTTGTTTTAGAAATCGTATGTCTGGGAAAGGGACTGGCAAAGAGGAGAAGAGGACAGTGGGGGGCTGGAAGAGAAGGGAGAGGCAGAGGGAAAGAACAATCAGAGGGCCTGTGGAATCTGATGGCCTGTGTAACCTGGGGCAGACAGCGGGCAACATGGCAGGCTTTGCAGGTGAACCCTCCTACACTCCTTTTTAGCCACTCTGCGAAAGGAATAAGCTTTGAAGCCTGGCAGTGGAATTCTACTTCCAGGCTTGCTTTTCCCACTCTGTACACTTTATACACATGTATGAAGCTGTAGAAGAACGAAACTGATTTTTATTTTTTAGGTTTTTCGAGACAGGGTTTCTCTGTGGTTTTGGAAAAAGTAAAGTATTTCAGGAATGTCAGGAGCGAGCGCTCCTCTGGACATGTGCGTTCAAGGCACCTTATGGGCTGATAAGAAACTTGCAGCTTGGCAGAAGATGAGAGGCAGAGATTGAGGCTTTTGCATCATGCTTTTGAAGGCAACAGCTACCTGAAGCCCAGGGAGTGCCTGTGTGTCACAGAGAATGGGGGGGGGGGCAGTTTCACAAGTGGGCTTTGTACTCAGAACACAGAGATATGACTTGGGAACTGCAGAGGCTTGTAGCTTAAGTGTGAGGCTGAGCACCAGCTCCAGACTTGACCACAGCCCCAGCAGATGCAAGGCAAGCCAGCCTCGGGGTGATGCCACTGTGTAGCCGTTCCCATTGGCTTCTTCACCATCTGATTTCCACCCTGTTCTCTGCTCTGGATGCTGATGGCACGGACAGCTAGGTTCTCACTGGGTTCAGAAATCCTACTCTGGCATTCTGAAGGCAGGAGGAGCCTGAGGATGGCACACATATATTTCCTCCACTGTTTCAATGCCACATCTTGTACAGTGGCTGCTTCCCTTTCCAGACCTTCTACAGCAACACACCAAGGGCCCAGTAGCCACTTTCTGCCGGTGCCTTCTCAGGCATCATGTGACAATAGCTGGTGGTTGTAACTATGACCTTTATTAAATTTTCAACTGTCCATACCTTTGTGAATTGTGCCATTGTTGAATTTCATCCCACTTCCTAGTTCCTGTTGGACCTTACACGTTGCTAACCAGTAGGAAACTATGCTCTCCAGGACTGTTCTGTATAAACAGAGGGGCTTCTGCTCTCAGAACCTCAGGCCTGGGACACAAACAAGTCCCGGGACTGTAAATCCACACATATGTGCAGTGTTGTCAGTCGGTGGCATGTAATACACACCATGATTTCCAAGTGTACAGAAAAGCCTTAATGTACCCCATTAAACACACTTGGTTTGAAATTATGAAGTCCATCTTACATGATGTCTTTATATATTCCACCAGATAATTTATGTTAATAATAATAATGATGACTACTTCCACTTTGGCTAAGGGCATCTAGAGAAGCTGGGACCTAGTTCTGAGATGTTTGTTGTCACAAGACTCTTTTTTGGGGGTCCGAAACTAGAATGTGGAATCAAATGAATCATTTCTCAATGATTTTATGAGAACAGGAACAAAGATGACTGAGCCAAATCTGAAAAGAGTTTTGTGAGATTTTTTTTCTAGCTTTTTTGTTTCAAGAAAGAAGTGTTGGTCTGAGTCTTAGGGCTCAGGAAAAAGGAAAGGAATAAAAACGGCTGTACTCCGTTCTCAGTTTCGGCGGCTCCTTGTCCTTCGTGTGACCCACTGTGGCTCAAGCAGTGAACAGAGTCTACAGAACACAAAAATAAACAACGCTGAGAGCCTGTGGAATGTGATGGCCTGTGTAATGTGGGGCAGACAGCGGGTAGTGTGCCAAGCTCTGCAGGTGAGCCCTCCCAAGGCCCACACGCCATTTTCGCCACTCTGCTAAAGGAACAAGATATGATGCCTGGCCGTGAAGTTTTGTTCCCCTCAGTTGTCAGAGCCTAGGCTTGCCCTGTGTTCCCAGCGAGATGTAGTCACGTAGGGCTTTGTGGCTTAGGTTCTGGGAAGGCTGGCTACAGTGACTACGAAGAACAGAGAAATGGGTGAATTCTTAACACATTTCTCAAGCTCTTTGTACCACCTGCCTATGTGATTTGAGAAAAATGTTCAAACGAAAACTGGGGACGTTCAACACTTACTGACTCTATTTGCTTCCAGCTACCAGCTTAGGCTCACTTCCAAAGAGTTCTCACAATAGTCCGCAATGCAAAGGGTTAACTTCCAGCGAACCGAAATATTTGACTCCCTGTCCCTCCTGTCTCAACATGACAGTGCACAGCAATTACAGAGTGAGGCGATGTGGGATAGACAGGCTGGACTCTTGTTCTTCAATAACAGGCTTCCTGGTGACCAAAAAAAGACCTGTGCATTATCTCAAACCCCAGGTTCTCCTCTGAAGTCCCGGTGCTTTAGGTTAATGTGATTTGACTTAATAATGGCATATTCTGTAGCTGTGTAAACTGGAGTTAGAAGGTGTGCAAGAAGGCATTGAGCTAAATGAAAAATTATTACGCTGGATTGCATAAATACCAAGCACCAGCTACAAGCCAGACATTTTGCCTAGACTGCGTTGTATGGAATGTTTGTCTTCATCTCAGCCATCTTGATCTTAATATCTAGTCTTTACTATCAATGTCCCAAAGAATCTTCCCACTTCAGTGCCTCCCAATAAGAGGGAAAAGAACTCGGTTACCTGTTGAAAATAGAAATCTGGGACAAGTTCTTGCTATTGAACCACATTGGAATCAACTGTCTGCCATTGCCTGGAGTCACTGACTGTGTGCGTCAGAGATGAAGGGGTGGTGTGGAATATTTTGCTTTCTGTACTGGTGTGAAACACTAGTTGTGCCCGCTCCTTCCTTCCTGTGGGTCAAATACCATGTGGATCACACGGGTGTTTGTTTTGGGTTTTGTATAAAGTGTTTCTAGCTTCAAAATACCACACACAATGTAGAAACTGCAGCAGCTTCTTCTGCAAAGGTCAGTGTTGCAGTTTAGCGCCCAAAGCCTTCTGTGGCAGCCAGTGGTTAATTGCTCGTTACCAAGATCTGTGTGAGAACTAACAAGAGAGGAGCAGGAAGGAAGAAAGGAAGA
The DNA here is from genome assembly GCF_037038515.1 of Microtus pennsylvanicus. Lineage (NCBI taxonomy): Eukaryota > Metazoa > Chordata > Mammalia > Rodentia > Cricetidae > Microtus > Microtus pennsylvanicus. Next base: position 114,080,187 of record NC_134583.1, on the reverse strand, counting down.
GCCAAGCACTAGTCTTTCTTTACCCAAGGATAACAGCTGGTTTTTTTTCCCCCGTGACACTTGAGGAAGGTCATTAAACAACAAAAGGAAATAACTCCATGTTTAGCGGAAGGCGTACTTAACACCAAGGACTCTAAGTGTATAATAGCAGCTTGGATGCGGCCGGAACCTATTCAAATTGAACAGAAAATTTTGTTTTTATATAACTTTCTCCCATCCCAGTCTTTGGATTTGAGTTGGTCCCTTGATGAGACTGTAAAGCCACCAGCTGGAACATGGCTGCACGGATGTAAAGGCTCTGAGGCTTTTTTGAAATTCTTTCCTAACAGGCTTGGAAATTTGCCCCTTAATTGTCTCTAATGTACACAGTTGTCCCTCAGGGTTTTCCTAACCAAAGGCCAGAGTGCTGAATGAGCTTTGGGTCTTTGTTGGGGTAGAACCAAGAGTTTCCTTATTGTTTAAAACAAGTGCAAAATGTGACTGACGGGCAAGGTGTTACTCAGTGAGTATCCACAAGAGATGTACAATCGGCGGGGCTTAGCAAGTGTAGCCAGACACCGTTCCAGGTGCCAGGACACAAAGCCAAAAGGATACAGACAAGATTAAGTATAGATACTTACTTCCTCCTGCTTCTCCAGAAACAGGCCTATCTAGAAAGACCAGCTTCATTCAAATGGGACACTCTGAGCACTAGAAATGTTATATCCCCAGAGAATGCCTTCGGAGTGCATAACCAGCAGCAATAGAATATACTCTGAAACTTTTCAATTTCTTTGTTCCTATCATAAATCTAAATTCTTTACATGGCTGAGTTTTAAGTGAAGATAAGAATGGGAAATTCATTGCTTGTATCCTTCTTTAAAAAAAAAAGCCTAGCCCCGATTTTAAAGATCTTTACCCCATTTACTTTTAGCAGTCTTATAATTTTTATTTTATGTTCATATCTGCTATCCGTTCAGAGTTAGTTTCTGTAAATGGCATGATTAAGACCCTAGATTTATGTCCCCCCTCCCATTGAATTAGTCTATTCTGCTCTGATAATCTAATTGGTATTCCCATGGTATTGTTTACTTTGGTTTAGAATAGGTTTTAAAATCAGTTGGTATGATGTCAACCTGTGGTCACTCTTTTAAAAGTATTTATTTTTATTTTACGTGTATTAGTGCTTTGTCTGCATGCATGTCTGGGTACCATGTGTGTGCCTTATGCCAGTAGAGGCTAGAAGAGGATGCCAGATCCCTTGGTACTGCGGTTATCAACCATTCACTTCTCACGTGGGTGCTGGGACCTGAACCCAGGTCCTCTGCAATAGCAGCAATCACTGTTAACCACAAAGTCAACCCTCCATCTCTGTTCTTTCTCTTAAAGATTCTTTGGACTTTTATATATCTTTTGTATTTTTTTTTACACATTTTAGAATCTGCTTGTCATTCCCTATTAAAAAGAGACTATTGGCATTTTGGTTGTGATTTCATTGGAATTATTGGTCAATTTGGGGAGCGATGCTACTCTCCCAGTCTGTAAGCAGTAACCATGGCTTTTCTATGCCTCTGTCTCTCAGGTGTCCTTAAATGTCTCTGAGTGCTGTTTGTAGTTCTTAGTCTTTAAATAAGATGTATATACGTATTACAGTAAATTAATTCATACGTATTTCTAATTCTCCATCTCTATAAAGTAATATTTAACCCCAACTTTTAGATAATTACTGTTATTGTTATTATATGTGTGTGAGCATTTTGTCTTCATGTATTTCTCTATTCTGTGTGTGTCCCTGGGGCCTCCATGTCCAGATTAGGCTAGATTCCCTAGAACTGGTGTTACAGATGGTTACGAGTCATCATGTGAGTTATAGAGATAAAACTCAGGTCCTCTGGAAGAGCAGCTGGTATTCTTAATCCCTGAGCCCTCTCTACATTCCCTATTCTCCAACTTTTAATTGTTTGTCATTGACATAAAAGAGGATTAAGTATAAAAGTAATAATAATAAATTACAATTAATTGAAAATAATAAGCTTTACTTTTCAAAATGTAGTTTTAAGAGATGAAAAAGTCATAAAGTATGGGGAAATGTTTGCAATACATGAATTTATATCTATAAGAAATAATTGTTATATATCAGCAAAATGAGATCTTAGTGTTTTAATAAGTGCTTTGTACAGTGAGATTTATGAAGAGTTAATTATAATGTGAAAAGTGAAAAGTAGTTAATAGCCTTAGTCATGAGGGAAGTACAAATCAGAACTAAAATGAGATTAGCTGCACACTAGAATAGCTGAAATAATCATCTCTCAGTAGTTAAAACTGAAAGGTTGTTGGAAGGCAGTATGCTGTTGACAGTATCACAAATCATCTCTAATAGTTTGGCAGTTTCTTCTTAAGTTTAGGTATATACTCATGTAAGACTCAACAATTTCATTCCTAGAAATTTACTACAGAAAATAAAACACATGTTCACAAAACACTTGCACACATTTATAATGATCTAAAACTGCAACCAACATTAATGCCCATCATAGGTGGATGAGTAAACAGACCGTAAGGGGTCCATAGTACTGACATTAAGAAACAACAAAATAGAACCAACTATGGACAACACAGACAGAACGAAGCTCAAAATGAAGCTGAAAGCATTGTCAGAAGGTTCTAGAGGTGTAGCTAGAATACTACATGGATACTGTCCAAGTCTGAGCCCTTGAACTAAAGAAACCCCTTATGTATGAAATTCTTTTTTTATTAATTTTTTTTTTATTTAGGAGTTACTTTTTCATTTTACATAGCAACCACAGTTCTCCCTCCCTCCCCTCCTCCTGCCTCCCACACCTCCTTTCCATTCAACTAGCCATTCACTCCTCAATAAATGCATATCAAGTTGAGGCAGGACCAAACCCCTACCCCCTGTATTGAGGCTGAGCAAGGCATCCCTCCATAGGGAATGGGCTCCAAAAACCAGTTCATGCACTAGGTCCCACTGCCAGTGGCCCCACAGACTGCCCAAGCTACACAACTGTCACCCACATTCAGAGGGCCTAGTTAGGTCCTATACAGGTTCCCCAGCTATCAGTCCAGAGTCAGTGAGCTCCCACTAGCTTGGGTCAGCTGTCTCTCTATGTTTCCTGTCATGATCTTGATTCCCATTTGCTCAGATAATCCCTCCTCATCTCTTGGATTGGACTCTGGCAGTTCAGCCCAGTGCTTAGCTGTGGATCTCAGAATGGCTAAGATCAAAAGCACTGATGACAGCTGATGCTGGAGAGGATGTGGCGTCTGTTCCCAGCACCCACGTAGTAGCTCACATCTGCCTGTAACTCCACTTCCGGGGGATCTGATGTCCTCTTCTGGCCTTCATAAGCACTGTACACATATACACAGCACACACGTGTACACATTTATCAATAAGAAATCTTTAGGAAGTGTGTTTTAGTATATGCAAATCATCTCTTAGTTTTAAAAGTTTTTAATCATCTTTAAGGGTTTGATCTATTTGCACACACAGGCCTTTGGTGTATTATTCATCCCTGTCTAAGGCGTGGCTCCTTGTAAGGGTTGTTTCTCTCCTCTCTTGAGTGTCTGGTTTAGGAGACAGCACGCGTACAGTCATAATAATGGTGGCGGTGGCATTTGTCAGGTGCCCGGTTGTTTCTCACAAGCTTGGGCAGAGATGTTTTATCATTGGTCACCTAGCAACCTTTGGGTCTCCCACACCTCATTATAAAATGATTCATCTTGCTGGTGGCTAGGTGTCGGCATCTGTTGCTGGGGGAATCTTGTTTGTACCCAGCCAGAACATAGATACACATTCCCTGTCTTCCTTATGGGAGTCATTCAGGATCAAACATGACTCCCATTTGACTCAGTGTGTTTAACACAGAGTCACTTTGCCATGGCCTTGACGTGTGTCACCTGCTTACTGTCTGTGTCACCATTGAGAATACAGGTGAAGATTCAGGTCATGGATTTGAGGGACAACGCAGAGATGCTGGCTTCGTTTCTTTCTGGGTAAACCCATCACAGATGGTAAACACATGACCTTCTCATTACAGCCTCCCCTCCAAGTTAATGTGTAATTCTCCCTCCACCTCATCACATCCCTGTGGCACTCACAGAAATATGGGCAATTTGCCAGTCCTCACTTTAGAAATCTCACCCCTTGAACTCTGTGGCTACTTTGCCTTTCTCCATGGTGGCAGTTGTCCCCAAACATGGTCCATGGTTCTTTGCCTGGAGCTATAATTATTCTAGACAGGGCTTATCTTCTCATTCCTTATATCTATATGTCGATATGCTTCTGGCTTATTCCCAATGATAGAAAAGGACCATTGAAAAAAGGGCAGTTAATCATGAGTTGTTTTAAAAATATTTTCTGTGTAACCGGAATACTTCATAAATGCTCAAAAAAAGAGTCAGGCTGACAAATTTTATATTTTGTCAATACTAAGAGAGACTAAAGCCAATTAGAGTTTATGGTCAGTGCTCACTCTACCAGGAGACTTACATAATAAGGATATACTTAGTTCAGGGTTCAGATCAGCTATGAAGTATCCTTCAGAGAGGCTTATATGTTTAGGGCTTGGTCCCCAGTCAATAGTGTTTTTGATCTCTCTCTCTGCATCTCTGTCTTTCTCTTTTCTCCCACCCTTCTTCCCCGGGCAACATGAGATGAGTCATTTTATTCTGCTATCCCCTTCCTGCCATACTGTTCTGCCTCACAGGAGACTCTGACTTTTAAGCAATGAAACTAGCTGACCGTGACCTAAAACCATGTACTGTCATCAACTTTTCTTCATTAAACTTGTTTTTCTCATTTGCCACAGAGACAAAAAGCTGACTGACCACACCTGGCCACCTGAATTAGAGAGACTAGGTTTCAGTAGTTCAGTGTCCTGTTTTTCTAAGTCAGGAAATGGTGGCAGAGAGGAAGGATTCAGACAGGGTCATGCCACTGAAAAGGGCCACTCGGACACAGTCATTGCGATCTCTCTTGGCAGCTTTCCACCATAGCCTTTCCTTTGTTATGGCTGCACACCAGCTTACAGAGGAAGCATACTGCTCATGGGGAAGACACTGGGGATAGGAGACACGGGGAAGGGACACAATGGAAAGTAACTGTTCAGAGCTCCAAACAGAGATTCCAGTTTCCTTTAGCCGGCTGCTGTTGTGTGAATTTGCGCATTTTCTACAGATACAAGAGGTCACTTTAGAAAACTCCACCCAGGGTAACAGGAAAGAGATGCACCCTCCCAAAGTGCATCACTTTGCAAACTTTATAGCAAAGTTGCAAAGTGTTAGCAACTCTTTGCAAATGATTAAATTCGTTCAAGCACCACGAGGATAATGTGAATTGGGAATGAATTCCAATTTGTACTCAAAAGGATAGTTTTAGAAGGACATTCTAATACAGAGTTTTTGATCAAGGAAATCTTTCTGAAGCCAGAATAAGATACAACTCACGATTATGTTTTAGTGATTGATGTAAAAACAATAAATTATGGAATTGTTAGTAAAATGAAGAGTTGCATGATGGGAGTGCTTTCTCTTAGCTTACAGTTTTAGACATACTGGTGAGTCAGTAAAAGTTTTCCCTGCTGTTTTTGGCAAATATCAGATGGGCTAATCATTTACAGGGAGGCTCAAGTTAATATGATGGAAACTGTTGGCTACTTCAAAGCCTCCAGGCAGCGAGGTTCGCTTTGCTGTGTGAAACCTGTGCAGTTCTTTGGGAAGACACATCTACTGATGGACCTGTTTTGAGAGAAACTTGAATGTTGTTTCGTGTCCAAGAGTAACCATAATTTTAATATTGCAGGGTCTCCTTCTCATTTCCTTTGTCATGTTTTAGCGTTGTGTGGACATCTTCTTGACCGAAATGCTGGTAGTAAATTTGAAATCTCCAGGGCTGGTATCTAGCTGTATCATCCGAAGTCTGCCAGAGATACCCGCTGCCATATGCATTCAGCTACTGCAGCGTCTGGGAGTCTCCTCTGAGGAGAAGCTTCACCATTGTGAAAGGGGGAGAGTAGCATTCTTTCTGAGAATTGTGCCTTTGGGGAGAACTGGGTTGGGGCTGAATGCTCTCAGAAAGTGTTGCGTTGCCACCTTCGTCCTGATGAGAAAGTTCTCGTACTGTAGTCATCCTCGCACTGAGGTCATCTTTGTGCCATGGTCATCCTTGCCCTGTGGTCATCCAGGTTAGCTTGGACTCACAGGAGACCTCAGTTTATCATGTTTTCTCTATGACACAATATGGATTCTTGCTTCAATTTGTTCAGATTTAGACAATTGTGTTTGTTTTTTAGAAGATGTCTTTTCCAAGATCTCCTGAGTAAACTGGGAGCTTGGGGGCCACAAGAAAGGGCAGGAGGGGAGAGGGGAGGAAGGGAGGGGAGCGGAGAAAAATGTATAGCCCAATACAATAAAAAGATGATTGTGACATGCAAGTTTTCTTTGCCCCGTGTCTGCATCCATAGAAAAGGCCAGGGCTGTGGAATGCTTCCTAGCCTCCTTCCTTGGTTCAGCTGAGGACCGAGTATCGCTGTAGCAAGCACACTGTAGTCATTCCCCCTTGCTGCTTTCCCTTCTTTTTAGCAGCCATGGTGCATGTTCTCAACAGTACAGGAGTGTCTCGATAGAGTAAACTTCTTGTTGTACACGAAAAAGTTATGTGGCTCTTTCAATATTTAAACTGCTATACATCTGGAATTTTGTTGTTTTTTATCTCAGAAATAAATATAATACTTTGATATGTAAGTATATATTACGTTATGCTAGTATTTATATCTATCTTAGAATTTAAATTGTAGGTGCGCCATAGTATTTTTAAGGTATAATTTTAAGGTACTCTATATTCATATTACTTGTGTTAATGCTTTTTATTTTTATTTTTTTTCGTTTTTCGAGACAGGGTTTCTCTGTGGCTTTGGAGCCTGTCCTGGAACTAGCTCTTGTAGACCAGGCTGGTCTCGAACTCACAGAGATCCGCCTGCCTCTGCCTCCCAAGTGCTGGGATTAAAGGCGTGCACCACCACCGCCTGGCTGTTAATGCTTTTTAATATATATGTTTAGCATAAGCTACTGTCAGTTTTCCTGGGATTTTTTTTGTGCTATTTCGGAAAGGATGGCAACTTTTCAAGGATTATAAATAAACATTTTTACACTTAAAGAATTTTTTTAAAGGACAGATAATGGTCTTTACCATGTCTCAGTATTCATAGTTGTAAGTAATCATATTAATAGGAGATTAATAAGTACTTATCAAATGAAAAAAATGCACCTTTGGGCATGGTACTAGAATAAAAGCATGTCCTTGTTTCTGCTTTAGATGGCCAGTAACCCCTGTGCCAGGCAGCATCCTGTACCAACTTGGAATAGCTACTAGAAGTTACTGGGTAGCAAACTTTCAAGATCAGAACTTACTGCTGAAGTAACTTGGAAAGAGAAGAAAACCAGAGTTGAAACCATGGCAAAGATAACTAGAGTTGGCTCGGCATCCCCTCCAGATGGAGGCTGGGGCTGGATGATTGTGGCTGGCTGTTTTCTCGTTACCATCTGCACCAGGGCAGTCACCAGGTAAGTGGATCTTTCTTCTTGATTTGTTAAGGATGACGTCATGGCATCCACATGTGTGTTTGACTGCTCATGTGTTTTTTCTTTGCAAGTTATGATACTACAGTGCTATAGAGTCCTGGAAATTGGTCTCTTCTCTAATATTTAATATATGTTAGGAGACTTAGGAGTTTTTGAATGTGTTGGGCAAAATCGAATCCAGACATTTGTTTTCATGAGTATCTCTACAAAATGTAGAAGTGTGTGAAACATATTTTCCACCTTCCATAGTGCACTTATTTTTAGCGTGAAACACACAAACCCCTCCTATATAGAATAATATGAGGATTGTCCTGATTTTTTCATTAGCAGAGGATTTTTTTCTGTGATATTTTCATAAAGAATTCAGTTTTCTAGGGATTTTAAAGAATTGCTAAATGCATACCCAAGAAGATTAAGTTAGCATAAGCTGAGTTGGTTTTAGGAAAATATAAGATGATCTTTATAAGTTTATTTTTTAGATATAATATATTAATGGAAAATCTTAATTAGGGTAAGTATTAATCATTGAGATCTTAGAATAGGAGCAGTTACATTTATAATTCATAATCCATAAATGAGAAACACTATGTCAAGAGACTGTAGTGTACAGTATATCTTCAAGTCTGCAACATAGGAATAAGGAAAACCATGCCCATGATTGAAGTAGAGTTATTCGGTCTATAATGGAGCTTGTGGACACACCATTATTGAAGTCAAGCTTGCATAGGGTTAAAATAAATCCCTTCTGTTTGTTAGGTATTGAGTGAGACTGGGGAGTGTCAAACCTAGAATTCAAACCTTGGGGCTTCACGTTGTGTTTTGGCTGTGGTGCTGGGGGCCGGATTGCGGTTTAAGAAAAGCAGCTGTATGAAGAAGGGGGCCCTTTCATTCTCACTTGCTTGTCTGTCTTTCCTCAAGAGGCATGGTGCTCACCACACTTCATATTCTACTAGCTCACTTCATGTGTTTATGAACTAACACTTGTGCTATGCATGCTATTGCTCCTTCCTGACTTTTGTTCAAATGGAACTGTGTTTTTCTTCTCTGACATACCTTCTGGTCAGTACAAGAAAGTGTTTGTACTAATAACTTTATTTGATATCATAAATTAAGATATTGATATCTTTCTGCCAACAGATACGATGTGGGGTGTTTATATTTGCCACCATTAGGGTTTGTTGGTTATGTCTCCTAATTATGGACTTTTTTCAAAATAATTTTATATTGAGTTTGATTTTCTTCCTTTAATATTCTGAGTGTGAGAAGGCTGTAAAACTAAAAAGGAATTCTTTTGTGTACCTTCTTATAAACGGAAACTTCTATTAGTTCCATAAGAGGAAAGTTCTGGAAGTGGGCTCATTTCTTTATAAGGAAGACTTATGCTGTAGCATTCTGGGTAGTTGCATCTTCATGATGAACCTGTGTTCTCACAAGGCTGTCCATAGTGCTTTTGGTGGCAATCTTAAGATTCTTCTGTCAATCACATTGTCTCATGTGAGTCTTGTGATTCAGACAAAATGGGCTACAAAAGAACTCGAGTCAGAGTTCATATATATTTATTTGATCGCCTACTTCAGAAGTTTGGAAGACCATCAGTAAACAGGTGTTTGTCTTATTTGGCATGGTGTCAAATCCCTGACTACCACCAAAGGCTGAAAGCCTTGTATTTTTTTTAGGTTATACTTTTTAGGTTATAAATAATTTAAAACCAATTCCATTGATGATTATTTTATATTCATTGAAGACATGACTCTGTACTAGAAGCTTCTAAAATCATAGATACGTTGGCTATTTCATGGTAGACTCATGCACAGTTAACTGAACTACAAATAAAAATATCCATATTGACCAAAGTTATATGACGTTTGATGACCTTTGGTTGTAGTCAAGGGACTTAACACCCTACCAGAAAAGACAAGCCACACATTTATAGACAGATTCCCCATCTTCTGATGTAGGTCATGAAAAAAGTTATATTAACTTTGGTCAATAGAGACTTAAATAAAGATTTTTATAGAGACAAATTCAGGCCTAGAAGTTCAGGACAGGCTTTCTAAAGAAGTTGTCCTGGAGTGAAACCTTAAAGGGTGGAAAGAACTTGCCAGAATAGAGGAGAACGATGTCTCAACCTGCATCAGTGCCTGTTCTTCTTCAACCCACCCCCACCTGCCAAGAATTTAGTCAGAAGTCAGAAAGGCAGACTGTGGAGTACCAGGGGTCAACAGCAGAGGCTAAGAGAAGACCACTTGAGCAGAATAAAGACAGAGGAGAAAGTGTGCTGATGTAGCCAGCCTGGCATTCTAAATGTCACAATCCAAGAAGCTGCCACGAGAACTGAGTTGTGAATAAGAGAGCAAGCCAGGGCAATCCGCCTAATAGAAAATCAGCGTCTATGGGACAATCGCTCTTTGATTTTCTATTTAACAAATACATCTCAAAACAAAATATCTTGCATTCAGATTGTAGCACTCAAACACATTGGAAATATATAAAATATTTTTTCTTCCTTCTTTTGTTCAGCCTCAAAATTAAAACAAAAAGCTCCCTCAATCTTTAACGAACACAAATGCACATTCATGTTATTTACATAAACAGGGTCATTTGGATACAAGGTCATAAGGAGGGGGCTCTGATGCCCCCTTAATAATTATTCTTGAGATTGTTCCATGTTGACAAACATGGTTATAACTCTCTGTAAAACAGTTGCTTAAAATTCTGTCATATGCCTTGTGTCCATAATTATTCAATACATTTTTCTTAATAGGATTTTATATTTTTTTCTGGGTTCTGCTGTTACAAATAATGTTATAATTTGATTCAAGTCATTTAAAAATCTTATTTCAATTCTGGACTTGTACTTTGCAGATTTCAGATTTTGAAATTCTACAGTCCATGGAAGCAGCCATTATTATTTATTGATGTCATCTATTTACTAATATGCATTATTTTTTATTTAAATACATTATCCATGTAAGAATCACATTTAAAGTGCAATTGCATGAATTATCTGCATACATTGACAACTTGAGTGAATACTGGAGCGGCAAAAATTTGATTATATTTACAAACAAAACAACATCATAGGTCTGAGACTTGTTTTTGCCTAGATTTTTCCAGGTTCATATCAAGTTGGGCTTTTCTTAAATGTGCTTCTCTTATGTGTGGCTTGTTGTCTAGCTTTCAGATAGTTTTTATAAAGTCATTTCCTCCACATTACAAGATTAATGATGGTACATGACAGTGATTTTGACTAGTAGGCTCTAATGCCCCAGTGTGACAGTTCTTGAGCTGACTCAGCAGATAGCTTCATCAACTTAGATATCCCTTTACCTCCACATTACAAGATTAATGATGGTACATGACAGTGATTTTGACTAGTAGGCTCTAATGCCCCAGCGTGACAGTTCTTGAGCTGACTCAGCAGATAGCTTCATCAACCTAGATATCCCTTTATCAAGCCAAGCATGAGCAATGGTTGTGGAGTAGCTAGGGCAGTGTTAGAGCAATGTTGAGATCGAGAGAGTCAGTGTGTTGACCTGTTGAGTCAAATTATCTTTAAAAAAGCAGTTTTGGTTATCAGTGATGATGCTCGCTATGTTTTGTTTCTACATTTTTATGAACAAACCATATCAAACCCTCAAGGACTGAAGAGATGCCGTGAGACTCATCATTCTGATATTTGTGAGTCATACTTACAAACATGCTTGATTTATAGATGAGGAAATTGAGAGCCTGAGAGATCAAGAACTTTTCTCAGTAACTGTTTTCCTGTGCTATGACTCTGGAATGAGAGTTTTGCTTTCCTGACTCCTGTTATCACACAAGTGTCCCAGACAACAACAACAAAAATCCAGATGCATGTATGCTCCTGTTACAATTCAATTTCTGTAAGATCACCACTGGCTTTTAAATCTTACAACACGAGCTTCCACTGTCTAGAGAGCTCTGCAGTCATTCCTGTCCTTTTTAAAGAGGTGAAAGATGACCACATTATTTCTTTTCCTTTTATTTTTTGTCGTTCGTGATTTGGTCCTCTTCCTTCTGAGTGACATAATCCATCTTCCTGAGCATCATGATCATTGGAGTGCTTTGAGAGATGGATGTAGTTACTAAACGTTTTACCTCAGGCTAAGGCACATGTCCAGACATGAAGCTCAAGTCTTTGATTTTCATGCCCAAAGTTTCACTGTTGCGACAAGTTAATTCAGTTCAGTAAATCAACAAGTGGAAAACAAGATAAAATTTTCCAAAAAGAAAAATCACCACTGATACTAAGATCCCCCTAATGATTTAGTGACGAGAAGGGACTGTGGTTTCCAATTCTTAGTTTACCATCTCTCTACTCTGTTCTCCCACATTGCCCCTCCCCTCCGGCACCTGGTCCTCTAATTCCTTCTCTCCCTTTAGAGCATGTTTGGATGCTTTATATGCCTGCTTTAGATCACCCCACTTGTGCCCCCAGTTGGAGCTAAGCTACCAGTCATTCTTCTTCTTCTCTTTCTCTGGGACCATTTCACTTCCATACATTCCAGTCATCCTTTCTATCATCAAGTGACTCCCTCTTCCTCCTCCATCTCTTCCTCTCCTCCTCCCCCTTCTACCCCCTCTTCTCCTTTATCCTTCCTTCTTTTCATCGTCTCCTGTCCTCCAAAGCACCCGATTTGTGACATATATTAGATATTTCAGATTTAGTGTGCGTTAAGACAGCTATGTCTTCTGCTGTCACAAAGCAATGTCTAGTGGACAATACAAACAAATGTAAAGGGAGTTGTCATATCTCATGATAAGCGTGCAGCACGCAGAGGACACATAAGAGAAGTATCGATTCCTGTCTTAAGTAGTCAGGGAGTAGTCAAGGAAGACTTCCTGGGGGTGTAACTGGCTGATGGCCTGAGACTAAGAGAGGGGGCTTAGAGGAGAATAACAGAAAAAATGATGGAAGTGCATAAAACACAGGGAGTGTGTTGAAAGAGGCAGAAAGAAGCTCAGTGTGGCTGACGTGAAGTATCCGACAGTTGACAGAAAGGAACACGAGCGAAAAGGGCCAACTCTCAAGATGGCATGGGTCAAGCCATGAAAGCATTTGAAATGGCAGGATCGGGTTTGTGTTCCAGGAAGGTAACTCTGGCACTGTTTGCGGAATGTACAAGAGGCAGCCAAGTGTGAATTCAAAAGCGGCAGTTAGGAGCTTTGAGCTACAGTGCAGGGGAAAGGTGCTGGCATCAAGTATGAACGGTAGGGGGACTGAGACCCAAGGAGGGATTTGAATGCTCTGCAGCGGGGTTGGAAAACATGATGATTAGATCACTTGTGCTTTCAAGGCTTAATAGCAATGTCTGGAGACATTTGGAGCAGAAATTGGAGATGCTATTAAGCATCCTATCACACTGGACAAATCCCTTAAGGATTTATCCAGCTCCAAAGTCAACAGTGTTCTATTCAGAATCCCGAGTGATGGATATCTTAACTATTTTGATAGTGAGGCTGTATCTGTTAAATCATTCTTCACTTAGATTGAATGCTGAGTAATTAGGGGAAAATAATAGTAGACATTTTAGTACCAGACCAGAAGTCTTTTGGATGGTAAAAAGAATCACAACATTTTTGTTATTGCTTTATTTTATAGAAATTTGTTTTTGATTAAAACATTTAAATTAGCATACAAGATATTGATACCATTATTGCATTTTGAATGACGTGTTTCGGTGATTGTTAGCCCCACTCATCTCCCCAGCTCTCTGCTATTCCTAATTTCCCTGTTTGATGTCCTTCACCTCTTCCTCTTTCTGCATCCCATGTGTCCTGTCTACCTTCCATCTTTCTTTAGTACTTACTTTTACCCTCTCTTGGTCTCCTTTTGAGTTTACTTTCAAGACTTTCTGTAATATTTTAATTCAAATTAAAGTCATCCAGTTGTCTGGGTAGTTTGTGCTCATTGTCTGGGCTGTTGAGGGTGACTACATGCCTTTCATACTCCAGCCTCTGACATGATTGATTACTGACTTCACATCGGATTTGTTACAAGTGCTGTATGGATTCTCAAATCAATGGGTGGAGAAGAACTACTTTTTGCATCCTTTGGCTGAAGTGACTCTGCTAGCCTTCAGTGTGGAGTAGCACACAGAGATGTCACATTAGCATAGCCTCTGCTGAACATATACAGAAGCACACAGCTGTAGCTGTCAGAGCCCGTCCCTCTCTGGCACCTGTAGGAAGCCGCATGTCTTCCAGGAGCCATCATATCTGATGAGTGGTGGAAAGAGACTAGGTTATCCCTTGGACCTGGAAAAAGATTCCTTAGGTTATATAGTAGTTTGACCTCTCTGTGCTAATCCTATATTCTTTCCTTCCCTTCTCCAAGTGTTGACCTCTGTTATATTACACAAATGCCAGATTCCATGCCATTGTCTCTGGGTTAATTATTTAGCTCCTTATAATACTCTCATATCTCTTTTCTGCCACCAGAATTGGCAAACTAATTAAAGAGTCCAACACAAAATACAAATGCAGGGAAAGAATTGCAAAGCCATAATGGGAGAATGCTTTTTTTCCTTGAGTAGTCACTCAAATTTTCATGCTCTTCTTTTGGCATTTAGTGCTATCTAACCAAGAAAAATAAGAATTTACTTCAAATGCAAATGTGAATACTGACTTTTATGTAGAATCACTGAAACTGTATAACTCTTGTTTTATAGCTGGTACATGCAAAGGAGTTTGATTTTTCATCAGATCAGTGGAAATCCTTTATAGACCCTTATTTTCTTATATTTGCACATCAATCTCTCTTCATTCATCTATCTATCATCTATCTATCTATCTATCTATCTATCTATCTATCTATCTATCTATCTACCTACCTACTACCGGTCTGTCTATCTATCATCTATCTATCTATCTATCTATCTATCTATCTATCTATCTATCTATCTATCTATCTATCTAATCTTTATGTGTGTATATGTGTATTTATGCAGATGTTCACATATGTGTGTGCACAAACGTGTACTCATACATAAAGAGCCTTGGGATATGCCTGGCTCCATATCCCTAGAGCTGACATTATAGGCAGATTATGCCACACCTAGTTTATCTATGGGTTCTGGGGATCTAAACTTGGGTCTTTATGCCTTAAAAATAAGTTCTTGCGCCACGAACTGTTCTGTAACTTTTAGATTCTTTTACATTTGAAAATATTATGCTTATATATTTGACATGTTCTTAAAATGTTTTCTTTTTTTCCATAATACCTTGTTAGAGCAGTGAGTGATCTTCCTATCTCCATGGTTTCAGCAGTCTCCCTGGTGATGGAACACTTGTTTTCTGGTTCCTCAGAATGGCCCCAATGGTCAACTCCTGGTTTCCTACTGATCATAGCTGTGCAGCTAAAATCCTTTGAAACTGCAGCAGCTAATTGAGAAACAATTTTAGGTTCTGATTCAATTCCATCTTCATTTTTCTTTGGTATAAAATGCCTGCATTCTTTTTCAGATGTATCTCCATTTTCTTTGTGGAGTTTCAGACATACTTCGCTCAGGATTATTCTCAAACAGCGTGGATCCATTCCATTGTGGACTGTGTGACAATGCTCTGTGGTGAGTATTGTTTACCAGGGCTGACAACTCCTGGGTACTGTGGAACTGAACATGACAATGGCTTCTGACAGAGTCAAGTGACACTGTTTTGACTTTCAGTTTCCTAAGTGGAAGAACTTACTAGTTAAGACTGAAAAACAAGAGGATCGATCTCATCTTCAGCTAAACCTAACAAGATTTGCTTCGGGAATTGATGATCTTACCTAATGCCAGATGGAGGAGTTTATCAATACATTGAGAAAGACGCAAATCATTTGGTTAACCTGGATCTGAGTGTCATAGAGCTTGTGATTATCTGGATTGCACACATGGGCAGAACGTACACGGCTCATGTCTTCCAAATTTGATGGCCTTCTCATTCTCTAGTCATGCACGCATACATTAGACAGGACAGTAAGCCGTTTCTCCCATCCAGATAATAACAGGGACCAACCTTGCTTAGCTTCTAAGATTCAATGGGATCAGGAGCTTTCAAGGTGGTTCGGCCTTAGATGGTCCATAGACCATTCTATATGGTCTCCTTAAATGAGTGTCAACAGTGTTGGAGCCTCTCTCAAGTCTTGGCTTTCTTTCTGATTCTTTCTCAGAGGGTTTCAAATTTAAATCACAGATTTCTTCTTTTCATGAATAAGAGAAATATTGCAGAAGAGTAGGAGTGTGTGATCAAGAGCTAAGCATACTCCCTGTGGTCATAACTTCATCTATAAAGCCTTAAATGTGTTCTCTAGGACATGGATGGTGTTCCAGAAACTCATGGGAACTAACATTGCATCTGTAGTAGAGGATGCTAAACTTCTATTTTTATAAATTTTGAGCCAAAGTTCCTAGCTTTGTTTGCTAGTGAATTTCTAACGTTACATTAAATTAGAACAATCCATTTCCAGCTGGGACCCGCTCTATCCTTTCATTACGATAAATCCTAAGATGCATTAGAAACTGTTGTTTCTTAAAAAACTTTTATCTGGGGTTGGAAAGATTGCTCAGTGGTTAGAGCACTTGCTGCTCTTGCAGAAGACCCAAGTTCAATTCCTAGGACCCACATGGCAGCCAACAACCATTTGTTCCTCCCGTTCCCGGGCATCTGATACCTTCTTCTGATCTTTGTGGAAACTAGGCATAGATGTGGTGTACATATAAACATACAGGCAGAACAGCCATACACAAAATATAAAATAAATAAATCTAAAATTTTAGTTTCATTGGCAAAAAGGAAGTACTATACTGATCAATAAGTCATGATGAATTCATCTGACTCCATTCTAAGTACCAAGTCATACGTACTTATTTCTGATAAGTTAAATTTTGTTATATTTTTTTCTTCATTTTTAATAATTTTAATTAAGCAAAATAGCACACTTATTTTTAACTGTCTAGGTTTAAGAATCAGTGGAATTGTGTTGAAGTATATTTCTGGTTATAGGGTAGACTGAAAATTTTTTGAAAAGACTTAAATTTACTTTTTCAGCTTAAAAGTGTTGAGAAGATCATATATTTGGGTTCTGTGTGTAGTGCCTCTCCTTGAGCTAGCACTGGATTTTCAGGGCCATCTTGTTAGCCACAATGTTCATATCAGCAGGCTTCAGAGGATAGGAATGACTCATTTCCCTCCCTGTTATCTTTTGGAGAATATTTGTGATTCTCCACAGAGCAAAAACAGTGTGGTCACTATGACAGCGTAGGCTCTGGACAGGGTAAAAGAGTGCATTTATGTTCTGTGAAAGAGTGAGTCTTGCTGTGCTTGTTTACACGCGTCTACCTGCTCACCACTTGTATACTATGAGAATTCAGAGCATGAACAAGAGACTACACAGTTGCCCCGAGACAGACCCTGAATAAATGTGATGAACCTTCCTTGTTGAAGCTGGTATAACGTCCTCATCAAGTCTGGTTTAGATTATGACAAAAATATGTGTTTTCACTGTCTGGTAACCACAGTAGCAGCAGCACCCCTGAGATTCAACATAGTCCCCAGAGATTTGCTCATTCCCATTCTCCCAGGGTTAAATAACCTAACAGCCACAGCTAAGCATCTTGTAGAAGATGCTGGCTGGTAACAGAGTGTGTCATGAGTGGGTCTCCAGTTTTAACTTGATTGGTCCAAAACTGTGCATATGAAACAGATATGTAGGGACTCAGCTCTTCTGGAAGTTTTCCTAGGGATACTGGTAAGACCATGATTTTTTTTTTCTCCTTCAAAATAAAATCCACTCATTGTAGTAGTACTTTCTTGTCAGGACTACCAGCTCCCCAGTAATGACACAGATTTATTATTAATTGTGAAAGCTTGGCCTTATCTTGGGCTTTTCCTCCACTAGCTGCTATAACTTAAATAGCCTGTTTTATTAATCTACATTCTTATTTCTCCCCTGTGCCATATGTCCAACTTCAGTGTCTTGCTGGCATCTTCTACTGCTCTAGATTCTACCCCTGAATTTCTCTCTGCTCAGAGGTCCTGCCCAATCTCTCCTGCCTAACTCTTGGCCATTCAGCTTTTTATTAAACCAATCACAGAGACACAT
Organism: Microtus pennsylvanicus; assembly: GCF_037038515.1. Classification (NCBI taxonomy): domain Eukaryota; kingdom Metazoa; phylum Chordata; class Mammalia; order Rodentia; family Cricetidae; genus Microtus; species Microtus pennsylvanicus. The sequence goes on along the minus strand of NC_134583.1, from coordinate 114,062,495 downwards.
CTTCACACAGGGTAAACAAATATTCCACAACAAAGCATCAAGTAGCTGTCATCATTTCTGTTACATTGTAAAAGCAATACGGCATATAAAAATCCTTGAGCAAGTGACATGCAATTTAAATAAAGAATTGATTCTTTTGTTAAAAAAAAAAAACAAAACAAGCAAAACAAAAAAAGCCCATCTTCTGTCTGAAGAGATATCTCAGCAGTTAAGAGCACTTGATATTCTTATAGAGGACATGGGTTTCATTTCTAGTAACCCATATCAGCTTGCAACCCGCTGTAAATCCAGTGCTAGGGGGTCTGACAACCTCTTTTGACCCCAGCTGGCACCAGGATGTTGTGTAGGCATACATGCAGGCAAACATTCATGCATGTAAAAGTAAATAAATACAAATAAATAAAAACATAATTAATAAATGAAAATGTGATAAATGTAAACAAATACAAACAAAGAGCCACCCTCTACTTTGGGAGTATGACTGCAGAGAATGATGCTAGGATAAACAGTGAATCTAAGTCAGGGCATCTCATCTCCGTCCCTGCCCTGCTCCTGGTTGTGTAGCCTCCAATGGGTTGCTTCTCCACGGGTATCCGTTTCCAAAGCTCCAAAACCCATAGCACTTTCAAGGTCCCCCAAAGCGTGTCTACTGACCTGTTTGTTGTTTTCAAAGCTCCGCTGGGAAGCGTTGTCAGTAACCACTTATCCTGCCAAGTGGGAATCATGCTGGGGGGCCTGCTGGCATCTACTGGTTTCATCCTGGGCTCATTTGCCACCAACCTGAAGCATCTCTACCTCACCCTGGGAGTTCTTACAGGTGAGTACACTTTCTTCCTCATGCCTGGACACACCTTGTCCAGGTGTGGTCAAGCACATAAACAAAGCAGACATACAGAATATTCACTTTGTTAGACACATAATGCAGTTGACTTAGCTAGTGGCTCCTGACGCAGCAGTTACACAGAGTCGGAACTGTGGTTCGACTGCGCTAGTGAGCTTGCCTCGCCATGTTAGTTTAGTCACGTGGTGAAAAATAGTGTTTCCTTCTGGTATTATATATGCCTGACATTCTGTACTCAGAAGAAATGATTAATGACTCAGCACAGTATAGATTGTCCACAATAGTCATTGTCCAACTGCCTTTGCTAAGACTCTAAACACTGTGTTCAGCCTGAGTGGTCCTGGCTTTATTATGAGTATTATTATCCAATAAGTGGGAATTTCAATTTAGAAACGATAGCACGTTGCCACAGACATCCTCCTATTTCACATTCTCTCAGTGATATGGAAACATCACTTTAAGCTGGGCGGTGGTGGTGCATGCCTTTAATCCCCAGCACTCGGGAGGCAGAGGCAGGCGGATCTCTGTGAGTTCGAGACCAGCCTGTTCTACAGAGCTAGTTCCGGGACAAAAAAAAAAAAAAAAGAAAGAAAGAAAGAAAAAAAGAAACATCACTTTAGAAAATCATAATGGATTTTATGAAATGAGAAGAACATGTACATCACACAAGCTGTACTTTAAGGGGACTACATAGGATCTTAATGAAGTTGACTGGAAGGACAAAGGTGGGATTCTGTTCATCACTGATACAGGCATGGAAAGTGGTACCCACTCCTGTCTGGGTACTACGCTATGAGTGTAGCATGAATTAGGTCGGTAGTGGATGTAAGCTCATAGGGAGGCTGTACATACGGATCTGTCGCTAAGGAAGGTACATATACTGAGCAACTCAAAGGGCCTGACTGTTAATTTTGCTAGGAATTGGTCTGGTTTTAGTGCTACAAGTCCCACTGGAAACCCACCCATCTGCTAACCATGAGAATGGGAGCTGGAAACGGTTCTCGTTCTCGTCCCTGGCACCAACAGCCTTCGGATGTGCTCTATTACCTCACAGCTATCTGTAGATGTGTGGAGGCAAATTACCTACATGTTCCAAAACCTGGGCTCGAAGCCCTGTAGATTGTCTAAGTTAGACTAAAGTAATAGAAGCCAGACAGCTTTTAAAAGCCTT